>NC_072774.1:31049109-31414109 GCF_022539595.1 Amphiprion ocellaris
AGGTATTTTCCTCCACTTTTAGATTTTTCTGTTTGCGGAAAGATACACAACTCTGCAATTTAAAAATTGGCTGTACACAGACATTTACTGTGTACCATAGCTACATTGTTGGTTGTATTTGTCCTGATACTAGGTAAAATGCTGTCTTATGGGAAAGATGGTGGACATATGTTTTCTTCAGGAGGAAAAAAGGCCACTTTTCAGATTCTAATTTGTTAACTTGGTTTGACAATAAATCCTCCAACACTCATTTCTAGTTAATTCATGAACTGATATAATGACAAGAGTCATCAGTGTTGGGGATTTAAGATAAAAAGCTGTCATATAGTCTTGACTGCTTCACATAAAGTCGCCTTTAACGCGCATCTATAAGACAGTTATTCTAGCTCCACCAGAACTCATCCTCTGGCATGTTCGGTTCACATTTGGTGGTTCTGCGGTTGTCTGACATGTACATAGGCAGAAATACATGGCTGCATCCGTGTTGCATCTTTTATTGAAGCTCGGGACACGTTCACAGCACAGACTGGCTCGGAAAACGACAATGTTCCTGTTACTGCTCACAGGGAAAAACAGTTGGTTATACTCCATAAACGCGTTGCTCTGCTTCTCCATTGGACTGTGGGAGCAGAGTTGGGACGCGTCGCATTTCTAATGATCGCCGATCAAGTCCGGCACAGCTCTGGCTCTCTGTTACAGATGATGATGGTGAGAAACAGAACGTGATTTGACGCGTTGCTGCTCACCTCACATGTTTTTTCCTCTGCTGACATTGGATTGTTTGATACGTCCAGTGTAACCATCCAAGATTGGAATCCATCGTTTTTGTTTTTTAAAGTGTAGTAGTAGAAAATACGACAGAGCTGGGTTTTCTTGGATCGGATGTGGCCAGTTGAGTTCCCGGTGTAACCTTCACGGTGCTTTCGAGCAGCTGCTGTCCGGCAGAGGCAGCCTGTTGTCTGGACCTGGAACTGTCCACGGTGCTGAAGGTCGGCGCAGTTTCTGCATTTTCAGGAGCGGAAGCTGCGGACGGTCGTCAATCCCATTAGAAGGACTCACAGACGGCGATCTTTGCGCACAGGCTCGATGTTTTCCCTCAGCGGCACCATGGGTAAGCTGGCTGACTGCAGCGCGTTTTCACCGGTCATTTTGTTTGTCAGAAATGTGACCGTTTCAACACTGTGGGAACGGTGCGGCAATTCCTGACAGGATATGTCAGTGACGGGTTTGATTGCAATATTTTCCTGACATTTGCTTCGCAAATGAACCTCCGACCGTATGTGCTACGTCAATGAGCGCGCCTCAGGTCTGTCAAATTTTTTATTTAACGCGTTTATTTAGGTCATAGAGCGGCTGAAGGGGGATTGTGAGTCTGACAGATCTCTGCCATTTCTGCGTGAAGCCACATATTGGATTTCTACAGTGTTTCCCTCCTCTTTCTTGTGTCTTTGAACTTCAAACAAGGAGCATAAATATTCATCGAGTCTATTATTATTACTGGCGCCCACACTAAAATTAGAAGCTCATTAAAATGTAATTCACCACGTGCAGCCAGTGTTGGGGCATGTGAATGTAGGCGCTCTCCTTTCATTCTCATTGGCCGCCTAATGAATCACACCAAAGAGGCTGTGTGAACTTTTAATTTTTGCCTCAAAAACCACATTCCATATACAGCTTTCATGGAGATAGGGGGAAAAAGGTAAAAAAACGAAACATCCGTGTGTTTGGTAGGTTTAGGTGCATTACAGTGTGCTTTAGTAAACATGACATGGAGGAAGATCTTTGTAGGAAAATGCACTTCATTCAATGCTAATCTGCGCCACTGAACAGTAGTGGGGTTTTACCTGTCTTGATACCCTTTACTGGTGCATTGTAGTGTCTGTCATTGCAGCCTGTCACATTCATGCTGCCCCCAGCTGTGGCAGTAATTTGCTCTGGACTGTAGTAGGTAGAATCCTTATTGATGACTATGTGCTTAAGGTGGACTCTGTCCAAACTGGGATGTTCCGAGGAACACTCCACTCCCCAAACAATGAGTCTTTAATGAGTGGTTCAGTTCACCCCAGTTCAGGTGAAGGAGAGAAACAGCAATGCAATATGATACCTATGACAGTTCATTTACTGGCCCATCAATATTGCAGCCTGTGCCATCTCTACGTTTTACTTAGCTTTAGATTGGATTGCTCTTTCTTTATTAGAATGCTGATAGGAGACAGGTTGAAAGAAGAAGTCCAAATGTGGGTCCAAGATGCATCTTAGACACTGTCCCACTAAGACGCCCAAGCCATCTCTTCTACCTCTCAGATAACACCAATGTGGCAGGGATGACAATTACAATAAAGGCCTATCTAGACTTTAAACTGCTGCTTTTGGAATCAACACAATCATTGTATTACATATCCAGTCAGGAATAAATTAATGGATGCAAAATGAAAGAATGTAAAAATGTAATTAATTTAACATTGGAATTTCATTTGAGCACACAGTGACATGCCTGAAAGGATACTGCTGATTCACTCCGGAGCCTGTTAAGTAATGTTGTAGTGCAGTTTAATGGCCACAAGAGAGAGCTCAGTGCTTTCTCTTGCTGCAAATCTAGCCGGTTTTTTGAGTGTATGGCTCCTTCAGAAAAAATTTGAATGGAGCAGGCACAAAAAAAGGTGTTACATGTAGGGTACACTGCTGAAGGGTATGTGTTATTTTCTTTTACTGTCTGTCTTGCTGGACTGTTTGCCACAAAATGTGGTTTTATGAAATCTAAATCACTTTATCTTTATGAGACAAGCTACATGGCACACAACAGTTTTGGAATGGATAAATATTTTCTGTCAAATATAGCCTGTCCTTCACTCGCATCCTTGGCTTTTGCTGTTGTCAGTTCCCTGAGCACACACATATTTTTGGGAGATTATATTTGCCAGTATCACTGAAAACACCCTTGGTCTGAAGGGAAATTATTAGAAAGGAAATTATCTATTGATCCCATGGCACTTGGTGTTTGTTTCCCTTAATTCAGAGACTCGGTAAACAGCCTATAGCACGTTTAATAGAGTATATATCTTCCTGGTGTTTGTAACGTGTGGTAGCGCTAGGTTTTTTGGCTTTCTATTTTTAACTGCAGGTTCAGTGACTATGAAATGTGCAAACCCAGGGAGAAATGGCCCCGCCTGAGGGCCACAGCCCCCCAACCCCCTGTCTGCACTCAGCCGTGAACAGTTAAGCCAAAGGGAAGTGTGTATGTTTGGAGAGTCTTGAGCCAAATGGTTGCAATGAAAGTGAACATACCCCGAGCTGTTACAGCTGCCTGACCTGTGTGTGTGCGTGTCATTGTGGATACATGCATCTGTTGTGTCTTTGTGTCAGTGTGGTCAGTAAGAGAAAAGGGGTTATTACAGTTTCCTGTCAGTGTGGGGTGAGCTCACTCTGTTTCTGGACTGCATCCCCAGAATGACTGTTAGCAGCCTTATGCCGTGTGATGTCGCCAGTGTGACAAAAAAACGTGAGGAAAAAAAGCGTAGTGAATGAAACAACATGTTTCTGTTATTGTCACACTGCATGAGCATAAGTAGAGCTTTTTGCTAATGTTCACCATCTGAGAAACTAGTTTGTGCAGTAATTTTAAACAGCATCATATCATGACAAATCCCCTTTTAGCTTAAACATATTTGTTTTCTGTCAGATAATGAAACTCTTTCGCCTCTCCAGACCATTTAACCCCTTCAAAAGATGTGGATAATCTCAAAACTGCACTGTCATCAATCTCAAAACAAGAGTACTTTTATTTTTTGCAGTTCAATTAGTGTTTTGGATTCATGAGGATTCAGCTCAGCATTGTCCTTACTTTTTGCTCCTCTTGTCTAACACACTGTATAAACATCCATTTTCAATCTGACTCCATTCCAAAATGCAAATCAAATCCAAGTATTGATGTCTGAAGCTCAGTGTGTTCAACATTTGCTGGACCCGTGCACGTTTTGTTGGCCTGTGTTTTTGGAATACTAATATGCTATTAGGTATTCACTGATGAGAAAAAAGAGCTTGACATGTGCAGTCCAAGGGCTGAGAATGCAGTTAATTATTATTGGCAGACTGGAGAGGTGCACAGCAACTGACTCTATGTTAATTGCAGTTTGGAGGGGTAAATATGTAGGTCATAGGCTGCAGCAGAGAGGAGGGCAGATTTTAGTAATTAACCACAGGTAGCACATAATCTGTTTCATGAATAGAGCTCTAAATCTGAAATGCATGTTACAGTTAATTTATTGCTATGCCTTATCAGGATATATGATGTGCAAATATGCGTGCACATTTTCCAACTGAAATCATTCGTGTGTAAATAAAATAGGCATGCCATTTTAAGTTAATAGTACTTTTATTAATTAGATTAAGCAGAAACTAGGACAGACAGGATGAGCTGCCTTCACTGGCTATTACTAAACAGCAAAATGTTCACTGAGTTTGGAATGTTGTATTTGGGGTATATTTTTGTATTTGAAGATGCCTGAATGTGCACTCTCACCACCTCCAACCCCTCCACTTAGATTTTTGTGTGGTGCCTTGCTATGCACTTCCTGCTGTGTCTCCTATGTGAATCCATCATTGAATTTTTTTTAGTTTTAGTAGTCTCAGCTGCACTGCCAAATATTTAGATATTTTTGCCTATAATTCATAACTGCTATTTTGCTTTCTTTTTAGAACATTGGTACATATTGGATGATTTTGATGCAGTGCCCTAATAGATGTGGGA
The DNA here is from genome assembly GCF_022539595.1 of Amphiprion ocellaris. NCBI lineage: Eukaryota > Metazoa > Chordata > Actinopteri > Pomacentridae > Amphiprion > Amphiprion ocellaris. The sequence continues at coordinate 31,053,857 of NC_072774.1, forward strand.
TTTTCCCTGTCTGGTATTTAGAAACATGTATCTGCACATGTGAGTTTTCTCAGCAGACCTCTCGTCTAAACCACCCACTGGAGGTGCTGAAACGCCACGGCAGGTCTCTGATTACTGGATCCCTGTTGCTTGAAGCATAAATCCAACAAAAGGAAACTAGTCTTTTGTCCCTCACTGACTACTTTGTGTGAAACTTTCATTTTTAAATACATTCTTCTGGCTCTGTTTACTCAAATCAGAGTTTACATGCATGCTCATACATGCACACTTTAAGTATGCGTGTGATGTCCATGTATAGGAAGTGATGGCTGTAAGCATGTTTGATTAGCAGGAACACTGGCCTAGGTGACTCCCAGGTCTTAGGCGATGACTCATGGTTCAGTAGAGCTCTCACCATGACCCCGGTGAAATGAGGCAGTCATGGCCTCACTGGCTACATTCCTTTGGGACACATAAAGCACAATTTGTAGCTTCCCTGCTTCCATTGTGTGTCAGCACAGTTATAGCCCATCTGTAACATTGATAGCTGGTCATAAATGCCTTATGTGTCAATATCACATAGATGTACATGCTGCCTTTTGTGAATATTAAGCTTTTTTTGCACTGCATTTGAAATGTAGCTAAGCTAACTACCCATTGCTCAATATATGATCAATGAAAAGGATTGCTACCGTTTCCTTTTATTGTTAAAGTTTGCTGTTTCTGTGCTCCAAATGCAATAGAAGAACTTATTTTCCGATTTTTTTCAGTGGTACTACATCCCAGAGAAAAAAACATTTGAACATTCCTACTAATTGAAGATTGAACAGTGGAGGGCAACCTTTGTAATACTTAGTGTGATAGATACATTTTTTCGAGGTCATGCAATCTCTACCTAACAACAGTCAACGGTCATTGCTTCGCAAAAGTACTGCCTTGCTCATTATGGTTTAAAACATGAAAACAGCTCATGTTTTTCTTCTTATTAGTCTGATGATGCTGTGGCAGGCTGCCAACATCACAAAAGGCTGTAGTGATGTAGTTCAGTGGAGGTTAATAAAATCCTTCCCTGATTTGTACAAGCATCCTGCACGGACTAACCAGTAAGTCACCAGTCAAGTGAGAAGGACATGATTTCTTTCTTACTCCTCACCATGAATGCTGACATTTGATGACATAGCCAGCCACAGCAGCTGGAGACTTAATCTTAGATTGTGTAATTAGTTGACTGTTTTTTCCTCTACTCCACCCGAACACCCCATGACAACTATTTTTGTAACTGTGTCATGGCATCACACACTTTATGTTGCTGATCCCTGCGATCATTTGTTGAGTTTCTACCACAGCGTCTCCCTGTCCTTCAGGTCCAAGAAGCCACTGAGATAAGCAGTTGTGGTTTAAGGCTATGGCTGCAAATCCAGCCTTTGAACCTCTGCAGCCGGCAACTGTACAGACTAACACAGTTAAAGCGAGTTCAGTTAATGTTAAAAGAACATATCAGTCAATTCAGCGCCTGCTCATACTAATAACAGTAATGCACTGACTCAGCACTGGAACTGTAAAGGCGGGGAGTGTGTGCTTGGGGTGGGAGGGCTCCAGTGGCTCTTGGCTATCCCGCTGGCTGTCTGGCCTGTCAATCATTGGGCAAGCTATTATGCCTCTCAGACACACTTAGATATCACATTAAGTTGCTGATTGTTAATGAGAGAGGAGTGGTTGCCTGGAGCATGGCTGAGTACCATTCAGGTTACACTCTTCTAGATAGCAGTAAAGTTGTTCAATAGAGTAATGTGATTTTTCCCTACAATATGACTCTTGACAGAAGGTTAAGTTTGACCGTTTAGTCAGTGTGTGTACGTGTATGTACAGTGATCAGAGTGCCTGTCCGTGCCTGGATTTGAGAGGCTAATGTGGTAAGCCACACAGACAGCACTGTAGAGTCAGATAATGGCACAACATCTCAGAGCAGTAAAAACCTCTATCCCTTCTATCCTTGTAGAGCATAACAGAAAGAAAACGTACCTTTAGTAAGCTGTGAGTAACCTCTGCAACCTCTCTATTGTTGCAGTTTGCAACAACAAAACTCTAGAAACAAGAATTTTGTAGCGATGTCCTATTTTATAACAAGGGACAAAAAATTGCAATATATAGCTAAGTTTGACTGGTGCTAAAACACCTATAGAGAATGGACTCACAGGGAAAAAATGTGTAATAATAATAGTAAAATAATGATAATAATATATATATGGGACCCATATCATTTTACCTTTCAATGATATCAATGGCTGCTGCATGTGTAAAAGATTTCATCATTCACCTCATCAACATAAACTGTTAATAATGTTTATGAATATTGTCGCTGTGGGGTGAAAACTCAAAACTGAAAAATATTTTTAAAACTAACTTTGTTTTTTCTGATTCCTTAAAGTTGTCATTTTGGATGTGAAAAGATTTTCACCCAACAACAGCGATATGTCACTTGTATCTCAGCTTTAGATAACAGAGATACACAAATCACTCCATTACAGCTCATCATAGGTTATATAAGGCAACCTCTACCTGTCTGTGTCAAGATGCTAACTCCCCTTTCTCCCCCCTGCAGGTTATGTGGGTATGCAACTTGTGCCGAAAACAACAAGAAATCCTCACCAAATCGGGGGCATGGTTCTACGGCTCGGGGCCGGGTGTTTTTGAGGGTGGGCCACAGGGGAAAAAGGCCAAACTGCAGGACCCATCCCTATACCCCTACCAGGGAGCCTCAGGGGACTTGACACCAGCGTCAGACAGAAGACCTCACGGTGGGCTCCTGCCGAGACAGGCGTCCCTTGACAACGGTTCAGGGCTAAGGTACTCGGGACACGGTGACGCACCCATAGACAGGTCAGTTCCATGCGTGGAAACAAAAGCACACACTCTACATATTTCATATGACTTGTTTTTTGTGTAAATTCAGGCGGCTCATTTGATCAGGGAAAACTGTTTGAGACACAGAGAACTCCACAAAGATGCGTGATTTACCTGCATAGCACCTTTTAGCATTAGCACTGATCTATGTGGCTGTCGTACAGGTAGTGCAGAACTGTGATTCAAGCCTGGCATAAGTCTCCTAGCAAGCCAGTCAAGGGCCCATATAAAACTGCTTGTACGTGGAGTCCATGAGGCCTATAAAGGAGAAAGATGCACATATACTGTCTCTGGCACTAACTCAGCAATTCTAGGACAGTCATCCACCCACTCACTCGCTCTTCATCACACACACATACCACACACCAGTACATATGAACACAGATGGTTGCAAGTCTGATTCAGCCAGGATGAGGTGCTGGCAGGTGAAGGGTGTTTGCAGTTATTTATATTGTGTCTATTTTTGATAGAAACTGCAGTTTATTGTGTAAATAGTTCTGTTTTGTCATCAGGATTATTTGTAGGCCAGTTCAGACACTGCAGTACATAGAAATGAAGTGTTATTAGAATGTTTTGGAGTAGAAAAGTAAGAGCAGGCTAATTACAATGCCAAACGTCTTGTTGTATTTGTCATATTCACAAAATGCATCCCCTGAGTAGCAAACTCAGATGCTGACAACGTGGACATGCTATGTTTGTGAATCCCATATCCGGTGGTGCTGAGTAAGGTAGTTACTTTGATGTCCACATGAGGGCTCCTTCCTCTTTCTTCAAAGGGAGGAAGAGAAGCTTACATTCGATATATGTACACTCTCTAGAATTTACCCCAACAGCAGAAATCTCAGCAGAACCCTTTCAGAAAACCTCTCTCGTGTCCTTGTTTGTTCCTTCTGAGATGAAATGTAGCTCAACATTTGCTCAGTGCAAGCATAGCCCACCAACTAACAGATGCCCTTGTCTCAATGCTTCTCCTCCCTGCCCCTGAGACCAAACTTACTGAAGGGAATATGGGAAATGTGGGCTATGTGTTGTAGCTTTCCAGAAGGTAACCCAGAATTGTCCCAGAGTCATATAGTTATATAGACATTATGCACACACACATATTTATGGGAGAGGTTCAGGATGAAAAGGAGATGAATTTGACTCTCAACCCAATATAGGCACCTGTCCATGTTTCATGTTAACATTGATGGTAAATCTGCTTGTGTGTCACAGGCACAAACCTGCACAAAACAGTGTTCACAGCATGTCCCCAGACATTCAGTTCTGTATTCCCTCTCTGCCATTGAACTGAATTCTGAATACACTTAGAACCGACAAAACACAAGGCTTTTGCTCAGTCGCCTGATATTTTTCTCCAAACTGATGTTTGGATGGATATAATTAATATAACCCTCCCATTTAGTAACTCCCCTGCTGTGATGAAATTTTGTTCTTCTTTTACCCTTGTTAAATCTTCCCTCCAACATGTTTCAAAATTCGGAATTGACACCGTACATTAACACAACAAAGAATAGAACATCATGTGTAACTACAAATTGGAATCAAAGCTCCAGTATTATAAACCCCCTCGGAGTGATGCAGGTGTGACCACGGCTCAAACTGCTCCAAGCATCCAGTCATCCAGCTGCTTTTTGTTCCAGTCCAGGCCTTTGCCAATGTATATTAATTGATTGCATGGCTTGAGAGGTGGAGATGGTACCAGGGAGCAGTTCTGGCATTGGCATTGCCTACATTTGCAGTGACTCAACAGGAAACTGGCTGTCTGAAAATTCACAGGATAATGCTGATGATGGATAGCAGGGAGTCCATAAATAGAACTCCCACTGCATAAGCACCAAAATCCACTTTCATTAATCTTAAAGAATGTTTAAATTAACTCCTGGATCTGTCCTGCTGAAGAAAGGAGGGGGAGAAAGCTGACGGTCTATTTATAAAGAGAAATAACTTGGGAAGGCTTTTAATTTGTCTTGCTCTCAGAGGTGTCATTTGAATGAACACACTGATGCACCAGGACGGCTGCAGTGTTGGGTGAGGCTGATGAAACAACAGTGATTACACTGGGATTGGAACATACTCACTGGAGGAATTTCTTCAGATTCTGCATTTTTTTAAACACATTCAGCCAGCCAACAGTAGTGTTCAGCATGCCAAGTCAGATGAGGAAAAAGGAGAAACTCAGCCTGGACTGGCCCTTTAACATCCAGCCCAGCCCACTCCAATATGGAGTAGCTTTGCACACTTCAGTTCATCACTGCTTCTTCTAACCTAGACTGGCTCAGTTTAGAAGCGTGAACAAGAACAGCTCCCGTTTTATGTATTTCATCAGCCTTATACAACAGTGCACTGCATCAGTAATATTAGGGGGGAGGTCTATAAATACCGTTTTCTCACAAAATATTTGGCTAATAGGTTTAAATCAACCTTTAATACATAAAAAATACACATGTACAACTTATTTCTATTTTAATGCTTGCTTCTCTCTGCTACTTGAGTTTAATGAAATACCACGTTTTGCATGATTTTACAACAAAGTCACTCATCTCCTTCAAAGTCTTGTCTCATTGTTTTGATCTACTTGAAAGTTTGCTGGTTACTTCTGCTTGACCTAATACTTCTGATATTAGGGAAGGGCTTCCATTGCTACACAAAAGTCTGCCAGAGTAACTCTTGATCTATCACTGGTTTTTCCGAGGAGGATTTTCAGATTTTCACCAAATTGCTCTGGTGTAAGCATCTTTCGCTTCCCTCCTTCTGTGGCAAACATCTTGAAAACATGGCTTGTTTTCTGATGTGTCTCTGGCATATGTAACTTCTTCTTTCATTCGTTTTGTCTTTGTCTTGAGGTTATCAGTGGTTTTAAGAAGGTAATGATCAATTTGTTCAGCTCCCGTGAAAGGTCCACCATGGGCCTTTAGTCTATCAAGGATACTGAGCTTTCTGTTTTCTACATGCAATAGAGTGGCCTCCTTCTTGCTTAATCCAGCAGCCCTCAGATCATCTTGCCTTTTATTCCAGTCAGTACAGGTTACATTTTAGGAAACAAAGGAAGGTACATTTGATAACAAAATTTTCTAGGCTTGTGGATGATGTAAAGATAGGCTGTAGAAACTCTTAAGACAACCACAGCATTTTGTCACGCAAGATAAAGTATGGTACATTCAGAAAATCCAGCAGAATGTGAGAGAACTGCAATTCTAGTCAGATTGTGGGGATTTTATAGCTTTTACTTGTGAATAATGGTTTCAAAGTTTACAGTTTTCCTTCAGTTCACTAATTTCTATCAATCTTTATCAAAACCAAAGTAATTTAACTGCAAATACAAAGCTTGTCTAAAGATTTCCCCTTTTAGTCTTAGTGTAAATGTTACATGAAAGTTTTAATACTAGCGATATATGCATATATGTCAGTAGCAGGGAGAAGCAAACTGAAAATACAAAAAAGTTTTGAAATTTCTAGTTTTTATGGATAGAAGAAGAGTTTAAGCTGGTTAGCTCAATATTTTCAAATTATAGACCCCCCTAATAATATGCACAAGTAGTTGACTGACATTAATAGTCCAGTTTCTTCTAGTTTTTGTAGTTTTGGTAATTGTTTCTATTATTTAATGACATTTTACGGACAGATTGTCCTGACGTAAAGATGCAGTGACACCTAAAACTTTGCATTGAGTCCAGTTGGCAAGTAACACTAACAATCAAACACTAAATAAGATTTCAAACTAATTTTCAGTTTGACAAGTTATGTAAGCCACCTTTTTAGAAGTAAACCCATCCATCCATTCATCCATCCATCATCCACACACCACTTAATCCTCATTAGGATTGCAGGGGGCTGGAGTCTATCCTAGCTGACTTAGGGTGAAGGCAGGGGACACCTGGACAGGTAACAGTCTATCACAGGACTACATATAGAGACAAACAATCACACTCACACCTACGGCGTGCACAGTGTCTTGCTGGTTAGCACTGTCGCCTTGCAGCTAGAAGATCCGCAGTTCGCGTCCCTGCCTTCCTGGGATCTTTCTGCATGGAGTTTCCATGTTCTCCCTGTGCATGCGTGGGTTTTCTCCAGGTACTCCAACTTCCTCCCACAGTCCAAAAATATGCTGAGGTTAATTGCTAACTCGAAATTGTGAGTGTGAGTGTGATTGTTTGTCTCTATATGTAGTCCTGTGATAGACTGTTACCTGTCCAGGTGTCTCCTGTCTTCACCCTAAGTCAGCTGGGATAGACTCCAGCCCCCCACGACACTAATGAAGATTAAGCGGTGTATAGATTATGGATGGATTGATGTTTTGGACTGTGGGAGGAAGCTGGAGTTCCCGGAGAAAACCTGCACATGCACGGGGAAAACATGCAAACTGCATGCAGTAAGATCCCAGGTCCAGGCCGGGATACAGACCTGGGATCTTCTAGCTCAGTGCTAACCACCAAACTACCATTCAACCCAGTAAAAACCTAAAGTCAGTAGAATGACTTTTTATTACACTGGTCAGAATGGAAAGTTACTCATCAAAGATGTTTTCTTTCAGGAGACATGTCAGAGAAGGAGAGTCAGGTCCGAACGATACAGCTAGTGATGTCTGAGTTCCATTTAGCTCATTATGTTTTACTGTCCTTGTATTTTTTAATGCAAAGAAAAAAATTCTTGTAACTGTAAAAAACATGTGAGTTCAAATTAATGTTGTGTGTCATGCACAACTAGAAGCATCTTTTTGGGCTTAAACATTTTATTTAGCAGGGACTCAGTGAGTATCTCAGTTCAGCCATCATTCTACGCAATACACGTAGTGGGCTTACACCATGCTTAATACAAAGGTTAAATTAGTGTACATATTAGGTCTCTGTTCACCTTCTTCCAAGAATCATTCAATAGCTTCATGTTCAGGGAAACGGTCCTTTATGCTTATATACATTATAGCAGGTTTTCTTTGTAGGAAGCCTAAATAGTAGGTCCATGTTCAAGTGATTCCATTCAGATGTTAGATTGACTGGTGTATGAAATCCAGCAACTTTAAGGACTCAGCTGGATTAATTTCAGCTAATTTCGGTTCTTTACATGTAGACAGAACCATCTCCAAAATTAAATGAAATATATTTAATAAATAAATAACCTCTCGGGAAACCCCCACTTTAATGTGTGCCCTTTCCTCACAGACAGTCCTACTTTATTACTGAGCTGAGGCTCTGACGCCAGATATGGAATATAAGAAAGAGAAAAAAAAGCCCTGACGACAGCATCGCCTCTCTCCCCTGTATTGTAGTGAGGGTTATCTGCTGCTGTGCGCGTCCCAAAGAGTGCATGAGAGAGAATGGAGAGATATGGCAGAGTGCGCACGATTTCATATCAGCTCGATAGTGTACGTATGTGTGACTGCTCGTGTTTGTGCGTGTGTTCGCGCGAGTGTGTGTGAGCTCTCCATAGGCAACGGGGAAATATGAGTTGAATGTGAGGCAGCAGCTGATGCGCCGGTAAAGGGATGCTGCTGCTGCTGCTGCTGCTGCTGGAGGAGGCGGAGGCTGCCGTGTAGGATGCTGCTCCGCTTCTCCTCTCCTCCGGGCGCTTCTTCACCTCCTCCTGCAAACCGAGAAGAGATTTTTGCCACTGCGAGACGAAGAAAGGGCTGGTTACCGGCACCGGCACTACCTCATTTTTCTCGCGTCCAGTCCGAAGCATTATGACCCAAGGATCCCGCCCGGAATGCGTCTCATTTAAGGACACTTTTTACCAGGAGCGGCAGGAGAAATATGGAACTTGATCGGCGTCTTTTCTGCGTCTAATGCGCCCCGGGAGATAATAATAACCACAATACTGAGGAGGTGTATGTTTGCAGGGGGGCGTCCGGAGAGAGCGCAGGCTTCGGGATGTAATGGTGGTGAAAGGAAAAAGGGTGATCACTTCCAGAGGATAAAAGAAAACGGAGGGGGAAAATGCAGTTTGAGACATTGCGTCAGTTCTGTAGCTCGGTTTTATCACATTTCAACGGGGCTTTCACGGCACCTCAGAACATCTTGCAGACGGAGCTGTTCGAGCAGGCGCTGAGCAACATCGGGTGAGTGATTCCTTTGTAAAAGAAATGCCCAGATTTATGAGGAAGGGCTTCCCCGTTGGTATGTCAAATGAGTATTTGGGGGGAGTAGGGGGGTGGAAGGTGGGGGAGGAGGAGGGGGGCAGGATTGTTGCGTTTATCGATCGGCAGCCAGCCTGCGTAATAACAACCTACAGTATAGCACTGTTGCTGCTGCAGATATTTCCTGGCTGGATGATGGGGGCCGATCAGCGATCCTGCCGCGGTTTGCCGGGTGCGCGTGCAGGTCCCCGCGCGTGCACGCACCGCGATCGACTGTCGTGGGGGGGTGGGACGGGGTGGGACAGGGTGGGCGGGCAGTTAAAAAGAAGCGTTTAGGCAGACTGTGACCATGTCGAGGTCTGAGTGTACTTTGCGCGTAAGCGCCAATGTATGTGTGCGCGTGCGCCCGTGCCCCGGCGCGCACCGCTGCAGCAGCATGTGTGCTGTTACTACCTCTGCTGCTGTCGTGCCTGAGAGCAGAACATGAGGGAGCGATGAGAGCATCTTAAACGAGTCCACAGCTGGAAATGAGTGGAAACACACCCCATCACCCCCATCACCAATCCTCCAACACACACACACCACACACACACACACACACACACACACACACACACACACACACACACACACCACACACACACACACACACACACACACGCACACACCTATGCACCCCTCAGACACAAGTTATCTGGTGGCTACTGATAAAATAGCCGCTCAAAAGCAGAAAACATTTTGCAAGCATAAATGCATCTATTGCAGCTAAGAAATCTACTTTCCAACAGTGCAAGGAGTTTTTCCATTATTTCAAAAAATGCAGCATATTGCTACAATTTTAGCCACCATGTTACTGCAACAGAAAGGCCTGTATTTTTACATCTGTTAAAGAAGAAGCATTAGTGTTGTTTGGAGAGCGAGAGAGAGAAGTTGGATCTCTCCTAGATGCACTGGAGCATATTATGATTAGTCTGCTAAATGTTCTGTCCCCCACAGAGAGGCTTCTGGTCATCTGGCCAGGCATAGCTGTTAGACACATTATGCAGACTGCAGAAGGCTTAATACTTGCAAACATTACTATATTCTGCAGCCTCACGGCCAAAAGAACGCACAGACCTGTCTTATTTCTTCCTCGCTATAGACCTTAGCCCCCGTATCGCCACCCCATCCACTGTCTGTCTCTGGGGACTGCGAGTCTTTCCCTCTTGTCCCCCACCCTACCGTCAGAAATAATTTACAGCATTGCTGGGCTCTCTGCCACCTCACATTACATGGCCAGAACACTCAGCCACTGGAAGGGTGGAACAGGGGGCTCTGTGCCTAGAAACTGTGATCCAGCAATCATCACATCTGACTGATTAAATTGAACTTATTTTCCATCACTACCTTTCTTTTTTTTCTACTCAGCAAAATCCTTCTGTAGAAACTGTGGCAGAATGGTAGCTGAAGGCAGACGTAGGTTTTTTTTTTAATGATGAATGATCATATTTGCAGTTGGTGCCACTACAAGACAGTCTTCATGTGAGTGTTTTTATTACTGTGCCACAACGGTGCAGCCAGTGTCAGCCTCTTTGTCCACTTATTTCAGGGTCTGTAAATAGTATCATGTAACTCACTGGTACACAACAACAACACAACTCTGCAAACCAGCAGTGTGTGCTGTTATCAGTGGCCAGCCAGCTTAGCCATCCGTTTGATCAGGGCTGTTTGTGTGTGAGTCTGTTTCTCTCTCTCTTTATGTTTCTTTCTTACCCAGGCCGGGCCTTCTAATGGGCTGTATGCTTTTAGATCCAGCTTCCATGTATTATGCATGTGTGCGTCAGCAGAGGTCCTAATGGGGTGTGGGGATCTGTTCTTAGAAGGCCTGAATGGTTTTGAATTGAGTGGTCACTACATTTAAGCTGCAACCATACACACACCTTACCCCTATCATCCATCCACTGCTGCAGCTCTTTGTGCTCGCTTCTCTGAAATGCCTGGGACCAAAGTGTGTCTGTTGCTGGTCTGCTGTATGAAGCATTAGAAGGGATGTTATTGAGTTTGTGGTACACATCTTGTAGTCTTTTCCCAGATGAGCCTTTTGTAAAGTGTGTGATACAGTGTAAGTAGGAAGGGAATCGCTGCATTTGATTTTCTGTGTGCAAGGTATTGAAAGCATCGCTGTGTTTCAAATCAAGCACATTGAATAAAATGCATAGGGCTGCAGTTTAATGATTCCGAATGGGCCCCACAATCTTGGGTGTGATTTTAGTGAGTCATCATCTTACTCACAGCTGTTTATTCCATCCCACAGTCTCATATATTGTTCTCCTGCAGTGACAGCGTATTTGCAGTTGTGCACTTCTGCATTTTATAGTTTATATGTGCGGTATAGTGCATACAATCACAGATAGGAGGAAAAACAACTTATTTCCACCACTGTCAGTTCTATACTAAAGATTTCTCTGTAGTATAAACCCACCTGCCTTGCTCCTCCTTTCCCAACTCTTCCTCCAACAGTGGGGATGCCACAATGTTAAGGTGTAATGTTTGATTAATAATAATAATAATAATAATAATAATAATAATAATAATAATAATAATAATAATAATAATAATAATAATAATGATGCAATCCCCCTGATTTTTCATCTTGTATTACCAGGACATGAATACACAATTAAAACTATTGAGGAAGTGTTAAAACAAGGATACCATGTTGAAAAGACGGCAAGGTGGTGCAAGTCACTTCTGCTCTGCAATATTGTAGAAAAGTGACTTACACATTTCACTACAGGTCAGCGCTTGTGTTCATAGCATGCTTTGTATAGTTACAGACAGTAATTGTTCTTTAAAAAACATTCATCATCTGCATTATGTCAGCCTTTCTACATAAATATAATAGATAAAATGAATACACGACAGAACACATTACATGAAATTGATGTAATGCCAATGAATCAGCCTGACTCAAGTGAACTTATTTTCCATCCTGAATTACTTCCCAAAGGAAGATAATTCAATCAAGAGCCAGATTTGAGTTGCTTTTCAGCATTGCATCATCAGCAGCTAATTCGTCTGTAGCAGTCCTGGATTGAGCTAGTTAAACAATGTGTAGCGCGAGAAATGCAGCATGTGTCCTCTCATTATTTGCTAGTCAAGCAGTATTACATAACAGGTGCATAACCTATTCAGTCTGGCCAATCAAACTAGCTAGTTTTTCTTAACATGCTACTGTGATGTTCAAAAGGCTACTAACCCACTAAAATAGTAAGATTTTAGATATTATCTTTTTTTCTTGAAAATACTTTATTGATGGAAATGGTTATTAGTATTTTAAAGGGCTGTACTTTAGCTACAGCTGCAGCTGCTTCTGCACACATTACTAGACACTTCTCGACAACATCTGGACATGTATGTTCATTTACTTCCATATGAAGAAATCAAGCAAAAAAAAAAAAGGGAAAACACATTGAATTAACAAGTTTTGCTTGCACTATTTACACAAATTTGAATCATAATGCATGCATGTTGCATATAAGACGTGCTCCATATTGATTTTGTCAGCCTGTATTGATAACAAATATTGTGGATGTGAAGTGAGAGAAGTTCAAAGGAGAGACAGAGCAAGGAATGAGAACAGCAAGGGGAAGACAAAAAGTACCAGGAGGAGACAGGAATACCCAGGCATCAGTCACCATGGTGACAGAGCTATAGATGAGGCAGGCATGGTAGACTGCAGCTTGTGGGACTTTGAACCTTTGGAGCCCCAGATTCATGTTGATGTGACAGAACTGGGGGAAAGGAGGTTGGAGGAAGGAGAAAGATGATGATAAGCAGGAGACATATTTCCGACCTAGAAACAGCGAGAGACAAGGACATAGATCCATAGTATTCCTTTCCTTGGCTCATCACATTCCTGGACACTTGAGTTGGTTTTGGAGTGTATCCATCTTGATATCTCACTTTCTGCACTGTAGTGTACATAGCATTCACCTTTTATCCTTTCTTTTTATCCTTCTTTATCTAAGGCAGTTGAGTGTGTATTTTGTTTTCTAGCAATGCCCTGCTTTACAATCCCACAGTTACACATTAAAGCTTTGTGGATGCAAAATCAAGCTGACTGAGCAGCTCCACTACAGGGAGTTAAATGCTTGGCCGAAGGGCTCCTCAGCAGTAGCTGTTGAGGGAACGGTGAATGCTGTACTTTCTTTGTTTCTGCCCACATTTTCCCAGGCAGCCTCAAAGCTACTGTCACCTCGTTTTTTTCATCTCTCGGAGTACTATAAAGTAGTGTCTTGAGGGTTAAGTGTGGGAGACGGACTGAGAGTGTATCCTCAGTAGTTACTTTGCACCCTCTACTTCCCCCCAACATCCTGTCATACCTCGCCCACGCTCAGCCCACCCTCAGCCCACCCTCAGCCCCATGGTATTGTGCCCGGGTGTTGGCGGCACTCAGCAGCTGTAATTAAGCCAGGCCTTTATTGGTTTTGTCCTCGCCAAGGGAGATGTGCTCAGGAAGAAGGGAGGCCCTGGTTTATTGCCTGGGCGTCTAAGAGAGGGGTTATTATGATTGCACGCTAGAGAGAGAAAGGGAAGGAGTGGATAGAGAGAGAGAAAGTGGAGAGAGTTGGAATGATAGAGAGAGACAGCGGTAGAGGCTGAATCGATATGCTCGACTCCTCTCTCCTCTCACCAAATCATATCTCAGCATCAGACTGAGAGTGAGAGAGGAAGAAAGAAACAGAGAGAGAGAACTGGTAGCTAGCAGGGGAGCTGTGTAGCCAGATAAACATCAGACTAATGTCCCTAGCTCCAGGCTTGCTGCCACTGCTGCTATTGCTGCTGCCTAGAGAGGGTGCTGAGATTGCCTTTGCTAAGGTTTGGTTACAGGTTGCCACAGCATGGTTCCACAGCAAAAAGTACATATGATGTCACGCACAAGGATGTACAATGCATTTAGGTTTGACCAGCCAGAGTTCTCAGCAGTAGAAGGTAAAGAAAGGAGCATTAACCAACAAAGGAAAGACAGAGTACTTTTCAACAGAAACGCCAGCCTGTGCAGAGCACTGACATCTGGACTCTTTTCGTGCTCATAGAGCGAGACTGATTCCCTCAAAGGCTGCATGGGCACGTGCGTGCATGCATTTGCGTGTGTGTGACCCTCAACCTTAACATGTCATTAATGGTTGAGTTACAGTAGGCATAGTGTCCTCTCAGGAAAACTGCATTTCAGTTGCCAGCATTGCCCCAGGTCCTTAACTTCTTCTCTTTCCACTGACTGATGGACTAAAGAGGAGGCTGCTGAGTGGCATGAATGTGAGACACAACTCCTCTCTGTGTGTCCTTGTGCTTCTTTGTGAGAGTCTATGAGGCTGCACTTGTATGCTCATGTGTTTGAAGCTTGGTCCCCAGGAGGTCTTTTTTTTCCCTCTTAAAATGCCTCTTTTTCTGCACTCCCAAGCAGATGTTGGATGTCATCTTATTTTTAAATAGCTAAGAGAGAGAAGAAAAACTGCATAGGCTACATGGATAGTGCTTTGCTTTCAGCCATGTGTCTTGATGTGTGATGCTATTTGTCAATGCCAGTAACCATTTGGACAGTTTATAGAAGGGTTAAAGTCACTGCCCTTTGCTGTTGTACGTGCCTGTTAGCGTAGGACATAAGTAGTATGTCTATACGTACATTATTCCACAGATCCTCCTCTGGCCTTGATGGTCAGTGGAGTCATTAATTGAAAGCTAAGGCAATTTGCTCCTAAAGGTACTTCACAGCCTCATCATTCTTGTTTAATATTTGATTTATTGATTAAAGAGGCTTATAAGGTCAGACCTTTAGAAGGTCAGGAGGTGGACTTTCTCAGTTAAATCTCTGCTATTCAGTGCAGTGGAGTCCACATGACAGAACTGAACAAACATTTAAAACGACACTGTGACTGAGGTTGTTAGCATTCAATGGTAAGGTGTATATAGAAGAATCCAAGTTTAATTTATTTTTAGCTTAAGGCTATTAGGTTCTATATGTTTAGGTTTTATGTTCTGGGAAGTATGTAGTGTTTACTATCCCCACTCCACATACCCAGTGCACATTTAGCCTGTTAGCATATCCACATGCATTGTTTCATGAATGGGAAATAGACTGGTTTACACATAATCCTGTTGCTGTACCCTAAATCCAAATCTTTTTCATGCTCCAATTTATTCAATTACCAAAAATACACTTGAAGAAGCCGTATGATTAAGCAATAATGAAAAAGCCTAATCTAAACATCTGTGTCTATCCAGTCCATTGCTATCATCATCCATCTCATCCCCAGCCCGTGCTCAAATCCTCTTTTGCAACACTGATGGTATTTCATAAGCTCAATGAGATTAATTATTTCCATATTTTGCAAACATTGCACCGTGTGTGTTGCTCCCCCGTCTCCCTGCACGTGTACAATTAGCTCAGTTCATTTGTGTTGCAAATGAACCGGCTCTGACGGTCCTCGACGGCCTCCCTGGGCTTCGCCTGCCACGCAACAGAGAGGAAAACCAGCCGAGGAGTGATCAAAAGCCTCCTTCTCTGGCAGGCAGATGCTGAGTAAACACACAGAAGAAGAAGCTCCAGTAACTGTCTCTTCCCGCTTCCACTGTTCGCCTTCATTATTTTTGGAGTCTGCTGGCTGGCATTAATGAAACCCCATGTAATATTCATTTAATTCCCAGTGTTTACTAGTTCATTAGGTTTTAGGATAGTAGTTGATCTGATCTCCAGGGGTGGCTAGGGCGAGGAAAGAAGCTGACTTTGAAGATTTCCGTCTTTTCACCAGCCGGGCTTCCTTCCATTTATTCAAATGTCTCTCTTGATCCTGTACCATTCACAGTCCTCTGCTTGCTTACTGAATTGTGTAGCACTCCTCTTCCCTCGCCTGCTTCACTACACCTCTGGTCCCCATTTATACAGCTATAGGTAAAGTTTAAAGACTGTTATTAGAGTTTATTGCAATGCTACATCACAATATAAACTCTGGTAGGGTCACCATCTGTATGAAATATATTATTGCTTAGTACAGATGAGTAGAGTGCCACTTGCTATGCTGCAAGTAAATCTATGAGTCTAAGGGCCAAAAGGTTGCCAAATGGGAGTAGGCTGATTAAAAAGATGAGAAATTGAGTTCAGGTCCACCACCGTCCTACAACCTTGGTTGAAGTTAACTGTCATAGATTAAATGTTTTCTCAGAGCAGGGCCCCTCTGGCCAGTTCAGCTCTCTGGTTCACAGCATGTGTTACAGACGTTGTCCTATGCAATTACAATTAACCCACGCAACCCTTTGGTCTGGGGCTCGCTCTGCAAAAGGTCTGAACGTGGGTTCATTGATTGAGATGTTGGCTTGTCAATGTCATTGAGTGCAGGAGAAAAGGTCTTTCTGCTGAGCATGGAGAGAGTGGCTTTTTCATCAGACGAAGAGGAGAGGCGAAACTTTGGCACAAAGCTTGTATTATTTGTGGTTATAGCTCCAATAGGTAGTGCTGCAGTTATGCTGGAAAATGTAAGCTGTATTTTGCATCTGAGTGGGTATTTTACAGTCAGTTCTCTGTTCTGGCATTTCTTGACAGTACCTAGGCATTTTTCTACCTGGCTATCTGCATCTGTCTGGGATGATTAAATTCTCTCTAGGTGGGAAGCAGCAGTGTTCCCAAATGGAGAACTATTCAGAGAACTTACTGAATGGTAGAAAAATATCTCAGAATCTACTAAAACTTTGAAGGTTCAATTAAGTAACTGGAGGATCTCTTATTTTTTAAGACAGACATCTTCCTTATATATTTCTGTCTTGACTTTCACAAACCCTTCAACCCTCAAATTTAGCAGAACTGCACAAAGTTTCTTTGATCACAGTATGTGTGTATGTGTGTTTGCGTGTGTGTGTGTGTGTGTGTGTGTGTGTGCGTGTGTGTGTGCATGCGTGTGCATGTGTGTGTGCATGCACTCTCTCAGACAAGAAAGGTGGTTTAGAAAGGAGGTCGAGAGGCAACGTCTTCCTATTATGCACAACTTCCTGTGTGCCTCCAGGCAAGCCTTCTAGCAGCCAGTGTGTTTGAGTTCAACTTCAGAGAGACTTTGTTGGAAAGGGAAACAAAGCAGGAATGGAGAAGATGGGTGGGAACAGCAATTTATTAATTTGAAAAATGCGCTGAAATGAATAGCATTTTTCACTAAGTGACCGAGGGGGAGATGTTTCATCATGCTTAGCAAACTGATCCCAGAACAGGATTGTGAAAATTAGGTGATCAAATGGGGTTGCTCCAGTGGAACCTATTGTACATGTCTATCATTGTATTGCTTCTCTGTACTTTCTCAATTTAATTTGCCTAATTTGACACATTGTAGGACAAAACCTGTGAGGCTGTGTGTTTCAGATAGTTTCGAACAAACAGTTTGCCGCTGTTGACTTAAGTTCTGTGTTTTGTGAATTCATCGCAAAAAGAACATTTTAATCTCTCCAAATGAGACCGTCACATGGTGAATGTTTAAAACCATTTCACTTTATGGCTCTATGATGCGTAGTGTTTGCATGTTGCTGCCAGTTACCTTGCTATCTCTATGAGAGTTTGTTAAGCTGGACAATACTGTAAATAAAACACATCTTGATTTTAATATGCACAGAACCCAACCATAGAGGTGCAGTGGGATAACTGAGCTACATTGGATTCCCTGAATACAACTGCAGAGTCCTTATGCCTCCTTTCCTGAGCAATCTCTTTGCTTCCCACTTAAGCCTCAGCTTGTGATGAGCCACCTCCAAGATTGAAGACTGTAGAAAGTGAAAGCAATATGTCTGATCCCACATGTACTAAAACAAGGACATTTCTATAATTGATCATTTTTCGCTTTGCAGGAAGTTGACTTTGTGGCACTTAAACAGCTTTGAAAAGATGTTCTGGAAAGTGCCCCTGACCACACACACAGCTTTTACTACAATAATCTGTTCTATTATTATTATTAATTCATAAATGATGTGTTAAAAATAGCTGCTGTGATGGTGAACGTGATCTGTTCTGGATTGCTAGAGGCATTATACAGTGTGCACTGCTGTGGAGCAAAGAACATTTTAATGGAAATGCTGCAGTCAAGTGGGCTCCCTCTTGGTTTTCTCTTCGTTGTGTAATTGAAGCACTTAAAATACAGTGTTTCATCTGCCACAGAGTATGAACACTGTCATGAAATACTTTCTTGTCACACTCTCTCCCAACAATATTTTTTGTACTGTTTATAATGTAAAAACATATTTATAAACTATTTCTGCTTCACAATGACCTTCAGATATTTAGCATACCTTGGCAACATCACTGTAACATTGTTCAACTATTAACCCCTTAATCCACTCAACCATAATGTGAAGAAGCTAGAAACTAGAGAGATTTGCTGTTATTGGCATTCAGTGTCAGTGCCATTGCTGTGCTCTCTTTGAATTAGCCTATCCAGAGAACAAAAGTTGCTCAAACATGATAAACATAACTGAAATACATATTGCAAAATAATTATGAAAAACTGTTTAGTCATACTCTGCACCTGTGAGGTATATCAGTATTTATTTGAATTTGGTTTTATATTATACTTGGTATGGTCCCCTAAGGTTTGGCGAGCAGGCGACCTGAGACAGTGCTCCGATTGGCTGCGTCAGATTTTCCACAGGATGAAGCTCTCTTCCACTTTTGGTGTTAGCTATCAATATAGTTTTTGTTTTTTGAACCTCATCGTTCTCATCCACACTTACCACTAACTCTGTGTTCTGACTCTCACATTGTTCAGCAGCTCATTAGTTGGAAACTGAAGAGGTCAGTTTCAGTGGAGGCATTACGTTTCAGGGTGGCACAAAATTAAATAAAAGTTGATTTTATCCATGGAAAACAAACATTATTGATAATTAACCCATATTAAAACCAAATTCATTGACTGGTGAAGCCTTTCGGCTTTAACAGCACTGAACTGCTGTAAGCATTGCTTCACCACACCCTGCTGGTGATATGTAGTTATAGCACCTGTCACATGGTTTATTAACTCTTAATTAAGCCCTGTTTGTGACTGTCTTATGCTGCTAGATAGTCATGAGTTAAGGCTGCAAAAAACACACAGACAGGGGGCTAACTTTTGCTGTGACAGTAATTTGATTTTAAAGGAGCACAAGTGCCGTGTCTAAATAGACACATATGGTGAACATGAGCCAGATCAGGTGCAATTTAAGAATGTCAAATGAGTCCTGGGTTTTTGTGCTGAAATATTAGAACAGTGTCTGTAATACTAGATGATGTGATCATTTACTGTCTCCATTTATCAGCACAGGAGAGAACACTGTGGGAAAAGGCATGGCAAGGTGTTGTATGGGACAATGTAGGCCCAACCTTGAACCCAACATGATGAGCTTTTTAGCCTGGACCCCATCATCATTTATCATCAAACATTGCTCATGTGTGAACAGACCTCATACTCCGTCTTCCCACGGACTGGATCACACTTCCTGCAACTTGTCATCCTCCAGTGCACACAGCCCTCCACACTGTTTAGTCGTGTTGGATGTTTGGTACAGGGACAACTTGGCTGGCTGCCGTGTCGTGCCGTGCTGCTGCAGTCTTATCTGTTGACTATAATAGACTCAGAGGACTTGGGAGGAGGGGGTTGGGGTATGGGAGGGCATGTGTGTGTGTGTGTGTGTGTGTGCGTGTGTGTGTGTGTGTGTGTGTGTGTTGGGGAGTAATGGAAGGACAGACGTCAGGAGTCCAGACCAGCCTGGTCCACTGCCGGTTTTCCCCAAGAGGGTCATCGCTCCATCCAGCCTCAGAGATGTTATTTTGGGCAGCCAGGATTATTAAAGCATCCTCTGACTCACCCTCAGCTTTTTTTCATTACCTCCTCACTTTCTGTGTAGCCAGACAGCCGAGCAGCGTCACTGCCTTTGATTTCAAATGCAGCTTGCTCACTGGAATGAAAAATGCATACTTAGCAGAACCAAGAAAGAAATGCGTGTGTGAAATGTAAGTGTGTGCAATTACTTGTGTGTCACAGAGAGAATGAGATGGGGAGACTGTGGCTCTTAAGAGTTATTTCCCCATGCAGAAATACAACCCAATGTCGGTATTATGAAATACCCTGGAAAATGTCATCAGATCCCTGTATAGAGCACTTCTTGAAATGAACATGCTACATGCCCTTATGTTAAGTTGGAAAGTCTTTGTAATATATTTCTGTGTGTTGGATACTAGTGTGAAACTGCACATAGCTGCAGTACATTGTTTCCTCATTATATCCAGCACCGGAACTTTACTTGTGTATGTGTTTAACTTTGTCTTTTGTCCTTGCGTGTTTTGAAAGGCACCAATAAATATGTATTATTATTATTGTCGTTATTATGTACATCAGGATGATGCGTCACAGCCACTTTTGACAATGTTTAAAATTTACCGCTTGAAACTCTCTGATTTAGTTTTTTTCTGACATCTACTGGTTTAACTTTTACCTTCCTGCAGTGATGTAACAGTGCAGTCGGGGTGTGTCAGTATACTGTGACATTAGTATTGGTTGCAGTTGTAGGTGCAACAACACACTCATTTGCCTAGAACTGTTTCTAAGGCTAGGTGTAGACACATCTGCAACAGACTTGAAACATTCAACCAGACAGGGCCATTTTTTCAATCTGATGATAAACACAATACACAACTATAATGTGAGTTTTAATTAGAAAAAAAATTCAGTCAGTTTCCAAACTTTGAAGATTTTGGTCCTGAATTGTAAGGCCTTGACCATGATGCTGCATCATGCTAAACTGCAGTGTTATATGCAAGAATATAAAAAAACTCAGCCAAGGAGGAAGTAAAATGGAGGAAAAGTGAAACTTGTAGCATCTGAATCTACTTTTAGTGAACAGTCTGTGAATGTTGTAAACTATTAGTTGCACATATCTCCTTTTCCTGCCTTTGAAAAGATAATGTATCTTTGGCCTTTTACAAACAATTACTTACTGAACGGCCTTTTGCCCGGCAGACATTTTGTCGTTGCAGGAAAAGCACAAGTGTAAGAGCAACATTATGGACGGTACTGTCCTGTAAGTCATGACAGTGTGACAGTGAGCCAGCATGTACAACATCATGACCCAGCAGCAACGTGAATTCAGACATTATTAATTATTATTTACACCTGTATATTTCCTTCTTCACTGCAACAACATGAAATGTTAGTCTTTTTTATTGCTATACTCGTATTACTCATTTGCATAATATGACACCAAAATATTTTTTCTCCTTGATTGTAAATTGACACTTTGATAATTACGGACCTCAGGAATGTCAGTGCATCCCTCTGCCCTTCAAACATAAATCTGTTCTGTGTGCAAATTTTGTGCAATGGCTAGTTGTTTAAAGTGGTTAGCATGTGAAACTACTGAGACTGAAGTTGCGGGTTGAATCCCTTTTTAGGGCAACAACAGTTTTTCCACACTCTTCCTGCAGTGTCTCCTTCTCCATCAGTTTCGGCGCGTTTTTGCTCTATATTCCTGCCTCACTCACCCCCCCTGTCCACAGCATCAGGCTTTTTATGGTGTTCAAGGGTGTTCTTTCCCTTGGTAGTCAGACAAGCCTTAATGCAGAGGAGGTTTCACTGTGCTGCCTATAAATGTGTCCCAGATATGGTGTTTTATCAGTTCATATTTAGTAATTTGGATACGTGTTTCGATTTTGATGTTAACAATGCAGCTGATATCATTAAATTGAGATGCGTTGTTTTATTTGTTGAAAGTAGCACATGGTGTCACTAATATGTATATAGAATATGGAATTGGTGTGCATCCTTGATATCTTGAAATAGGGAGAACCCTCAAAAATGAATTTGCATAGGCCCCCCAAAAGATAGCCCTGCTAAATTTCTTCTGTAAAATAGGCCCACAAACCCTAAAGAAGTTAAGCTACCATTTACTCAGAACAAGTCGAAAGCCATTTCTAGTTTCCCATATGTTGTCCACAGGCTGTTATGTGGGCTTCTTGAGAGGGAATGAATAGGAGGGTGATGTCTTTCATGTGGTGGCGTTGCAGTTTGGTCTGGTCACAGATGAATGTCAATCGCATGTATCTTCTTGCAGGTTCAAATACTTGCAAAAAAAATGTTAATTACCCACCAGTGCTGTGGTGTTGATTACTTACAGACCCTCCAGAGAACACCCCCACCCTCCACCAATTCTCTGTGTTATACTGTAGCTCTGCTCAAGTCAAGCTGAATCCAATAAGAATAATTACAGACAGTACTCCTGCACTGCTCCAGATTTGTCTCAGCAAACCGTCTGGATATTTCTAGGTGATTGCTTTATTAAATTCCAGATGTGATGTGCCTCTTTTTTACTCTTCTTGGCAGTATGATAAAAAAATGTACACATGCTCTGCTCTTCTAACCTCTCTCTGTAGGGAGAGGAGAAGCAAGCAGCAGTGTAACAGTCCTGACTTGTATCTAATCTTAATGGCATATTCTGCTGGGGCTTGGCCTACATAGAGTGCTAGCAGTGCCTCTTCTGAAAAAGGAGACCTAACAGGCGGTACAGTGCGGAAGATATATTAACCATACCGAGTATAAACATAGCATGAACACACATGGCACCGCTTGGTCTGCGTACAGACAGGAGGACGGAGTCTGTGTTGTTGCAGCCAATTAGTGAACACACTCACCGATCTGCAGACACTGTCAGCTGAACTGATAGATGTGCTGCTGCTCAACTTCTCTGTCCATTTACTTCACACAAAACTTTCCACAGAACAGGGAGACAAAGTGAGGGGGTAGCTGCCATCTGCTACTGTGAATGAAACTGTGCTGTCGGGCATCAGGCTGTGTGCATATGTGCAGGGCTTATCACTTATTTACCTTCATTCAAAACAGAACATTTCCCAATCTATCGGATTATTGTAACAATCAAAAAACGGGTCAAAAATATCACTTCGAAGATAACACTTTCAGTGGCAATATTCTATACTTTATTCTAAATTCTTTTTAACTTAGAGAGATTCTGTTGCATAATCCTGATTTATTATGCTTCCTCAAATCTGTAACCTTTGATTAATCATCAATATGTTAAGCCCCACGTTAAACACACTGGTTTGATGTTTGAGTGACTGCCTTAAGTTTTAGTGCACTTTTTTAATCAATTAAGTTGCTAAAATATAAAAAGTGTCAAGGTATGATTTACATTTGCCGTCTGTACCGTGTAACACATGCTTACATGTATGACTCTCCATTTGCCGACTACAAATCTGATCAGTAATCAGTTTTTGCTTTTTAAGTGGGCACTTAATCTGGGGCAATGGTGTATATGGTTAGCAACAGAAATCTGTAAACTAACACACACAAGGATGGACTATGAGGAATAAATTTACCAGATATATCTTGGAGAGACAGATTGATTTACACCTTTTTAACATCCTACTATGAAGTGTTTTAGGTGCATTTGTGCTTTTTAAAAAAAATTGTATGGCTGTCAGATCTGTCGAAGATGCATTAAGTAGGTAGCTGTTAATGCAATCAGGGACAGTAGAACTGCAACATCCAAAATGCGCTGCCATGTTAATTAAAATAATTGACTATAATTATCTCATGACTTATCTTAATTACAGCAATTAAACAAAACTAGACAACACAACAAAAGTGGTGGCTTTACAGTGCAAGAGAATAGCAGTAGAAGTACATGCACCTGAACAGTGTCTCTTAAGGAGATCGGATGTGCAGGAGTTAAAATGCACAACGAAATCTTAGCAGGTGTGGGTGTACTGGGTGGGAGCACTTCTAAAAAGCACCATGGGAAATTTTATTCCACTACAGAACCACAACTGTTTGAGTTTTTCACTTTTTGGAGAACCTGGTAAAAATACATATAGACTTTTGCGCTGTTTGTTTGTTGTCTCTTATTGAAAAACAGCGATAGCAAGGAATATGGAAGAAAAATATATTGTTGCAATGAAGCCTGTACAATAAGATATAACATTTATGGGAGATGCTCCTCTAAATAAGCACTGCATATAGCATCTTGACAAACATTCAAACTTTATCAGTGCCATTCAGAATCCTTCACTGAAGTCATCTCCCTGTCAGTCAGATGCACAGTCCACTCAAAGAAACTGTGAGCCCAGCAGCCTACCATCCTTCTTGACTCTGTAGTAATAACACACCACTTCCCACACCCCCCTCAACCTGTCCTGGGAAACGCTGTGTCAACAAGCCATCTTGCATCTGCCCTCCCTGATTCCATGCTCCCGTCAGTCAGCTGTCAGCACCGCCATCAAAAACATCACATAGCAGCATATCTTTAGTCCAACTCAGGACCCAACTCATGGCAGGGCGGAGGTGAGGAGGGACTGTAGGAAGGTGGAAAGTGAACGAGGATACATGGAGATGGATGTGAAAAGTGCTGTAAAGAGAATGAGGCAGGATAAGTGACTTTAAAACACCCAAATCTACACACCCACACACATGTACAGAGTGGAGTTATCTTAGAAATCTCACTCTGTTTCTCTCTCCCTGTCGCTCTCTGTTTCTCTGTCTCTCTCTCTCTTTATCTCTTCCTCTCTGTATTTTATTTGATGCCTGAAAATCCATTCCACGGATAAAAAAAAGCATAAATCATGTGACTTGTTCAGTTTAAGTATCATAAGATCTACGGCTGAATGAGATTAGGTGAAACCCCCTCATCTGTTTGCCATTGGTGATAGATGTCAGCTAGTAATCAACCAAGGAATGTAATCCTTTCTGGCAGAGGACTGAGCGGCCGATGGGTTGGACAGGGTCGCTGCTCGACCTTCAGTTGTAGAGATCACATGATGATGGTGTTAAACCCAAAAGTCGGCTTGCTTTCAGGCACCCAGAAGCCTTTGCAGCAGGGTCATAAAGTGTGCCATCTATTCCCATCCAGCAGTGTGGCAGCATTGCTTCAGATGCAGCAGACCGTTGGAAATAGAGCAGAAATTACTGACTCTCTCATTTGGATATTAGAAATTTCAGCTAAACTGTCTGGTTGCCACAGGAATTTAAACTGATTTGACTCTACTGGGTAACAGGGGGATGGGATGCATTTCATTTGCACCGAGGGGCATCCCATATTCACAGAGGCCGGCTGAGTCAGTCTTGGAGAGGAGAGTGACACTGCATCTCTAAATGGACCATTAGAGGTGTTTTTCCTCCTCTTGTCTCTTCTCTGATCCCTCTCAGTTGAGACGCACATTCAGCTTGCTTCTCATTTTGCTCCTTCTTTCTTTTTGGTTTTCTCTTTCCAATCGAGACTGGTCCAGGTTGTATTGTTGTCATTAGTGGCCCAGATTCCTTCTAAGAGGAGAGCTCTGCAGCACGGCGCCGCTCATTTGTTCTCATTTGACTTCTCTCCATTATATGGGAAATAGAGGTGGCACCATCCCCATGGGGGCAGCGTTGCATTTTCACCTTGATTGCTTTTGGCTTTCTTATTTAACGTGTTTCTCCAGCAGCAGCAGAAGCAGAGCGGACAGAGCTGGTGTCACACACTCAGTCCGAAGAGTGCTGCTGCAGGACTGAACCTGCTGCTGCTTGCAGATCACCAATAGCCCTCCAGAAATAAAACGAGGGTGGTTTTTGGTGCTGGAGGAGACAGGATTTGAAAAACAACAAGGGACTGGTCATAGGCTGTGAGCCAGTGCTGGTATGAGGTAGTCTGGATCGGACTGGGCGGCTTTTGTGAACGGATTGTGCACAGAATCTCTTTGCGTGGAGCAGCCAAGCAGAGATTTGAACTGAGCTACATCCCAGGATTCGACAGTCACTTTCAGTAAGGCTGGCTATATCTCAGGATTTAGACTGATATATGCAGTTTGGATGAAGTGTGTGTGAAAATGCTGTGTTTTTAAATTGTCTATTTGACAGTTTTGCAATATATTTAATTACTATGAATATCTAAATATTTAAATTGCATGTCTATTTTGTCAGATGTAGTGTAATCTACATTCCATTAATCCTATGTTTGTAAGATATCAAAAAAACAGAATTAGCAGCATGCAATTTGCATGTACAGTAGGCTGCAATTTTGCTGTAAAAGTGCTTTTTTGTTGTTTTTTGAAGTGCATTAACTGTCTTGGGGGCATAATTGTCACAGCAGCAGCAGAAAGCAGCAATTTTATCTTTGCATTACAGCATCACAAAGAGGTTAAAACTTAAGCTAATATCTGTGAAGTGCTGATTGAGGATGTGGTGGTGGGAGAATGAGTTAGTGTGTGTCTCTACTGTGTACGGTAGATGCATCTAGGGGCCTACACATGCAGCTGAGAGCATGAAACCAGCAACATCTGTGAAAGGCTCATCACTCACTGAAAGCTTCCTCAGACACAGAATTATTGATCTTTGCGCTTGTGGCATTTCTTTGGTTTTAAATGGAATATAAACATAGCAAATGGATGTGGGGAACACATTGTCTCATTCACTGCAGAAATCATCAATAAGCCAGGTTATTTTTTATTTTTTTGGTTTGTTTATTTGGTTTGCTTATAAGCCCACTTCATCTCAGCAGACAGAATGAGACAGGGATGCAAAATGAATCATCTAATCACAAAACTTAATAAAGCTCAGTCATAATGCTTTACATTAAATCTGCTGCAGAGCATTAAATCTATATACTTTTCGAACATGCAGTGATTATCTTCTTTAAGCTTCCTCATAACAAAGCAAAGCAAGCAACCTGCACTTGCGATGGTTTTGTCTACAGAGTGTGGCATTATCATTGCATGCAGTTCACAGCAATGAATGTGAATTCAAGGCAGTGTTGTGTTATGCTCAAATGCATTTAAACTATTTTTAGTTGTTTTTTTTTTTACCTGTGATGGATGCATAATGTAACAAACAATCATGACACTACTGTCGAGCAAATAATTGATTATCATTTTATTGTACATCATAAGCTGTGTTTTTGTTTATGTGTGTGTTAAAGGGTGTTAAAGTTTAAAGGCTGATCTCTAGTCTGTGTGTTGCAGATTTTTTCAGGGCTTTCCACTTGATATCAGTACTTTCATGATACAGAGTATAGGGATACTGAATATAGTAGATGTTCACATGTACGCACAGACTGAAAGACTGACACAGTTAGACAGTCTAGTCCATTTATAGCCAGGGAACTGGGCTGTGGCTGTGGATGTTTCTGATCACATCCCATCAGTAGGTCAGAGCAGGAACACATCTGATGAGGCAGAGTGGGGCAGCTTCACCACAGACAGACCCACTTCTCATTACACGACAGCATATCTGGGAATTTCACCTATTGTTTTTTTTTTGTGTGTGTGTGTGTGTGCGTTGTGTTGCAGAAAATAACATCATGTAAAGGTTTTATCATAGCGAGCATGTCGGGTCATTTCTAATCTTTTCGGGTCACACTTTTTAATCTTTCGGGGCCATAGTGTAATCCCATGATTTTTGTGAGCCATGGATTTGATACATTATGCTGCTTTTGATAAGGACAGTGCACTTGAAAAAGATGATTATAACTGGAATTACCTCTGAAGCACTGGAGGTATATAAGGCTGAGCTGTCAGCACAAACCATGTTAACACGACATCTTAGCAATGTCTACAATCATTCGACCTAAAAGGACATCCTTATCATCAGTTTGACTATACTTTCCTTTACTATTTAGGTAAACATCTACAGATGTCAATCATATAGCAAAGTCACTATTACCTTCCCTGAATTGTATCTTATTGTCATCTCCGTCCTTGTCTGTAACTGACTGATGCAGTGTTACAGCAGAGGATATCTATAGTTAGGTTAGAATTGGACATCATCATGGACAAGGGCTGCTGTTATTCCCACAGCAGGAATGCATGGAGCCCTGGCCTGTATTCCCATAATGTACCATGCAGACAGTGTACATGCCTCTCTGTTGTTGGCCTGTTAGGTTGATTCACTACTCGTCGATCTGCTGCACCCACGCTGCCTGTGCTGCGACGATATCTGCGGTGACATCACGCACGAATCTTGCAATATAAGGGAATGTGATGGAGGGAGCATGTCGCCGTGTGATTCGTGACTCAATCATTGCAGCAGCCAGGCTCCTGTGCAGCGTCACGAGCATCATAATCCCACGGTGTCCCATCCTGCCTCTTCATGCTTGAGCCTGACAAATATGATGCTGAATGCACCATGCACACCAGCTGCACCTTTGGCTACAGGACACAGATAACTGGCATATTCTATATTTTTTGCTCACTCTAGTTCACAGTCACTGTTGATGGCACTTCCTTTCCCTTTTCACATTTCGTTTCTCCTTTCTTTATCTCTGTATGTGTCACTTGAGAATAGAATGCAAATCCAAGATCAGCAGAGTGTGTCATGGCAGAGCTGTGGAGAGCTCAGAGGTATATGCAGAGAGGCTATCACAGTAGCAGCGGCAGCTGGAGTATTGGGGGAATATTGCACAGTCCCAGATTTTGTGCTGCGCCACTGCTCTGTTGTATATATTGAAGGCAGGTTCTGCACAGACAGCACTGGCATCATGATACAGATGCTGATAGAGTGGAGCAGGGATGTTAGCTTGCTTGCTAGCTGCAGGAGACATTTCTGTGTTTGGACAGGAAGAACATACAAGGCTAAATGGGAGCAGGGAAATGTGATACTTGTGTCAAAATGAGTTAGAGCTTGTCAAAGGGCAGTTTGTTAATATCTGTTGTAGTTGCTACGGTATCAGCTATGTGCATGTGTGTGTTCCGGGTGTAGCATTTCAAGACAACATCTCAGAGAGGACATTAGCCCGAAGCCCTGAGGACATCCTGAGAGCACAAAGTGAAGCGTTTCTTAAGCAGCCAGTGCAGCCCACATTAAACACACACACATCCACAAAAAGACTCAGGCATGCACAAATGAACACATGCACACACAGAACACACACCTCCCTGATCATCAAATCACTATAAAGACACAGTCCTCATGCACGTCACACACTCCCCCACACTCCCTCTCTCTCGCCTGTCCCCTACTCCAGCATATAATTTCTGCTGCCGCTTCACTTTGAATTTGTGAATGAAGCGCCGCTCAGTTAGTGTCCAGGAGCATTTCATGAATAATGCAACAACCCTCATGTGTTTTTCTCAAGCTTCGTCTGAATCACTAGTGCGTTTGGATGCTCAGGTGATAGGAGGCATTTGTTTTGATGTAAAACAGAAAGGAGGAGTCACTTGTGTGTTTTTAGCTGCATCACAGAGACTCAGAATGGCCTTTTGTCTATCTCTAGGTCTTTCTTACAAATAAGGGTGTGTTCATTAAAGTGCACATCCATTAGAGTCTTGTTGCGTTTCCTCTTCATCTATGCTGGTATAATTGCTACAGCGTGTTGCTCTCCACTTGTTTGAAATCACTCATCAGTTGAATGGTCTAGGGCTAATACTGTCACTTCGTTTATCTCAGATTTGCTGTTGATAAATGTGATATAGTAAATGGTGGCATATTCTTAGACTCAGCTGTTTTGTCTACCCAGGAGCACTTTTGGTGCTTCATTTGTTTTCGCAAAAACATTCCTTGTAACATATTTACAATGACACAATTATTTTTATTTGAAACACACGCATACTATTATATTATTCTGAATGCACTAACAGCTCTTGATAGCTGAAGTATAGAAAGTCCATATAGAAAGAAAGTTATAGCAACAGTCACTTCAGTGCTGAATGCTACCTATACATCTAATAAAAAACGGTCAACATTAGCATACTAATAGACAGATTAGTAATAGGCCAAAAACTGCATAGTACTGCACTTTCGTGTGAATTGTCACTATCAGTAGTACAAGCAAGGCTTTTGCATTGCAAGTAATTTAATATTAAAATATTACTGTCAGCTTTAATATGAAAAATACTGGTGAATTAATATAACATTTAAAGCTGGATTAATTGACCAGTTTGACCATTTAAGAGCAGCAAAGCAAGCTGTAAATACAATATTGACATTATCACCTTATAAAGTTGTTTAATTTGCAAACTGTTGCCTCCATGTCCAGCATTCATGGAACAACACTAGTACTCATCTGGAGTCATGTTTGTATCCATCTGTTGAATCCAGCATATGTAATGTTCATACATCTTTTAGCTCTGTTTTTTGTTTTCTTATTCTGTACCTTCCATATTAAGTAAAACTTGCTTTTATGTACTGGCATTGCTGGAAAGCACGTTTTGTGCTGCACTATTGCACAACTTCTGCCCCTCTCTAACAGCCCATATTTTAACTGTACAGCAGTTCATGAACTGTACACAGTGCTCATTCATCATTCTGTCTCTCCCTAGAGCTGGCACTTCACTTAAGTGAGATTATTCAGTGTTCAACATAGAAACTCAACACAGAGAACACAAAAAGCATCTTTGCCCACATGTGCCTCACTGTAGTGCTTATATCTATTGTGCTGCACATCCATTTTGCTCAGACTAGCCTGAATGGTCCGTGATCCAGTAGGCAGGGGCCAAACCTCCTCTGTCCTCCTCAGTGAATCAGCCAATCACACATGAGGAGTCCTTACCTTGGCCAGTGAGCAAGGCTGGCAGAAGTGATTTATGGAACCCTTAGAAATTTATGGAAAGTTGTCACGTACAAAATTAAGGGGATGCTTCACAGAGCTTTTTCCTCACCAAAATGTCATTATTACTTTGGAGGAAAAGTGGGAGAAATGTAGGAGAAAAGTGGCTCATGAATAATTGATTCTGAACAAAAGAATAAAGGCATTAATGTACAGTTAGCCTCCTTCAGGCTTTTTATCCCCTTCCTAGCTGGTTTCCTTTCTGACAACCAGACAATGATAAAATGATTGACAGCTAATTTGGAAATATGAGGGTGCTGACTGTAACCATGCTTGAAAATAACCATTTTAACTATTTTCGCTTGATTTTCAGCATTTCTCTCCTTTTTTTTTTTTTTTTTTTGTTGATTTCACTTCTATTTATTAAAAACCAGGAAGGGTTGTTTTAGAAAATGTTTGATACAGGAGATAAAAGTGAAGTATGGA
This sequence comes from Amphiprion ocellaris, assembly GCF_022539595.1. Lineage (NCBI taxonomy): Eukaryota > Metazoa > Chordata > Actinopteri > Pomacentridae > Amphiprion > Amphiprion ocellaris. Next base: position 31,084,800 of record NC_072774.1, read on the forward strand.
TTCAATTATTTAGGTGTATGTCATCACTATTTGTGTATTTTAGTCTTTAATCTTCTGTCATTAGATGTTTCTACAAGAAGGAATCAACTTTGATAGATCTGTACAAGTTGTCATTGTATAACCATATCTGTGGATGTTCATTGTACTGTGCACACAAATACAGTCAGTGAACGTCTCAGTTTATCGATGGACTATCCTCAGTACCCTGTTAACATCTCATATCTCACCCCTTGCATGCAGTCACACACATGCATATGCTCAAGGTTATTTGTGAATATATTCAGGTCATATCCAGGGACAGGTTGTGTTGTTAATCTTGTGTTATCCTGCTTTTTTTTATAATGCATTTAAGAACTTAAATCAATCAAGTAATCACAGACTGTCAAATAAAAATGAAAAATGGCTTCTGTCACCAAAAGAATCAAATATTAGACACGACATGCTCTATTTGAAGACTGGGCTTATTGAAAAATCCAACTTGATTTTGAGAGTGGGTGTTTGGTTTTTTAGTGTTTTTTATTATTTGTTTAACTGGGCCGGCACAGGAAGTTACTTTATCCTCGGAAATATAGCTGTAAAATGTAACAGTAAAACCTGGTTGAATGCAAACTGTGCTGGAAGGAGAGCATCAGTCAGCTATGTTATAGAGCATTCAGAGTCTCTTGTACTTGCAGTGAGAGCAGGGAGTGGTGCTGCATCCTGCTGTTTAGTCCCATTTTCTCTCTCTTTCTGCGTATGTGTGTGTCTGACAGTGCAGGCTTTCATCAGGATTTGACAGGACAGAGACCTATGCAGTGCAGGGCCAGGCAAAGTGAAGCTAGGTTATAGACTGAAGGTTTCAGCCTCAGCAGAATAGCACAGAGACATGTAAAAAAAAAAGAAAAAAAAAAGCACACATACACACCATGAGGTTGTTATCTGGTTGATACTTTACTTTTCCATTGTAGGCTCACTTATATTTTAATAAACACTTAACAACGTGCATGTATCCTCATTTCTTTTAAGCTCTGAATTTTTTTTATTAGATTCAGAAATAAATCTTGTGAAAAAAAAAATATTTTACATTTAAAGAATCAGAGAGCATCCTGTTTAAAGTGGACCAGTCAATAAATTCTGCTCTTTTGTTCTCTTCTCTGCAGGAAACGAAGCCCATCTGCATCCAGGGATCCAAACCAAAAATACGACCAAAGGGAGGGGGGCGACCACTCACAGTATGCCCCGACGGACGGCGGCATGCCCAGATCACCGTCCGACTATGGGGATGGGGACCCTCGGCGGGCTCCGCGGGGCCCACACATGTACCCAGATGTTGATGCAATGCGGATGGGATACCGGGACCGGCGGGGCCCTGGACGTTGGCACTCCCAGGAATACCCACTCGACCAGGAGCTAGATGGACCGCCCAGTGAGTATGACCTCCAACGGCAGCGCCAGGAGGAGTTCCAGACGCGCTATCGCAGTGACCCCAACCTGGCACGCTATCCTGTTAAGCCGCAGCCCTATGAGGAGCAGATGAGGATGCACGCTGAGGTGGGCCGGCTGAGGCACGAGCGTCGTCATAGTGACGTCTCCCTGGCCTACACTGAGCAGGATGACCCCGGCCCCATCCGGCTGTCCCGCCAGCATCTCACTGAGCGCCGGCCGCCTATGGTGGGACAGCGCTCCTACTCTGTTGACCGCTCCTCTCCAGGGCCCGTGGGACCTGGCCTCGGAGGCCACAGAACGTCCAACCACAGCCCTCCGACGCCACACCGCAGCCCTGTGCTGGGTGACCGGTCGGGGGACTTGCGAAGAGGAGACCTGGGTGTAGGTGGGGATCCAATGAGGAGGCAGCAACACCACTTGGACCCCAGTTCAGCAGTCCGCAAGACCAAGAGAGAGAAGATGGAGAGCATGTTGAGGAATGACTCTCTTAGCTCGGACCAGTCGGAGTCAGTGCGTCCACCACCCCCGAAACCCCACAAAACCAAAAAGGGAGGGAAGATGCGGCAGGTGTCATTGAGCAGCTCAGAGGAAGAACTGGCCACCACACCGGAGTACACAAGCTGTGAGGACGTGGAGATAGAGAGTGAGTCAGTCAGTGAAAAAGGTATGTGCCACCACTCCACCAGCCTCACTCTGTCTATTCTCTTTTTGCTACTTTCCCTGTGTATAGGTATATCAGCGTTACTCTATATTATACAAAGGCAAACTTCTCAGATGCTTTTACTGTGCAGTCAAAAGTCATGTAAAGCCATCCTTCTGTAGTGTTACTGACATAATATTTTTCTTTAAAAACAGATTTCATTCAATTATAATTTGATTATTGTTGCTGTCTTTTGTTGATATTGATTGTTGATGCAGTTGTTGACTCAGATGCTGTATAACCTTCAGAATCCCCAGTGTCCAGTCTATATATGTCCTGTGTGTGTCTGTATGTTTATATGTATGTTTTTATGTGTTAGGCTCATTATTTTTGGTTTAATTTTTTTTTATGACTGTTTATTTAGTTTAATTTTTCTTTTTAAAAAAGCTAACAATCTAAAACTTTTAGTACTAGAAAAAAATCCAGAAAATAACAACCATAAAATGACATTGGTACATGATCAGAAGCTCATTTTAATCACTCAAAATGACTATCTTTACTGTAAACTGTGATTCCTTTTGCTGAAAATACAGCAGCCTTTGCATTTATAAAATCCCAGCACTTTAAGTGAAAATCATTATAAACTGAAAATGATGAGCCTTATGTTTGTGCAAAGCACTGCAGCGTTTTCTGTTTGTTATTAATGAATCTACTCTAACAGCGCTGGTGCCTTTGAGGAGGAGGCTTGTGCACTCATGAGCCAGCCAGATATGTTTCAGTGTGGGTGGGTGTTTTTGTGTGTGTGTGTGTGTGTGTGTGCGTGTGCGTGTGCGTGTGTGCGTGTGTGTGTGTGTGATTTTAAATGAATATAACTCTACTGCTCTCAAGGCTTTCTCGTTTTGCTGCTGTGTTGTGGCACACTTTGCCAGGTCCAGCCACAGCTGTTTCACATGATCAGTCTGTTCTAATGGACAGCGTTACATAACAGACGTACTGAGGGAAACGGGGAGACGGCTGGTGTGTGGTTATCTGGTAAAACAAGGTGAACTGAATGAATAGCAGCTGAATTTGTTGAGTAGCTTTATGCCATCACTGCTACATATAAGTAAATGAAGGTTTAGTGACTATATGTGTTCCTGCAGCATACTGTACCTCCCGTGTTAGCTTTGATTTCATTACATCCATACAAAGTGGCAGTAGGATCATGATTCAATCCACTTGGAAAACAAGGAAAAACTGATCATGGTCTGCTCAGGGTTTACTGACCCACATATAGAATATCACTTTTAGGGTTTTTTTTACTGCATGTTCTACTGTTGATTTTTCAAATTTGTTCAGCCAGTTTAATGTCACTAACTGTCTGTAACCAAAGAATGTTTAAATATGAATATAATAATGTGGATTCTTTCTTTGGGTCTAGTTTATTATAGTGTACCTAGCAGTAGCAGTGTGCTTGGTATCACCTCTGTATGGCCTCCATGGTGCGTATGTCTCTTTACTGGCCAAAGTGTAAAAACACGTATGGGCAAGCAAATAGTCAGAGCGATGCGATGAAATGCCTCTTTGCATAGAATCAACATCAAAAGCAGTTGTTTAGGCTGTTAGCTTCCTGACTGCTCCACCTGGTTGACAGTTGTTGTAATTGCAAATTGATCTTGGTGTCAAACCTGTAATTACAGAGGCCTTTACCTTAAAAATGTTAACGCACCAAACCAAAAAATAAGGAGGGAGAAAGAGGAGTCAGTTGGGATAAAACATAGAAGAGAGGAATGTACAGTAACACAATTTGCTTTTGTCAGTAACACTACACCAAAGTGCCTGCCACATGCTAGTAATGTTTAATGTAGAGGGGAGCAGAGGAATTCGTTTGGTCTGTTTGGTTATGTAACTGTTCTCCACAGAAAGAGAAGCAGCCCAGCACCAGCACTACATTATTGATGTGGGAGTTTCCAGGTTTCCAGGTAGCCATGGAACAAAAAAAGGGAAAGAAGTAGGCTGTTTTGAGGGTCAGAGTTTTTGTTGTTTCTGTCTGCGTCTGTCTGCCTCCTCCACAGGTCAGCCTGTGTAGGAGAGAGAAGAAAAACAAAGGAAAGAGTTGAACTATTGACCTGAATAAATATAGCTTTCCGTGCTAGGTACAGAACATGCTCAGACAACTGATTATGTGGACCTACCTACATTTGTCCTTTATTTAGTTATTGCTGTTATTTATTTTGTTATAGTTGGCAATTTTACAATTTTAGAATTTTTGTTATTATTTATAATTACAGCTCGTGTGACTTGGTGCATGGACAGAGTGCAATGAATGTTGCAGAAAATTCCACTGAAATATTATTTTAAAGCAGAGTTTCCTTGTAAAAATAGGTTTAATTAATATGTAACAGACAGAGGGAATTCAAACTCAAGACACCAGATTTGGAATATAAGTTACTATATACACTCATAATAACAATGGATTAGATTTATATAGTGCTTTTCTATTAAGGCATACTCAAAAGGCGTACAGTGGATCCATTATTCATTCACTCACACATTCTCACTCTGGTGGTGGTAAACTACATTTGTAGCCACAGCTGCCCTGGGGCAGACTGACGGCTGCTAATCCACGCATACAGCCCCTCCGACCACCACCAACATTCATACACCAGTGTGAGTAGCTGCACTGGAGGCAAGGTGGGTAAAGTGTCTTGCCCAAGGACACAACAGCACATGACTAGGACAGAGTGGGAATCGAAACGCCGACCCTTTGATCAATGGACAACCCACTCTACCACCTGAGCCACAGCCGCCTCAAGATATAGATTCTAAAATGAACAGCTACAAAGGTTCAAATCAGTCAGATGTGGAAGTACATAGAATGTTTGGAACAAATAAAGCCCGACTGTAGAAATGGCATAGATGAATTTCAGCTGCTGTAGAGTACATTTACCCTCACAGGGAGTGATAGAAGGCAAAAAGAACAACAACAAAAAACAGTCCAAGCAGCTATGCTAAGAACATGAATTTTACCTGCTCATGAAACCAGAGCAGAAGGATTTAAAAGAAGGCAGAATGCACTTTTTGACATGCACTCATCAGCGTCTTCTGCATTCAGCTTGACTGGACTATGAGATAGGTGTGTAGCAGCAGGCTAAGCAAAGTGCATGTCTCAAATCTCTTACACCTGGAGGGGTCTCTGAGGAACAAGGAGGTCTTGATGGGATGAGAACAGGGGGAGTCAAAGGGAAGGAGGAGACTGGAGAAGAGAGGGTGTGCCAGCTATAATGGGCCAGGCTTGTGTCTGTGAGTGCTGGAGACTGATTTATTGCGATGGTTCTCTCCCTGTGTTTTCCTCTTTATTGATTCCCCTGACATGCAGTCTCATAATAGTGCCGAACACACAGAAAAGGAGAGGATGGCTGGCTAACTACAGCAGACAGGTGGACATTGTGCAGTGACAACCTAAGTTACATCCTCATTAATAGCCTTCAGGATCAGTTTTTGCACCTCAGTAAGTCTCCTGAGTTTGTGCACTAGATCTTTAAGAGATACTGTTATTAATTTAGTCTTTTCTTTTTTTAAATAGAAAAACCTAAAATGCTAATATTTCTGAGTTTTGTGCCTCAAAATTTACGCCTTTGTCTGGCCTTTTATATTGGAATATAAGTTAGTGTTTTAAGATTCACCTTCACCAGGGGTTTAACATGATACAGTCCCTTCCTAGCATGGTGACTATGTTTAAACATACACATTGTTTCACCCCTGCCTCTTTTCTGCTCTCACCCCTTGAATTGTAGTAAAAACAGCATCAATAATTAATGATCCAATTAATAGTTTACACTGGTTTTTATTGAGCCGTCAAAGTGATGGAGAGCCTGCTGGTGGTGAACTCCGCCACTGCCTGCGCTCTGCCTTCGACCTGAATCAGCACTTTGTGGGGCCTCAGAGCCGGGGCGAAACAGCAGGGCTGGGCGCAGACTGCTGATCCTCACAATTTATGGCCGTGATGAGTTTCCTGCTCCCTGAAAAACCACACAGTGCCTTGCTGGAGATCAGTGCCCAATTGTGGTGTGCCACTGTTAATAAAGCTTTGCAGAAAGAAGGGGGAAAGGCTGTACGTGCCTCCACCATGGCACCCACTCAAATTCTTTTTGACAAACATTGAGGGTGGGCTGACAGGTGGAGGTGGAACTGTGACAGATGTAACCTTGAAATAGGCTATGTACCATCCAAATTCAGTCTATCTAGAGTTCCAAGATAGCACACAGGTATAAATGCAAAACTCTGACTCTCTTAGAAGCTAATTTTCATTATGTGTTTCTTACTTCCTTTTCCTGGTCCTAAATGAAGGCTGTTTTGACTATTGTGGTTATATTAGACAAGTGACTTGTTCAGTGGAGATTATGTACAACGCCAGACTGGTGTTGTGCTGCTGACAGAATAACAGCTGTAAGGCAAAGGGGGTAATCACTGTTGTCAGCTGTTGCTTAAAGGGTCAAAGAGGCCAAAGCCTGTCTGGGGACATCCATAATGTTTTATCACAGTGCATAACTGTGTACAGTAAGTAGTTTTAGCACTCCCTTAGACTGGCAGATGGATAGCGATAGCAGAGAGAGAAGAAAAGAGTTCGGTTGTTTGGCTTTAGTTGACCTTGCAGAACAGCCATAACTCTTTGCGTAAAGAAAACTGGAAGTGTAAACTCAGATATTATTATTGCTTTTTTGTTGAACCACATCCAAAAGCACGACAGGCTATTGTATTGAAGGTCCTTTATTTCAACATTCCCTAAGATAATTGTTGCAATATACTGATGTACACTGTAAAAAACAACAACAGAAAAAAGCATCTTCTGCAGGTATATATTGCAAAGAAGGCCCCAGTTTTATAAAACAAAACTACTAACCATATACCAGGTATGGCTTTGCCAAAGGATGATTCCAGTTTATTATACCTTTTGCTATATTTTAAAAATTTAGGATACAAAAAAAATCAAATCAAATCATTCTATTGCTAAAAAAACAAAAGAAATTGTACTTTTGGTGGCTCAATCCCTGGCCCGTTCTATTCACATCATTCATAAGTCAGATGGGAAGATAAGTGCAGTAAAGGATTATTTGTGACATTTCTGCCTTTATTTATTCACTGTGAAGCTATCTTTATGCAGCCATCTTCTTCCAGTCTTTGTGCAGTGTCTGTTTTCTATATTGAAAATCCGTTCTTCTTTACCCTCATATACTCCTGCCCCCTCCAACACCTTCTCCTCTACATCCAGAAGCATATGCAGTCTATTTTTATGCCTCTCCGTCAGAGTTCCCTGATTTCCCTGAGATTGAATCCTTAGCCAGATAATGCTTGAAGGAGGCCTGTCGTGTAGATCCATTAGGTTCTACAGCTCTTTGCAGGGTAAGTGAAGTGTGGGAAATGTGATGTATAAGGCCCCTGGAATGTACAAGTGCAGTGTTTTCATATGACCTTACCTGTGCCTGCAGGCCTAAGGTTCACTACAGGCTATATGCATGCATGCAAACAAACAAGTACACCAACAGTAGCACATGCACATGTGAAAGACTACTGCGTGCTAAATGCCACTAAGCATCAATTCAGGGTTTATGGATCATTTAAGCATTCCCATGTCGTTCTATATGCATTAATAAGGGAAACGCAATTCAAATTCTTACTTCATTTCTTTTCTGTTGATTGTAAAATGACTGTCCAGCGTAAGTGAATACCATTGCCATTGAAATAATGGGATGTTAAATGCAAAGTATGCTGCAGACCAAGCTCTCTGAATAAAGCGATGACCAGTGTCTTGGCAGTCAGACAGCAGTATTTCACTGATAAATGAAAGAAATTCTCCAGGATACAATTTTTCTCTGTCTTTGAACTTTCAGCCCTCTTCAGCTCCAAACTGCTCTCCACTGAGAGTCTTAGCTCTACCTTTGGATTCAATATTTTTCACTATTTCTAATTAGCTTGGATTTTTAAGCTTCTTAATCAGCTTGAAAGTACTCATCTCACTGCTCTGCGCATCCACATGGGAGAACAGGGCAAATCCTGTAGAATTACAAAGTTGCTTCTGCAGACATGGTTTTCCACCAGTGAGCTGATATTTGTCTCATAAGATAATTTCGTCTTCTCGTTTTGGCTGCCTTGATGGAAACATCTCATGTTAAGCCAGACGATGGGTTACAGGTCATTATTCCCCCTTTTAACAGGTCTTACCATCCCTTCTTCTCTAGTAATAAATTAAGAATTGCTCCAGAAACCTCCATCCTGCAATATCATTGTAGCCACTCGCCTGTTTTTCTCAAGGCTGTGTCCACTGATGCTACTACAGAAGTTGTAATCAGAGCCTCGTCTTTAAAAGCTCTCCCTGGTGCACTTTAGATTGAGGTCAGTTAAGCTTGTGTGGCATTGCAATCTGAATCCCCAGTTAAACACATTACAGATCTGCCCTGCTCCCCCTACAGATGCAGCTACTGTAAGATAAGATAGCAGCATGCTAACTTTGTTTTGACAAAATGTAAAAACAGGTTCATTCAAAAAGTTTCTGAAGGTTGTTCGTTGGAAATGAAGCAGACAATAAATGAAAATAATGTAGAAAGAGGCATGTTTATTTGCCTTATTTTGACATATTACTTCACTCTGAATGTCATTTTGTGATACAGGTTTATAGTATGGTTAACAGAAATTACATAGTAACCATTAGGTTCCCAGGAACTGTTTGCATTTTGTGATAAGCCAGGTGGATTATTATTTTGTCATCAGTTTAGTTAGTAGATAGTGGACAAAACAATAGCCACATTCATTAAACTTATGGTTGTGTGAAATAGTTTCTTTGCACTTTTCTCTTTTAGATTAAAGTTTTTAATAATTTTAGCAGCTAGAATTTGATTTATAACTGAAAAATAGAGAATTTGCTTGATGGCTGATATCTGCTATCTCCAATTTAAAACCATATTTTCCATACCAACCTTGTTTCTTTCTACTCCTCATTCGGAGGAACGTTTAATTTTTGTGTTGTGCACAATGTTGAAAAACAAACAAAAAAGAAACTTGGTGATAATCAAGTCTTTTACCTCGTTAACATGCCCATAATATGTGTTTTATATGTTGGAAGACAAATCATTAGGGAAATAAGCAGTCAGTGCTAAGCTAAGCCTCCCTGCCTTGCAGCTGTAGTGTACTGATATATAGATACATCTAAGACGTTCTAATTTAAGACAGGTTATTGTAATGAAATAAAAAGAAAATGTAAATATCTAAAGATGTGACTTTGATACACAGAATTTTTTTTTGAAGTTAAATGAATGAATGGAAAGGGATTTTAAGAACAACAATTAGTGTCATACTGTTATGTAATAAAGGAACAATTGCCTCAAAGCAAAATCATGAGGTACTGTAAATCAGTTCATCTTATTTCACAATAAATCAAATCTGGAATTAGTCAGATAGACTTGAAATGCAGTGCTAAAGCCAGTTGACTTCAACACCTATTGGGAACAATGTTAAAAGAGATTGATTCCTGCTTCTGTCTGTGTGGAGTTTGCATGTTGTCAGTTCTTTGCAAAAGTTTTCCTAGTATGCGCTGGAGGAACACATATACGACTTCTTTATGAATTTGAAACTTGACTGAAGGTGTGACTGCAGTCGTCTTGTTGCCTTGTGATGGCTCTCTCGTTTTAACACCAGGCTTGTGTCTTTCTCTTACTGCACTGATGGTCAAATCAGTATAGATCCTTTATGTATGATTACCTGAGCTGCATTCTTCTTTCTTCACAGGGATCTTAGAGTTGCACATGATGATCGCCTTTTGGGCAGTATGTGAGAGTGTGTGCCTAGATGAATGTCTGGATGTCTTGTTTAATACTGTATGTGTGTGTTGTGTGTGTGTGTGTGTGTGTGTGTGTGTGTGTGTGTGTCTGTACGTTGTGGTTTGTGGTGTCCTCACTTGTCCCTCTCGCTGTCCTCTCTCGTGTATGTGCACCCTTACCCCCCACCTAACAGGAGATTTGGATGGCCATTGGTGGGACCATGCGTCATGGCATAGCAGCGAGGCCTCCCCAATGTCTTTGGTGAGACATGTGGAGCCCTGCCTTGACCCTCCTTCCCTACCTCCTGCCCCTTAACCCCATCTCTCTCTCTCCCCCTCTCTCTGTCTCTCTCCTCTCCCCCATCCCCGTTCTCCCAGAGTCTTTTGTCATTTCATGTTTCCTTTGTTTTATTTACACCTTTGCATGTTGTTTTTTCCTGTTTTTCTTTCTGTTTTTATCCCACACCTGTAGGGGACAGTCAAAGGGGAAAAAGAAAAACTATTGAGCAGGCATTTATGTCCGAGCCGACACACACCTTATCTGAGAGGCAAAAGAAAATGGTGCGCTTTGGGGGACACTCATTTGAAGAGGACTTGGCATGGTGTGAACCGCAGGTTAAAGACTCGGGAGTTGATACGTGCAGTAGCACTACGCTAAACGAGGAGCATAGCCATAGTGAGAAGGTACTGAGACAATCTAGCCTGCATTTTTATTATTATTATTATTATTTATGACCTACCCATCCAGTCTTTGTTTGCTCTCTGTCACTAAGTGTAAATAGGTCAGATGTTTGGTTTTTTTTTGGATTTTATTTGACGTTGTATAAATTGATTTCTCTTGCGATTTCGTTCCTTTTTGTTCAGTTACTTTTGGCTCCACCTTGCTTGGTGTTGCCGAAAAAGTCTTTTGGGGACACCCTCTTTGCTTGCTACTTGTACTTGCTGTTTTGCTCCCCAAACAGATACTACACATCTTACAGTAGTTGTAACAGAAGAGCATTGATACACAACCTCTCTGTTTGTCATGGCACACAGGAATGTGGGTCTCTCCTAGTTGCATGCTCGTTCTCCTCCGTATGTTGTGTTCTTGCTCTGCAGCGGTGTTGTTTAGTGCAGTAGGAACACCTTTACTCAGGCCTCTCACTCTGCTGCCCTTCCCCACAGCACCCAGTCCAGACAGAACCTGCCCCTGCCCAACTTTCCACTCACTTCTCTAGCAAAACCCAATAAGCACACAAAACAGGGAAGATTGGATTTGTTTTGCACAAAAAAATTTAAAACATTTGTTTTTCTTTTTTCCCTTCCACTGCTACGTATGTGATTTCACCCTATCTGTGTCTCATGGCTTTATTCTGTGCTGTCTGTTTTTCATCCTTTTTAATCTTTAACCTGGCACCCCATGATCGACTTAATTTGTTCTTCTGTCATTGGTTTCCCTTTTTTCACTGTCTGCTTTCCCGTCACTACTCCACTTGATGGTGGTTGTATGTTTGTGTGTAGTGAAGCACCGGAGTGAGACTCCGGTCTTACTGCTCCTGTTTGAAGAGCTGGTTTGAGGAGGAGTGTTGGGGCTGCTTGCTTTACTCTGCATGGGGCGCTGCATGAAGCTCACTCCACCCTCACACTGGCAGGTTCACACAAGCTCTGGAATTAGTATCTAAAACTATAGTCCAGATGTATTTTGTTGTTGAAATTGTAAATTTTTCATCACTAATTTTGTCCACAGGTGGCAACTTAGATATCCATCATTTAGAATTCAAATAACACAGCATGCTGCTATCCAAACAGTACAGCAGTCTTAATACATTCGCAGAGGTTGTGTGAACTTTCTGTCCCAAGTGAATTAATACAGTACTACCCTCATGCCCCCTCTCACTATAAACAGTTATCTGCTTTGGTCTGAAGTGATAAAATTCAAGTGGATGAGTTGTTAAGCAAAAGGTGTGTCGTTGCTCTGACCTTGTAGCACCCGGTGACGTGGCAGCCGTCCAAAGATGGGGATCGCCTAATAGGGCGCATTTTGCTCAACAAGCGCATGAAAGATGGAAGTGTGCCTCGAGACTCAGGAGCTCTGCTTGGTCTGAAGGTGAGCTTATGATATTTCTGTCTAACTGTGTGAATCTGTAGGTATGATGCTCAAGCACCCACACTGATAGACTTCATTGTTATCCTAAATTGCCATCATTCCGCTCCCTTAATAGCATGTTAACATATTCATGTTTAGTACACTGACACAAAATGTATCATTAACATTTGAAAGCACCATCATATCCAGGAATTCTGAGGGCCACCTCCATTATTTATGTATATTTATACTAACATATAATAACTTTTCAGCAGTGAAGTCCATAGCGTTTGGCTGAATTTCTCCTTGGCTTCCAATTATTGATTACATCATAGTATTACTCAGTATTAATATTCATTAGAGACTTGATTATATTTGTGATGAATATTAATGAGTGCTGTTTGATATTGGGCTCTTTAATTTCCTGAAGTCACTCATACTGAACTATTTTAATGAACTGCATTCAGCTGCTGAGAGGAAACAAGTCAGTCCAGAACCTGTCAGTGTTGTCCCTTCCTACATGGTTATTTCAGTTTTTCTGTATTACACCATTACAATCCAGTACATATTTACAGTCTATGCTTGCTATGTGTCCTTTTAATGTGTTTGTAGTGCAGTACAGCCTCCATCTACGACAGTTATTTTCTTCTTATGTTAAACCTTTAATCCAGTTTGTTGTTTTACTGTGGTCACTACATAGAATATTTGTTGTAGATGTTTAGCGTCACTGTTAAAAAATAAATCTGTAGGTGGTGCACACCGTTTAAAAAAATAGCAAAGCAGCCAAAGTCCAGAAAAACCTGGTGGGCCCTGAGAAGAGAGAACTGAGAGCAGCAAGATGGGGAAAAATCATTACTGATCGAATGAGCCTCCTGAAATGGCATGTTTGTGTCTGCTCAGTGCTTCTGTGCATTTCTGTCCGCTCAGCAGCAGCCTACCAACTCGGCAATCCAGCCAGTCAGTCCATCAGTCAGGCTGTCAGCCTCGCCCTCACTGTCCATCTCTCTCTCTTTTCCACTGCAAGTCTCCCTCTCCAGCTCCTGCCTCTTACATAAAGCCATTTCATTTAGCAGACTTCCCTAAGCTCCTTTGTATGTTGGCATTCAGCTGCCATTAGGAGGGATTTTTATTTGTATGATGCCAATGTAAGCTGAGCGGAGCGGAGTACAGCAGCTCAGGACTGTACAGTACAGCTCTAGCCCACGGCCCTGCACTGTTACAGAACCACAGAGAGGCACCAGAGTGTGTCCCTGGGGAAGAAAGCATAACCCTGGACGTTTTTTTTTTATAAGACACAGATGCACTTTTACCATTGACCGTCTCCTTGCTTTTATTGTGGAGTCGTACCTTGCAGGCAAGAGTTAAAGCCATGACATCAACAGGATGCTTTATGAAAAAAAAATCTTCTTGTGTAAGCTGTAATGTTCATCTTCATGTCTATACCATCAAGAGTTAATATGGTGCATTAAATCCATAGTTCCAATAAGACAACAAGTATAGTTCTAACAAATGTATTTTCAGTACTAATCTAGTCAATCCAATCTGTGCTTCTACAGGTGGTGGGAGGCAAGATGACAGAATCTGGTAGACTTTGTGCTTTCATCACTAAAGTGAGGAAAGGAAGTCTAGCAGACACTGTTGGACACCTCAGGCCAGGTATTTAAAACACACACAAACATTTATGTCAAAAATAAAGCAGTAGATTTAGTAGTGCATAGTGCTGTATCTTATTCACATGGTTGCAACAAAGACAGCATTAAAGAGTAAAATATTCCATGTGACATCTCTGGTGTTTTTGCAGGTGACCAGGTGCTGGAGTGGAATGGGAAGCTTTTACAAGGAGCCACATTTAAAGAAGTTTACAATATCATACTAGAATCCAAGCCTGAGCCGCAGGTGGAGCTCGTGGTCTCACGGCCTATAGGGTGAGAACACTACTCTGTTCACAGGACAGTTCTGGTTCCAAGGAGGACTGCTTCATTACTGCTGTAAAGTTGCAGATTGAAAATTTAATTTTTAAGGAGTACCAAGTAAAGTCAGATCTAGGATCTAGAACGTCTGCCTGCTTCATACCAAGTGCAGGGAAAGGTTCCAGGTTCCCGTGACCCTATAAAAGAAATAATTAGCTCAGTGAATGTCATTAGCCAAACAGCTAAACATAGTTCTTTATAGGCAACACATACAGGTTTAAATTGGATTTTACAAAATTTATATGAAAATGGGACTGTTGTGCAGTAAAATGTATGGTTTTAAAAAACATCAGAATATCTTCAGAGGTGATTTAGTTAGTCTGAAAATGCACCCCTTAAACTAAAGAACAAGACTAAACTAGAGAGAGAATTATGTATCATATTGTTCCTACATCACACACCTTAACTTCCACTGACAGTTGTCTCTAAAGCAGTTATGGTACTTTTGTCAAAGCCTTTATGATTTAGAATATCTTTATATTTAAAATTCCATGGTATGATACACTTGAAAAGGGAAATCTGAGGGAGAGCATTGCTTGTGTTCTCACAGAATGTGTTTGTGAAGGAGTGACGCTGACTTTTTTTAAAATTCAACATCTGTTCATCGCTCCCTTCGACTCTGTCGTCTCATATGGGACAGAACAATGCCGCCTGGCAAAATGAAAGCCTGCTGCCTCGCTTGTACTGTCTCCTCCCATTGTTTTTGAAGGGGAAATTGTGGGGAAAAGCAGCAGCACCTTTGCTTTGTCAATTCCTATATCTGACCTGCTTTGTGCTGCTGAGGGAGCTGCTGGGTGAATGAAGACTAATGCGGTGCTCACGGTCATTAAAGCACAGTGCATTCAGCATTCGCTCAAATTGATCCACTCCATCCCCTCCTGCTCTTCTGTCTCACACGCTCACACTGTTTGTTTTTTTTCTTTTCCAGAGATATTCCGAGGATACCAGACAGCACACATGCACAACTGGAATCAAGTGAGTCTGGTCAAAATCTTCAGCTGATTTCATTACGCCAGTTTCTGCTATTAATCAGCCCAGAAACATCAAATGGAGAAAATGTCAGAGTTGCTTGTGCAGCTTTATGTTTCTGGATTTTGATGGCAAGATTTTGTGGCCTTGTGTCTCTATTCTTGTCTGTCTCTTTCTTTCTTCTTTATGAGCTTCTCCCTCTTTTGTTTTTGCCTTTTATGTCATAAAAACTACAAATTAGAACCCAACATAACCACTAAATAATCAACTGTGTTGTCTTTTCCCTGTCAGGTTCGAGTTCTTTTGAGTCTCAGAAGATGGATCGCCCGTCCATCTCCGTCACGTCTCCCATGAGTCCTAGCATGCTGAGGGACGCCCCCCAGTACCTGTCAGGCCAGCTCTCAGTATGTGACCTCAGCTTCATGTATAGACTACATGTTGTATTTTAAACAATGTTGAGATCATGGATAATGTGAATAAAATGGTCTAGTGAGTATATTATTTAACAATCCAAATTATAACTTAAGTTTGTGTTCAAACCGTTGTTAGTTCTATTAGGCTCTGTATCTATCACTCAGCCTGTTCTTCTGGCTTTTCACCAACCAAGCACAGGACTCTAGATCAGGTTACGTTGTCTGCTGTCCATTATCTAGTATAAAAACCCTCCTGGGGTAAATGGCTAAAGGGCTTCATCAAAGCAAGAGATAAATCAACTCTCAAATTTAGCATCCACATGGGAAACAGCTTTAACATCTGGGTAACACCTCCAGGACATGTTTTTCTCAGATTGCAATGTCTAAGTGAAAAAGCTGAGTCGGACTGAGAATGAGTCTTAATTTTCCCAATCTGTCCCCGAGAGTTATTAGGCTCACACTGACACGTTGACAAGTATGGACTGTTGGTTAGTTAACAAAATAAGCTGTGCAATCTGCAAAATCTTGCCTCATCTACATGCCTTTTATGTTCTGTATTTCCATGGAATGTTGGACCTTGAAATCCAGAATTGACTAATAGCTAAAACTGTTTAATTCATCCAGTGAGACTTGCAAGGCATCCAATACAAGATGAGTAATTCTACACAGTAAAAAGTTTTCTGTAAGATATTTTTGGAAATAAATTGAAATTGTTTCACATCACTGTGATTAAAACACTGAAGCAGAGGAGCAAAAAGTCCAGAAAAGAAAAAGAGGTGTAATTGTGGGTCATTGATAAGTTGCTCAGAGATTTTATGTGAAACAAAACAGAGAAACTCAAAGACAAGTAGTCTTTCAATAGGCAGAAGAAGAAAAAAAACATAAACAAATGAGAGATGAAAAAATATTTAAGTGCTGACCTAAATCTTCCAGCTAAACTACCAACTTCTGTTGTTGTGTGTTTAGTGTATTGTGAGTTTTTATGTTGTGGGGGTTTTGGTTTTATTGCATTTTCTTTCTTTTTTTTTTCTTTTTTTGCTGTTTAATTTTGCTTATCCAGAGCCAAAGCCTTAGTAGAAGAACAACGCCTTTTGCCCCTAGGGTCCAGGTAATGGGCCCTGTCTGAAGGGCACAAACTCTGTCTGGTTTTTGCTCATTGACTGTTGACTGGCCTTTTTTTCTGTTTCCATACTTTGGGAAATGCATACCCGGGGAAATGGCAGCTTCAAGTTTCCCTCCCAGTGCAGTGCATTGTGTCATTTTCTTCTATTTGATTTCTTGGTATCACTGTTATGACTAGAAGTCTTGCTACTCATTTTAACTCATTCACACCATTATTCCCAAGTAATGCATGTTCAACTAATCTGAACACGTTTGAAGAGACACTCTTCCATTGCCTGTTTTTTGCACTGACTGCAGTGATTGACCCCGTGTTGTGAAGTAATATTTAGAATTTTCTCCAGGGCAATGCAGGAGGGTGTCTCTGTAATTTTTTCTTGGACAAAGGACTTGGACTTTTCTGCTTCATCGTGACATGAACCCAAACCTCGATAACTAACCCTACAAAAAATTTACAAATAAACTCCTCCAAGCGATGCCAGTGAGCAGATCACAGCTGATGGCTCTGCACTTTCATGTTGCAGTGAAAAGATACCAAGTTCACCATCCTGTTTGGGAATTCAAAGCCAAATAGTATTTTCCCTTTCGGATGAAAGTTAACAAGTAAAGCAAATTGTACCTCCAAAAAGAGCTTTGTCTTTGCTGCAGGGGCCACTTTTAATCTGTCATCTTCAATATCAGTCTGTCTTTTTTGTGGTTTTTGTTCTAGGATCATGCAATAGGATCACTTTGTGCAAATCTGTATTTTCGATTTAGTTATCCAGAGGGTTAATATTCCTGATAGAAACTTTGGTGATTAACTCATGGTTGTTTTGCTTAAGAGAGACCTAAACAAACTTGGATGGATCAACTGTGTGATACTATCATTTGAAAACCTTTTGAATGATTGAAAAGATATGCACTGTGGGTTTTGAAATTGAAACGTATGATATGGTGTTAGAGTTGAGGTGGATTATTATGTTTTATGTGTGTGTACCCTTGTTTAAGTCTTATTGTTTCAGTTATTTGTTTACACATTGGACACATTATAAAGCAACCTTCTTTTTGTATATCTGAGTAGTTTACTATTGGATCACATGTATTATCCAGCATTTACATGATGCATACATAATGCAGTCACTTTTCCAAGGTGAATCTATTCAGAGATACTTCACCAATTAACAGAAATATATTTATGTATTACCTGGTAATTTGGTGGGCTACAAGTTCAGACATTACTTGGTACAATTTGTTTTCCCATAAGCCCCCTCCTGTCTGTTTCTGCCTATGTTAGATCTATTGGCCTGTCTTGAATGCTCTTTCCTGCGTTGCTGCATGTATAGCTGGTAGTGTTACACAGTGCAGGCCCTTTCCATAATCATATTATTAATGAAGTATGGACAAGAACTTAGAAGTTTTACTCCTCATTTCATTGAATTTTTTAAGGCTTTGTTGGACTTTTTGTCCTTCTAAGTGTCTTCTTTCTGGAATCCATACTTCCGTTTTCGCGTGAACTGTCTTTGATTCCTCCTGCAACAGCATGATTGATTTCTCCATATCAACCCCAGTGAATATCTGAGAGAACATTATTAGAGACAACAGCATCACTGGTACATGGTATCATTTTTAACAGAGCACACTTTTCATTTTAGAGCATATTGCCTTTAGCATTTCACTTCAGTTCACTTCAGCTGAAATGACATTAAGGCCAATTGCATTTTACTTCCATTCATAAATTTTATTCAGCCCCACAGGGGAATTTTTTAATGGCAAGCATAAACACATGCATTTTTTTTTAAAAAAAGCATTGACTTACAAGACAAAGAATCACAATGAATACAGATATTCATATCACAGATACAAGTGCAACAACACATTCTATTCATTGAAGGAGGGGCTTGACATTTTCAGCATCATCACACTCTGTTACCACTGACACAGCCATGTTTTAATGACTCTAAAGTTTTGATAAATCGACTCACCAAGCATGTGACCTGACATCATTTTAGCAGTTAGACATTTTCCTCATTTGTCCTGAAGGGTGAATACAGGAGAAGACTGAGGTCAAAAACTGTAGGTAGACATAGAAATGGATCAACAAAAGACGACATACATGCATTTGTAATAACTTCAGCTTGGATTTGATGGAGTTGTCTTCTCCTGCATTGTTCCCTCTGTGTATTTTTACCTGTACTTGGCCTTGCGCTGTCTCTCAGCAGGCTGTCTCTGCTCTGCCCTTGCAGGTCAAACTGTGGTATGACAAAGTGGGCCATCAGCTAATCGTCACCATCCTGGGCGCCAAAGACCTGCCACCCAGGGAAGACGGCCGGCCCAGGAACCCTTACGTCAAAATCTACTTCCTCCCTGACAGAAGGTAAGAGTAGAAACAGTTACCATGATTTCATGTCTTTATTTTATCCCACTCTTTTAACCTCATGTTATTACACTCCATTCAGAAAGATGTTGAACATTAATGGACAGCACAAGCTGTTAGTAATTTCTGGAAAGTAGATTATATATAAACATAAAATTTTGAGGCCATTGTGTGACGCCATAATGTCATGTATCATTGGTTTTTTTAATCCGTTATCATCAAGGTAGGCTATCTGAATGTTTGTGGAGGTTACGTTGTTGGTTATTAAGTGGACATTTACATATTGTTAAGTGGTTTTCTCTTGTGCGCTGATGAGATATGCAAGCAGTGGACATTTAGGGGGCGATAGATAGTGCATTCATCTGGCCTCTCATTCTCATCATCGGCATGCTCTGGTGCTGTGCACTGTGCTGTGTTGTGTTATTGATCTGTTGTATTCGTGGCTCTTCCCTATCATGGTTGTAAATAAAAACAGTTTGAATTATTGTTCCTCCAGCGACAAAAGCAAGAGGAGAACAAAAACGGTAAAGAAATCCTTAGAGCCCAAATGGAACCAGACCTTTATGTATTCGCCGGTCCACCGGCGGGAGTTTCGTGAGCGCATGCTGGAGATCACATTGTGGGACCAAGCCAGGGTGAGGGAGGAGGAGAGCGAATTCCTGGGAGAGGTAAGAAACCCAAAAAACACTCAACACAGACAGTCACTGGCAGCATCACAGCCTATCCTCTTGATAGGGTCAAGCTCTTAAACCTGCTGGACATTACAAGGTGTTTGGTGGTCTAGTCCTTGTCACACATGGACAGGAATCTGATACTTTTACTTTCTGTTTAAAATCAGAATCAAATCAATATCAAATCACATTTACTGTCATTGTACATTGTACAATGAAATTCAGTTTGATACTTTCATTATTAAAAAACTGATAAAACTGATAAACAAACAAGTCATACAACCCACAAACATAAAACATGTACTTCAAGAAAAATAGTTAAAATATTCAGAACTAAGCTTTTGGAACACAATGTAAACCCAGAAAAATAGTTTTTGGATTTACGTGCTTTACAACAGCTCTGTGTAAATTGTGGCACAAGTGTGCATTTCATGTTGTAGTAATTCCATGACTGATGAAAACTATGCTAGTTTAGTACCACTGGGGTGGGGACATTTCTTAGAGAAGAAACCTTAATGTGGCATTTTTTCTCTGGCAGATCCTGATTGAACTGGAGACAGCACTCCTGGACGATGAGCCGCATTGGTACAAGCTACAAACACACGACGTGTCCTCCATCCCACTTCCACGTGCCTCCCCGAATGCACAGCGCAGGCAGCTCCATGGAGAGAGTCCGACACGGCGACTGCAGAGTAAGTAACACCTCCATCACTGACGCACGTCACCAAATACGCTGAGATTTACAAGAAAGAGTCAGCCAGGAGGGACCCTATAGACAAAAATAAATTAGCTATTTTAATGCAAAAAGATATCAAATATGTACTGTACATGGTAAGAAAGAATCAGGGCTGCTGATTTTCACCCCAAGAGACAGTATTTTTAGGCTCTTGATACGTCAATTACCTAAAGGTTTCTGTCATACTAAGAAATTTGTGTCAAAGGGATAATCCCACAAAACCTATAGAAACCAGACGCTCAGCACTAAGGTAGAAACACACTTTATAGTAACAACAAAAAATAAAATTTTAGTTTTCAATCATGCACTTGTTTTTATTTACAAAAAAGGAATCACATGCAATATACCTCTAGTCAATTTTCAAATAATTATAATAAACTGAGCAGTGGTTGCACACTGCTCTTTTCTGGCTTCTGTTCATTAAGGTTTTAGGAGCCATAGTAGTTTATCATATTTTGTTTTAATCTGTGTCACATCAACCTTACTACTTCTGCTTTTACAGACAAAGGCTCGTATTCGTACAACTCAGGTAAAGGCCCCTGCATTTCCAAGCATTGCTGCTCTATGGAGCATCTGAGTGTTCTGTCCTATTTAAAGATGCATCCTTCTGTCCTGACTCTCCACCCTTTTTTCCATGTTTCTGTTGCCTTACATGTATTTAATGTGGTGGAACTAGTAGAATTTTTTTCACCACTAGTTTGAAATCCACTCAGGGTGACAGATGTGCAGACTGTCAGGAAACAGATATTTAGGACACAGTGGTCTCTCCCACTCTGTGTGCTAACCTGTGAACTATGTCATTATTCCACCCTGCAAGCCACAACCATATCCTGCAAAACTGCATTCGATCCTCATCCTAAAGTGATGTTATAAAAACCCAGGCTACCTGCCAGTCCTAGCAGACGCAATATAATTTGAATACGACCACCTGCTTTTCCTCTGTGATGTTTATTGTTTGTTATTTGGTACACTATGAATATTTTCTCTTTTATAATTGCACAAAATACTGTTGGCACACTTTGCAGCCCATTCTGCTTTGCTTGTGTTTGTGTTTCTGGAATGTGAATATTTTTTTGAAACTGTTGTGGGACACAGATGACTGTTTTGCTTTGGTGATATAATACTATTATTATAAATTACATATATATATATTACATTACATTATATAGAGAGATGTCATGTTTACTTATAGAAAATGAAATCTTTGATTATCTTTATGCATAATACATTATTTTACTCGATACAAGCCCCCTTAAAGATGCTGATTAACATGCTTTAGATGACAGTGCAGTAGTCTGTGTTACACTGCACTGTTTCACTGTACTGCTTCTTCTCGACACATAGCTTTGCTCGCTCCCCCAACAGGCCAGTTTTTTGGGTGTTTGTGTTAGTGTGAGGTGAAAGAGCTGACAGCTGTAGAAAGTTTTCAGCCAACTGAGATGAGAGGTTGGGAGCAGCACTGCCAGAGTGCAGCACTTGTCATTTCTGAAAAAGCACACGTGTCCAGTTGATTTAAGTTGACTGAACAGTGAAGGCGGTGGGACGGGGAGGCGGATAAGGCTACTGTGGAGGATGAAGAAAGAGCTGTAACGCCGTATCACTCCTCCAATCCCTATCTTCACATGTACATTGAATGATTGAATGCGTCATTTAAAAGTGCCACAGTTCAGATGAAGTGAAGTGTTTTGTCAAAGTCGAGAAATGATTTGCAGCGTTATTTGTCTCAATTGGAACTTTCGCTTTAACCAGTACAGATTGCAGTCAGAACAGGAAGATCGTTTATATATATAAAAGCTGGGTAAATATTTGACCAAGGGAATAAAAATGACTTCTTCCTTTTTTCTCCATCTCTCTTTCTCGTTGTTTCTCTTCTGCTTTCTCACCTTCCCCTCTGTCTCTTTTTCTCAAAGGATCCCAGAGGATAAGTGACAGTGAGATCTCAGACTACGATTGTGAAGATGGTGTTGGGGTAATAACAGGTAATGCATCCAACACTTGCTAATAGCTCTGAATGAATTTGTAATATAACTGACTCAGATCTGAAAAACAGAATGACATGAAGAGCCTGAAGGTAATGTAAAAGAAAATTGTCTGTATTATAATTTTTTTGACTTTCATTCAAAAAATGCAAATGGACTTAACTAACCTCATATATGTCATCATCAGTCAAATGCTTTGCAGACCTAAACAGCTTACAAGCCCAATTATATAACATTTTATCAAAGTAAAATGCTGCAGCCCATCAGCAGCAACACAGTGAAGGAGCACGGAGCTTTTGTCTGCCTCTGCACTGCTAGTTGCTGTTCTGCTGCACTCACTGAGGCTCCAGCAGCACGCCCACGCTGCACATCAGAAGAGGACAGGCAGAGCTGCTACCAGCCACAGAGCCAGAGAATAATGCAGAGAGGAAGACTGAAAAGTACTTGAAATTTGTCCACATAAAATATTAACAATGAGGAAAATGATGCTGGAAAAGGCAGCAAACCCATGATGCTAGAAAATAATAGTGGTTTGTGGCTTTGTTTTTACAATGCAGACTGTAGTGTTGATGAGCACTGTGTACTTTGCTTTTGTCTTTTAAAAAAATTAAAAACCAAAAGAAGAGGAAAGCAGGCAAGAAAGTTGTTGGTAAAGTACATGATACAAACCAGCTTCCTGCACTGTTTGTTTTAAATTTCTATTAGTAGATTCAAGCCACAATGAAGAAGAGAGCTGAAGAATACATGAAAGAGAAAGGAAATACATTAGAGAGAGAAGAGAATAGATTCATTTACTGTAGCAAACTGCCTGTCAGACAGACAGACAGGCAGACAGAGACGGTAAGAGCGTCAGCCCAGGCTTGCTGATGATACCGTAGCTGAGGGAAATCCTCCTCCAGCCTCTTTAACATTCTCATCAGCCCCTCGCTGCCTCACAATGCCAGTCCCCCTCACTTCATTCACAGTGAAGGGAATACCCCTTTTCTCAGCTCTGGTTGCACATTTCTCTTAACTCCAGCTCCACCACATCTTATCCTGCAGTATTTGCACTGATCTGCTATCACAGCATTACTTTCAATTGGGAAGAAAAACAGTTTTTTGGTATTTTTTGTTTTGCACAACACAAGCTGACAGGGTTTTAATTGTCTGACACACAGTGCAGTCTAATCTTTGTAATAATGGACCAGGAATTTTATAACTGACTTCTTCATTTTCATTTTTTTTAGCTCTTCCGCACTGATACAGCCGATTCTTGTTGTTAAATCCTATTAATTGTCAGCAAAGGTTCTCCTTTTTATATGTGCTTAACAGGCAGGCTGTACTCATGCGTGAAGCAGCATGTCAAGAGGAAGAATAGATTTAATTTGGCTCTGCATGGAAGTTGATTACTCTGCTACAGAAGGCTCAGTAGCGGAGCTGCTGTGCAGTAATGGCAGATGTTTTCCTTGTTAACTCTAATATGCATCATAATGAAGCGAACATATTGTCCAGTTATTCTTGGTATTAGCTTTGGTTTATTAAAATAGATATAAAAAAGCAGAAATAAGACTAGTATTTAGAATTTTGCACCCGCTGCAATCAGGAAGGATCATTTAGCTTGAAACAGCATAATAAATTTATTCCATCTGCTACCCCCCATCTAAAGGAACCCTTATATTAATATGTCAAACTACCTTAAATGAAGGTCAATATTGCTTTATCATTACCTCCGATTTTTCCTACCTTGCTTTGTTTTCTAACTTTTGATTCAGGCTTTTCTTTAACTCATTTTAATGTGCTATACACTCTATTGAATATCAATCAACTTTAATAGTGCTAAGCATTGACCTTGACCATGGCTGCTAGCCATGCCTGATTATCGGTTAATGAACTCTTTCAACTTCAATGGACTAATCAGTCTAGCAGAGAAAATTCATTATAATCTTTCAGATTTTTTTGAAGGCTATTTTTATGTTTAATGCACAATGTTAACACAGCAGATGAATTGCACTTTTATTTAAACCTAGTCCTCATTTTTGGAATATAGAGACTTAGCTTATAGAAAAAAGAAAATCTATCACCTGTGCAGAATGAAATTTAATGTAAGTTTTAGAAAGTTATGTCTCTTTCTTTCCAGTTGTTACAGGGTTTGGTCAGATTGAATCTGTATTGTTAGTGGTCACTATTTGTCACTAGCTATGACTGTAGATTTAACTGTTTCAGCCTCTTAGAAATACAGGGAATCAACATTCAGGTGTTGCATGGTTAAATTAACACAGAATTTTGTAATTTAACTCTGGAGTTGTGATATAAATGAGCAATCACTAAAATAACCCAACACCCTCTCTCTTCTGATCTTGTCCCTCCATCTCTACCTCTCTTCATCCATGTTTGTTTTCACAGACTACCGGCCAAATGGCAGAGACTTCCAGAGCTCCACGTTGTCTGTCCCTGAGCAGGTTATGTCGTCTAACCACTGCTCTCGATCGGCTGATATAAACCGGGCACGGTCACGTTCTCCCAGCGTTCCCCCACCCTCCAGGTAACAATTGCTCAGTGCACCAGAGGGTCGACCCATGACTTTTGGGTATATGTGTTTTTTTGTTTGTTTGTTTGTTTTTTTATTCATTATGATTATGTCCATGTGGTTATGATGTATTTACACTATAGGATGTCTTTCTTTGCTTGGGAATCCACACAAACTGATAGCTTAAGCAGCTTAGCGAAAAAGGGTTGGCATTTCAGGTTATTTTAAAATTATCCGCCCATTTGGTTGTAGTACCACGCGCTCTGTCTTCAAAATGCTGCATCAGCAGTATGTAGCATGTAGCATTCTTGTGATTCCTCCTAATGCCTCAGTTAAACATGAGGCCATGTACCCCTGGAACAGCAGGGGGCAGTTTGTGGTGTGTCACCTACATGAGGGGTGATCCAGTACACTTCTGTCACACAGCAGAAGTCTGGACCCAGCCTTTGACCTTAGGCCTTCTCAGTACACGTCCTCCACTAGAGTGGAGCACCACAGTGTGTCCGAAGATAACTACTCCCCTGACAGGTACACACACACACACTCCAGCTTACACTTGTGTTACAGTAGATGCATGCAAATATGTGGGCATGCATGAATAGATGCTGACAAGCACAAGTGGGGCTGATGAGTAGATATACAGTGAGCTTTTTATGCACGCAAACACTTCCGCACGATGCCGTTTGCCTTAAACTCTCTGGAAACTGATCGTGTTTGTGAGTCCTTTCATCTTTTTGGTGTGCCAACTTTTAAAGAGCATCTTTTTCCTCTCCTTCAAAGCATTTTAATCTAATACAGTGGTGTGGATTCCCTGCACCTTGATACTTACTTTATCTTAATCAACTCAAAATTTCCTATTTCTAATATTTATTATTACAAAATAAATGAATACAGCAAATAGCCAATTAAAAACTGGGATTTGTAAAGATAAAAATGAATCTGTCACTTCACTAATTTATTAGAAAAGTTATGTCACAGTTGAAACCCCGCATGAACACCACACTTGGGTGAGATTACGCTGCTTAAGAGCAGTAATTATCAATTCATTTTTTCCCTCTTGGAATCAAGAGGCTAAAATTACGCAGGAAACATTTGAAGCCAATGTTGCTGATGCTAAGTACAGTAGATAGCATTTACATGTATTCCACTATCTTTATGGAAGAAGTGGTCAAGGGGAAGTGGTCAGTTATCCTCCATCAGCACTTATTTTCTGTAAGGGTTGGAAAATGTTGCTCCAAGAGTCCAATCATAGCCTTGGCACTGCCAGGCCGTAGCTACTTTCCCCCGTCCAATTAACTTTATTTGATATTTCTGAGGCTCAGCCTAAATCAGTGTCAGATGCAGAAAATGCACTTATCTAAATTGTCTGGGACAGTGCGTGAGTGTATTTCATCTGCTTTAATTAACAACGTCTGGTTATTTATTGAAAACAGTTGAAAATGACACAGGAAATGAGTCACAGAAAATTTGGCATTATCCCAGAACTCCTGCAATATTAAAAAGCCTCCTGTGGAATTTTTAGAGCTTTTTGTGAGACTAATGTTTTCTTTAAAAATGGCCATTTTCACTGTTTTTACCTGCTTTCTGAAATGCTGTTGAAATTATGTCTGTAAAAGAAGAACTCTTGTGTGATAGGATGGTCCTAAGTTGTTTAACCATCCAGTAAAAGTGACACCAAGCAGGTTAAGGTGTTTGGACTGTGCTGTTCTGTTCTGTTTTCATCTGTCTGTGTGGTAAAGGAGAATTCTCCTCACCATCTGATTTCTCAGCTTTCTCTCAGCTCTTATCTTCCTTGCCTGTTTTTTCCTCTTTGAAACAGTTACATCAACCTTTCCTATGAGCTTTCTCGGTATCTTCACATCCTGTTTTCTTTGAGAAATCTTTCGTTCTCTCTCCCTTGGTTTCCTCACCCCTCCATCTGTCTGCCTATGATTTTGCCGATCTGCAATCCTCTCTCTCTCTCTCTCTCTCTCTCTCTCTCTCTCTCTCTCTCTCCTTTTTTCCTCCTCTTCCACCTCATCCTCTTCGCCATCTCAGATCCCTCTCTGTCTTCTCTCCTCCCTCCATGTGGTTGCAGCCATTTTCTCACCCTACCTCGAACCAGACATACTCAGCCTATTGATGATCCTCATAAGGACCCCAGGTGAATTTTACCTGAGCTTGCATGAAGCCTCATCTCTGCATCTCCACTTTCCAACCCAACAACCCCTACACACCAAACACCCCAACCTACGATCCTACTGTTTTCTTGAGGAAAGCTTCCATTTTGGTATTAAAGACATGGCACTGACAATGTGGCATGTTTTCAGATTAGCTGTCCATTTTCAGTGCCATACCTGTTTGTTGTTGTGTGGAAGTATATATTTCATCTGCAAAAGATTAAATATATACACAACGTGGTACTTTTTTGTAGTGCCATATGTTCAACAGGTGACTAGCCGTACACTTCATCCATCTAATGTCATATTTGCTCTCTTTCAACATCTTTTTAAATCATATACACACTTGTTTATTTTCCACCTATGCAACTGTAAGCTCTAAAAAAGCACTTCTGTCTTTTCATATTATCCACCTATACTATCGCAATACTGTAAACGGATAAGTGTTCAGTGGTTGTGAAGTTTTGTCCAGCAGAGGTGGGTTCTCCTACAATCATGTGAATACTTTCAGTGTGTCAGAGTTGTTCAAGCCAGAAAAAACCCAGAAGAGTATTCCAGTTTCTTTTACAGCGTCTTTTTTATGTTACCTCCCCTTGTGGTGGTAAAAATTAAATGTTGACCAGTTGTGATATTTTTTCGCCAGCCGCAACCATCGTGTGTACCCAATCTGCCGAGAGGAAGCAGTCAGGTTACTGCGTTCCACTAGGATGACCCGCGCCTATTCAGAGGGCGCCTACTCCTCCGACTATGACTACGAGAGGTATTGACATGCACTGCTGCTGCATCTGTTCTCCGCCATCTTGTGGTCTCCTCAAGTTGTCCCTCGTTCGTCTTTAATTTATCCGTGATCATACGTGTGATGACAGAAAATGATATCCTGTCTGATATCGGTTTTTGTTAAGGCGTCATCACAGCTCTGAAGTTGTGTAGATGTACTTTAATGGTACACAACTGCCTCTGTATGTTGAGGCTCAGAGCTTTTTGTGTTGCTGATGCCAGCTGTATGTAAACTGGTTGTGGAGTAAAGTGCTGGCCAACACTTGACTGTTTCTTTGTTGATGTTGTTGTTTATGTACCCATGTACTTTACACCAACAGCAGTGTATTGACCACCGGTGTGTGTTATTATTAGTGTTGTCCTTTTTTACACACTATTTGCAGCTGCTTTTTACTCATCCATACAGTGGCATCTCCGATGTGTATTTCTCTGGGCTGCACAGTTACTTTGTAAATTCTGTGTTTGCCCTTTGGCTTCTTTGTCTGACCAGAATGGGCTGCTGGCCTGTTCTCAGCACCCATAGAAAGGCCTGCTGACACTCATTCATTCTTAGGACCCACACCAGCATCCTGGTGCACCAATAAAAAGAAAGAACTCACATCATCCCTCCCATCAAGAGAAATGCTGTAAATGACTTCAATCTTCTGCCTGCTGCCATCTGGCTTTTAGTCAGGAATAACGTGACGTTTGTGCCATTTCTCTCCTCTCCAGGAGGAAAAAAAGTGATGAGTCCTCAGAACTCAGCCCGAGAGCCTGACTGACTTTATTAAAGTGTCACAAAGTTTCCCTAAGGCCCAGCTTGGCTCGACTTCAGGCTCAGTCTATAGCCTTAGATAGCCATTAACGAGAGCTGTCCATCTATTTTTTTCTCCCATTCTTTTTGTCTAAACTGACAGACAAAGGAAAGTAGCTAGAATCTCAGAGTAATAGAGTAGAATTCTCTCCCCTCTAAGTATAAGTAAGTAAGTATATGGTTTGTTTCTGTCTGCATCCATGCTGACGAAGACGTGAACAGAAATGAAGCAGAATACAGAAACAAAAGCATTTGTGGAGTTTGAGCCTTTTGGCAAATGTCTTAGTTTAGGTGATTTTCCTGCAGAAAATGGTTTTCATGGGTCTGTAGTTTGAGTGCATTGCCCCAGAGTGCACCATGATTGGGACAAAGCCTGAAGGATAAAACCATTAATGCAGCAACTTTTCCATGAACAGAAAACTAAAATTTTGGACTTTGTTTGTGTCTAATAGGATTCTAGAAAGTGGTACTGTTCCAAACAGCAGAATATGTATATATCACTTGTGTCCATTATATTACACCTTGTCAGATGTGTGATTTGTAACAGATTCAACCTTCACATTACCCATAAATTCTTGGCCTTAGCAACAATATGATGGAAACCCACAGTAAGTGGCTGTAGATAAAGAACGTCACTGACTGATGAGCCTTTGTTTAGATATTTTAGACACCAGGAAATCTCCTCTACTGGACAATTTTTCATGAGAGGCTACAGACACTACAAGGCTATGACAAAGGGGACTAATTTGAAAAAATTCCAAAATAACAAATATTTAGAAGTGAACAGAAACACACACTCTCACTATTCTTCAACAAATTCAAATGCAGTCGTAATTTGGCTAAAGTAAGTCTTTTGGTGTCTGTTAGCCTTGTTAGACAAAACTTGCACATATTTGCACTGCGCAACCACCACTATGTCCTCTGCATTTTACAAAAAACAAAACATTACTTTTGTTTTCTTTCTGAAGCAAAACAACTGATTTTTTCAATGATAACTATTATTTTGAACTGATAATGTATGTACCTTTACCCAACAGTGTGCATGCTCTAATCCCCTCTACTTTTCAATTTTTCATGTCCGAAAGACTGAAGTGACTATTTATTTCATTTTTTTTTATATGTGCAATGAGTTTTTCTATGATAATACATTGTTTTTCCTTTTCTCTGCAAAGATATACACAATCCCTGTGCACTGTCAATGATTTTGAGAAACCTCACCTGCTTTTTTTTCCTGCAGCTCTTCAGATCAACAAGTTCTGTCTTCATCCTCACTGTGCCAAAAAATACTTAGAATGCCTGGCCATTTTTCAGCAAATAAAAGATATAAGCCAATAAGCCAAATGCAATGTAAAGATACACGCCACTTTTCCTTCACATTTCATTCTACCCCAAACAGACTGTAAATGGAAACTCACCCAGCACGTATAGAGAGACAGCGCATAGTCCCTGCAAGTTGCACACATCCTGAGGACTTCACAGTTCATTCAGCACAGGGAACACAAACTACACCGGAGCCACCCTTCAAATTCAGCTACTCATGGAGAATAATAGACAAAGCTATAATGTTAAGCAGAATTCAGAGAATTGCATGTACTGTAAATTGGACTTCATATACTTTTCATGAAACTAAAAATGTTGACTGTCAAATGTACGTCCAATTCTGCAACCTTCATTAACATTATTATTAATGTTGTCTATTATATCCTGCAAATCAGATATATTTGGCAACAAACCAGCTTCCAAATGGTTGATAAAGATGTAGAAATTTGCAAAAAAGGGTTATACCAACCAAAAGTCCAAGTGTGGTCCATAAACACATGCACCTTGAGGTTTTGAGGGTGCACCAGATTTCTTTGCCCTCCATATTATCCACTCTGCCAGCATACTGTCCCGGAGTCCCACTGAGTGCCTACCTGTTTCTCAACAACTTCTGTAGGAACCACGGAGCCATGGATAGACACGAGTATCACAGCAGGTCCCGCTCTGCAGACCAGCGGCCCACTATAGAGCGGCCCACGTCCCGCTCACGCTCCACTGAACGCCCCCACGACTCTTCGCTCATGAGGTCCATGCCGTCTCTGCCATCTGGGAGGTCCGCCCCCCCCTCACCTGCCTTGACGAGGTGTGACCCAGATTGGGGAGGCTAACCAACCTAGCATAGAAGGAGATTAGAGTTATTAGTTGTACAGTCATTTTCCCCAGGCATGGCTACACTGGAGGGAGAAATAATTTAAACATTAGATGGAAAAACATCAGTAAGTAGTCCCAAAGTTTCCTGATTAATTAAACTGATTAGAGCAAAGCCCATTTAATGCATTAAAGCTTCCAACAAGGATGTGCAATATGGAGGTTTTTGTAACTTACAGGATGTAGTTTAGTTTGCTCAGCTACTGGTCTACCTCATCCAAATAGCTAGCTATATATCAGGATATTAAAAATGCCAGGTAGAATGTAAAAGTCTACCTGCTTTGTGAAAATCTCTGGTTCTTTTACTCCCACATGGAAATTTTAATCAACTGCTAAGATTATTCCTGCCTCCAAAGCTGCTAAATGTCTGTACATTTAAAACCTTTATAGAAGTAAACCAATACAGACCCCGTCCCATGAGCTCCCACCCACCCTGAGCCTGACTAACTCACATAATCAACCAAAAATACAAAACGAAAAACACATCATATTCACCTACCTCCCACCCTTTCCTGAGACTGTGCTACCCTGCCTCACCTCACCTCACTCCACCTCACCCCACCAGCCAACTTCCCCCTCACAACTCCCCCCACCCACCCAGCCACTTTCAGTTTTGTCCCCCCAAAAACACCAGTGGATGTGCTGTATTTTTGTTACACATATCCCAGGCACGACGACCCCGACACCGTAGATTAGCTTGCTGACTCGTTTTCATTTGGAACACACTGCTCATACACTTGTGTGAGTATAGCAGTGATGGGCCGACATTTTACTTTGTTTTCATTACTAACATCAACTGATG
Organism: Amphiprion ocellaris; assembly: GCF_022539595.1. Taxonomy (NCBI): domain Eukaryota; kingdom Metazoa; phylum Chordata; class Actinopteri; family Pomacentridae; genus Amphiprion; species Amphiprion ocellaris. The sequence continues at coordinate 31,116,156 of NC_072774.1, forward strand.
CCGTTTATCCTGTGATGGCATTCTGTTCTTTTTTGTTGGTTTTTTCCTCGTTTTGAGTTCAAGCCCTTTGGGGACAGTCTGAACGCATGGTCGCACTGGTCTGCTGTTTCTGCATTGAACTCTTTTCTCCCTGCAGCTTGATGAGTCGACTGTACATGCGGTTCACACCTGGCATTTTTTTTTATTGCAGCTCCTTACAGTTGATGTATCCCTCCACTTCCATGCCATGTGCCAAACGTCATTACTGTGTGCATTGGTTTTATATTTGGAGAAATGAGACACATTGTAAAGCTTACAATGTTCTTTCATTTGTACAATTGCTGTACTTGATTGCCTGCTATTGTGCCTGACAGTGATTCACTTCAAAAAATTTTGTGAGATAAAAATTTATTCAAAATTGTTAACTGACCCTAGACAACTAGGTTAAATCATGCTTAGTACCTTCATTATAGTACATAGCTTAACTTTTTATGTTGCTGACACAGATATCTACAGCCGTCTCTTCTTTGAAAGTTCCTTTGCTATTGTCACATTGTGATGTGGGTGCAACATGGCCTGGCCCTGCATCCACCATCAGCTCTCATCCTAATTTGCTTCTCACATCAGTGTCCACTAATGTTTGTCATATAGGGCGCATCCTCGTAGTGGATCAGTTCAGACCAGTCCCACCAGTACCCCTATGTCCAGTAGACGAGGTCGCCAACTTCCACAGCTTCCACCTACAGGGAAGGACAGAAGTAAGTCACCTGAATCTTTTCTATTTGTATTACAGGGTTATTGTTTATGTATTCTGAATACACATATACTGTGTAGGATATTGAAATGATACACTTTTTGTTCGATGACCCAACTGTTTGGGTCTCAGGAGCAGCTGTTTTATAGCAGCTGCTCACACTTGCACTTCATTTTTGACTGAGAAAGGAGGAAGTATTAATGACTGATGGAATCATTCAGTATAAGCAATAGATCTTATCTTAGGTACAAGGATTTTTCTTTGCTTTATGTTTCATGGGTATTTACTTTTGCCTTCCATCCGTAACATCTCTGCTCGGTTCCTTTTCCATTTCTCTCTCAGAAGATGGAGACGAAGGAACAGAGCCTTGTGAAGGTCTGTACCTGAATGTGCTGGTTTAGGCCTTCAGACTGGGAGTGCTGGTTGAGCTGCACCTCACTCTGAAGGCCAAAACCTTGTCTGCAATAGCAGGTGGCTGGGTTCAGTGGAGTCTAAACTGAATTTATGCACCTTGAACCCTCCCCTTGTTGCAGTTGTGTTGACTGTAGAGTTGAGTTGTCCTGTGCTATCATGTTGTATTTACCTGAAGGTCTGTCTGGATCCTATTGGTTGTACCGGTGTTGTGTTCCTGTGTTGCCTCCATGTTGCTTTGCTTTGAGTTATACTTCAGATATTTGTCTGCGAATTATTGGTTTCTTTTAATTATTTGGACTGCTGAGATACTTCACCAAAGCTAATGTAATATTTTTCTGTGTGTGTCTGCTAAACAATATTCACTCCAGGCTTTAAATAACGGCTTAGGCAAAAACATTTCATCGTCTTCACAATTATAAAGTGACATTTGAAGTCATTTTTGTTCCTCAGCACTCCTTTAGCAAACATTATGTGTTGTCGAAATGACTTATGATGCTGCGTGATGAAAACAATGATTATACTACTTTGTGTGTTTGAATTAGATGCTATAAAAATGAAGGTTGTGTTTAACTTTGCGGTGACTGTGGGGAGTGACTGAGACAAAGCTACCGAGAGGGGAAGAAGCTCATGCAGTTTTGGCGAACTTGTCAAAGCAGTCGCACAACTCTTTCATCACTGTCAGAGTCCACAAGGGCTTTCCCTGTCTTCTGTACAGCCGCCAGCCAGCCCCACTCTCTCTCTCCATCTTCCTCACTGTCCCCTTTGCTCGCTCGCTCTCGGTCCCACCCTTCTTCTGTATCTGTGCCATCTTTTTATCACTCTGGAGCTCTCTGTCTAGACCTCTCTGTCGCTTCTTTGTGTCACCTTTAGTCCTCCTTCCTCTTCAGTCCTGGCCTAATGTCTTTTTCTTCTGTGTCTCAGCGACAGGCAGTCTATTTTTTCCACTTCTCCTTCTCTTTCTTTCTGTCTTTCTTTGTGTTTATGTCTCTGCCTTTCTCTCTTTCTCTGTTGTACCTTTCATGACTGTGGCAGTGCGTGGGCAGCTGGGGGAGGTATTGATCTGACCTTTTGCTGTAGTTCCCAGAGAGCTGTATGGCACTCAGCTTATGTAACGCAAATGTGTGTGAGCCTATAAGTGTGTGTGTATGTAGCACTTTATGGCCTGGATTTTTTTTTTTTCTCCTCGCTGGTTACAGAGACAAGCTGGTAGGTTGATAAACTAGCTGTGTCTCCAATTTTAGCCATACCTCGTACCTGCTCATGCCCACTTGTTTTGTATGTTATCTGTTTATGCGTGGCAACCGCTAAGAGGAAAGAGGGGAGGAGCATGTGGCACCTGAACCCCAGAATGGTCGCCCAGGTGTGTTAACCAGCTACAGAAACAGTCTTGTTTTAAAGCAATGTGTTGCCTTTCTTTCTTTCTCTTTTCTCGAGGAAAATTGTTCACGAAAAGTTATTTATAATGAAAACTAATTAAATATTAAGTAGCAGCCCTGAAGTTGGAGTAATACCAGAGGAGCGTGATGTACAGTATGTGCTGATATACAGTACATTCAACCACAGGCTTGAATGAATGACCAGACTGTTGGCAGAAACTGGAGTTTCCCGCAGTTTCCACTTCCTGCTTTCCCATCTGTTTATGTGGCACGGTTCTGTCCTTTGACTGTGTGGTGTTATTACTCAACACTGTCATAGCTGTAGTGCTGAATGACTCCATGGATATTAATATAAGGTCTCGACAAAGCAACGTTGTGTTTTTAAACCGTCTGGAATCCGTCTGAGACATTCTACAGGCCAAATGCTCCCGTGAGACGGTTGCATGTTGCATTATGAGCACAGTAGCATCTGTGTGGTGTAATTGACCTCACACTTTGCAGTATTATTATCTAAAAGTTCAGCTTTTCTATTCAAACTAGTAATCAGATCCTGGGATAGCTGTGTGTTTGTGTGCACATCTGTGGGTGTTTGTATGCAAGCACATGCAGTCTGAGGTGACATATTAACGTGAATTACAGTATAAAGTTACAGAGCGCCATCATTTCATGAGCCTCCATCTGTCTCCCCTACTAGCAGCAGAAAATGAGGAAAAACCCCAAGGCCCACCAGTAAATGGAAGGAAAGGCAAGTCGTCTGAACAGTGTGATGGTGTGACTTTGCTGTGTGGGCTGTCTCAGTTCTTCTGTGACTTAGCAGCTATGGTTCTCGAGGCTCAACTACCTTCTTATTTGCTCCATCATACTTTAAAGTTCTTTATTTTTCTTTATCTATTTTTTATCAAGTAAGTAGTGTGGGTCAATCCTATTGAGTTAATTTAGAGTGATCAAATTAGAAACTTGTCTGCAGCTGAAACTGATGGTAATACAGACATACAGAGTGCCACTGTGATTTCTGCTCCTCTGTCCTTCTCTGCCTCTCGTATGGCCTCAGAGCTCTAATCTGCCCTCTACTTTAATACTAATTAATTCTTCTCAGCTCCACCTCACAAAGACAGAGCTCTCCATTTCCATTGTGAAATTGCCAATCATTTCAATTAGACATGGATTATTGAACACATACACACATATTCTGTTCAAGCGCTCCCTTAAGACTGGCAGTCTCTTTTATATAAAACTCTTGTTTAGGGCAGTTCTCTGTAATTTTCTGCCAAAAACTGCACTAAAATCAATTATGTCATCTCTAGTAATCACAGTTTTTTATCATGGCGTACAACAAAAACGACAAACAGTAATTACATGTTGTATTTTCTGAATTCTATGCATTATACTTTGCTGCAGATGTAGTACAGAGCATAATCTCATGTGTTTTTTTATTCTGAGAGACTGTTACCTCTGTTGGCCAGCAGATGGAGCACAGTTCATAGTCTTTGATGAGGAGCTGTCCTTGATTCTAGTGCTGAAGAGGCAAAAAGGCCTTTTTTTTTCTTCTTACCGCTCTTTTCCCAAGCTTTCTATTACTGCTCTGCAGCATAAACACACTGGTTGTAGTACAGTGTGACAAAACCTCAAATTTTATAACAGGCAGGAATAAGGATTTGGCTCCACATTCAGTGCAGAATCTACCAAGCAGTTCTCCTGTTAAACCAAGGTTCTTCCAATCCCTGTAGTGTCCAAACCAGTGAGCCTGTATCTGTGTATATGTATGTGCATGTGTGCATATGTTTTGCTATAGAAGTGACATGGGAGGACCAGCAACGAGGGCTGAATGGTTCTCTGTCTGATGGAGGGACACAGCCACACCCCTCCCTCAGTGATGCAGGTTAGTTGGTTTGCTTGTGAGTTTCTGCCACTTTAAGAAGCCGAGCTTCACTTTGATAGAGCAGCAGACTTTGTTCTCAATCAGTCATGTGAGTTCATGAACAGCAATCGACCCATTTAACCTTGTGTTGACAAGTGTGGCCACAACAGACAGTAAGGAGTATGTTACTCACTGACTGTGCAGTTAGTGCTTCAGTCTGTCTCATCATGGTGAGCTGAAGCCTCATCATAGTCTAACAAATAGCAGCTCTTGTGTGAAATAGAAGCACGTGTTTCAAATGTGTCATCAAATTTAGTCATCTTGTAAGGTATCCATTCTAATACTCTCCCATCTGAACATGCTGGTTCTGAACAGCATAATATATGATTAGACTCACAAAAACAAAACCAGTAGGTATAACTTTGTAATCCAACAAAAATGTATTCCCTTAGCTACAAATGACTATTTATCGTGTCCTACTTCTTTATTTTGGTTTCTAAAAAAATGGGAAAAAAAATTTGAGAAGCTTATACTGTGAGTCACAAAATCAAGAATTAAAGGCCAAAAGAACAAAAATTTAAACGTAGAACCGTTTTCCAAAACGTTGTCCTTAATGAGATTACTATAGTTAGGTGTTTCTTGCTCATGAATTCATACAGAAGTATGAATCCTTTGTTTGTGGGGACTCTTTATTTGCTTACCAGAGTCAGGCATAGAAAATGTACTGTAAAAGCTGGATGTTGATTAAAAATGAAAAAAAAATACTTAATGAAAGTGTGGTTAATAGATTTTAAATGGATCAGAATTATTTAAATCTGTGATTAACATGACTTTGCCATAGTCAGCCTCTGGATGGCATCCTTCTGTTTATCAGCCTCTTCCTGCATGGTGTGGCTGTGCAGTGCAGCATAGAGCTGATGAGCTTTCTGTCTCATTGAAAATTCAATTTAAGTTGGTTTTGTTAAGTTTAGCATTTTCTAGCACCCTAAACAGAGGATATGTATATTTACACTACTGTTCCAAAGTTTGGGGTCACTTAGAAATGTCCTTATTTTTGAAAGAAAAGCTTTTTTTCAATCAAAATTACAGTAAATGAATCAGAAATCCAGTGCAGACATTGTTAATGTGGTAAATGACTATTCTAGCTGGAAACGGCTGATTTTTAATGGAATATCTCCATAGGGGTACAGAGGAACATTTCCAGCAACCATCACTCCTGTGTTCTAATGCTACATTGTGTTAGCTAATGGTGTTGAAAGGCTCATTGATGATTAGAAAACCCTTGTGTAGTTATGTTAGCACATGGATAAAAGTGGGAGTTTTCATGGAAAACATGAAATTGTCTGGGTGACTACAGACTTTTGAATGGTAGTGTACATTTATATCTTTTCATTACCTAAATACAAGTACCTTTTCTAAATTGTCTGTGCACAGTGTTAAACACTCAGCCTCTTTAGTAAAGTGAAGTCTGATGTGATGATGTGGATGGAAATATGGCAAACATGAAATATGTTGCTAAGGTAATGGCATCGCAGTGTCTTGAGGTGCTGTGTTTGCTTTATTGTCTATTGTATTGCTTTATAATGTGTTACCATGGAAACACGCCTTCACCTCTCCTTAAATTAAGCCTCATTTATGTCATACCACTTGCTGATATGTTATGATCACAGGTTCTGATTTATGGTTGTTGCTTTAGATGTAATTCATTTTGCACAGAAACATAATTAAATGTCAAGCAAACCTAGGAGGAAAGCAACAATTATGTACCTGCAACTGCATCATTTTATGAGCATATTTACCGTTTTATTGACAGAATGTAATTAAAAAGCTCGGACTCATCAGCATCGGCATAGTTTTTCAAATGTGTTGCTGTAGTGATACGCAGTCTGGTTTTGTGGGTTAGCAAGCCAGTAGTTCTCCAGCGTATAAAATTTCTGCCTCCCACTGTCGGGCATTCAAGACGTAATGAACCCTCAGCAAACCTGCTCGTCAGTCAGTCTTTCTTTCTCCGTATCTCATCTTTGTTTTCAGCTTCTGTCTCTGAACTTCCTAGCTGTCTATCGCTCTGTTTGTCTTCGTTTCCCTTGCCTTCGACCCCCCCACCCCTCATGTTTCTCCGCCGATTTCTCTCTGTCTCTGCATATTTTTTTTCTACCTTTATTTTTCCCGGAAAGACTGACAAAGCATAAACCCACTTTAATAACCTGACCACATTCATGTTACTTTCACACTGGGAGCGATCTCAAGGCCGGTCAGCGTCTGCTCAGCAGTGATTGTGCAGGGAGGGGGAGTTTTTATCTTGCCCCTCACTACTACCTGCTGTTCACTATTTTCCCATAGCGGTCATTTACTCTGTACACCACAAAGAGCTGAGTACACATACTGTACCACCAACAGCATCCCTGCACTCAGGCACATATCAGAGACTATAATATACGTGAGTTGTTTTCAGTGTTTTCTTTTAACTTTGTGCAGTTGGTGCAGTTATTGTATGATGTGAAGTGATGATTGTATGCGATTGTTTTTTTTACCAGGCCGTGTTAGTGAATTTGCTCAATGGTATAGGTCAGTTTCATTCTATTGTCCTTTGCACTGGAAACTATGTCTTACTTTTTAAGTAGGTCAAGTGCAGGAATAGATTTCATATGTATGGACGTCACACAAAGACTGTTTTTGCTGGTTGCATTCAGAACATTTACATGTAGATTAGCCAGATACTCCAGAAACCAGTTTTCTTTCTGCTGCTGTTTGGTGCACAATTGTTGGTGAAAAATCACTGAAATATGGTTTTTATATATTATATTTATGTATATTTAACTTTGAACTTCATATATTTTATTTTTGTTTTTGCAAATGTCACTAGACGTGCAAATTTTTTTGTGGCATATGGTAGGGAATGTCTAGATGAATTCCTCCTTCAAACGTTTTATGTAGTTGAGCTCTTGTTTAGTGATCCTCAATCATGCTAGCATTTATTGTTGTGAGAAAATATAATTTGTTTGCTGTAACAGAGGGAGTGTTCTAGTTACTGCTGAGGTCTGCAGTCTCCGTACCATTTATTGTTCAGAGTCACTTGTATTAAACATCGTTCATTAGCACACAGTATTAACCCACAGATGACAGGAAACTCTTATATTCCAACTTTTTCTCTCATAACCATCTTAATATATCTCTCTCGTGTTCCGATGACCTACATATTGCTGCTGAAGTAAAAGGGAACAAATCTCTTGCTCTCTTGATTATCATTTGACTCTCTAATCAGATGATGTTAGCTGCCACAAAGAGATGAAAGCCAGTGGGGCCGATGTCTCACATTGTCTTTTTATTCCTGTGACACTCCATTATTCACCCTAATTGAGTACTAATTGAGCTAAATGCAAATCCTGTGGAAGTGGGTATGAAAATGAGGTCTGATGTGAGTGCTGCCTTGGCTCTTACTGTTGCCTCATCGGGTTCAGACTCCTGGATGGAGATTAAGCATGAAGGCCGGAGAGCAGGACGGCAAATGCTGTTACAAACTCACCACTGACATCGAATTCATGAGCGGCTGCCTTGCACAGGATCAAAACACTTTGAAGCAAAGCAAAAATGAAAACAGTGTGAGAATTTTCTGAGCAGGCTGAGCGGAAGGAAGGACATGAATAATACAAAAGGGAAGGAATATATGTATATGAATACAATATGAATATATCACAAGCAACAGATGCCTGAAAGAAGGCAGACAGTTGTTCTGTTGCATAATGTCCTTTCAGTAAGATACTTTAGCTGATGCCTGTGTGTGTTTGTGTGTGAGTGTGTATGAGTGTATGCATGTATTTAAATGCACACTTTTGCACTCTGCTCCGGTGACATCTGTTGATTTTTGTCGATTTGAATTTGTCTTGGTGAAATTCTGGGAGGTAGCTGTCTCTCTCTTTTGTGTGCTCGCTGCTCTGTGCTTTCAGTTTGTGTTGTTTTGTGTTTTTTTTCTTTTTTCCTCCTTACTTTTATGTTATTTTTCCAGGCTGTCTCCCCACAGTTGCCCCATGCAGACTCAAGTGACATCCACTTCTCCTTTTACCTCCCCTCCCCTCCGTCCTCCTCTCTCCCGCCTACCTCCAGCGAGGTCTCGAGTTTCTCTCTGGTTCGATACATTAACATCTCTTTACTGTTTCAGCTCTTTTTCCTTTTAAAGCACAGAACCTCACCCCTCCAACTCTCCCTCCTCTTTCTAATTTCTAATAACTAAACTCTTGGCTTCTACCTCAGTCTCTCCCGGCCTCGCATCCTCCTGTTCTATTTTGACTTCTCACTGTGCCCATTGTGACATTTGTGTGCTCTTGGTGTACTCTATGCTTTTGTTTGTGTGTTTCTGTGCTTGTTGTTTTGTCATTGTTGTGTCGTATTGTTGTTGTGTCGTGTCTCCCTTCGCCCTCCTCCCTTCCCCCTCGGCCCTCTCATCCACTTCCCTCTCATTCTGACCCGCCACACCTGGCATATTTGGTGACGGTGTCGCCCTCCCTCCGTCTTTGGTCTCCTCCTCCGTCCCCCCTTTTACCCTTCGTGCATCCTCTCACATCCATCTTCCTCTCCTCTGTCTGTGTCTGTCCATTCTGTGATGTGATCCCAGAAGACACGGACTCACCAAGTTGGACGAACTCAGGTCTGTCCCTTCTTCTTCTGCACCTTCTTCCTTTTTCTGACTCAGCTTCCTCTTCCTCCTCTACTTTCTCTCGTCTTCCTGGCTTGCCCTCCCCCACCCACCTCCCCTCATCTCAGTTGTCTTTTCTTTTCCCGCCTCGCTTGCCTCCATTCGCTTGTGCTGTTTGCGTGCTTAATTGTTCTGTAGGTGACGCTTCGGGCTCCTTTGTCATTTCTACTGCTTGTTGTTTTTTTTTTTTGCGGCAGACAAACTGTGTGGGCTTCCCGTTCCCTAAAGCATGATCATGGTCACGCCAGTTCGGTTTCTTTGCAGCAGGTGCAGACATGTTGTTGTCCAACTAGAAAAATACTTTCTCTGAGTGTATGACAGCAGAATTCTTCTTTTGGTCACTCTCTCAGTGGAAACATTAAATTGGTTTTGCAGCCTATTTAAGTATACTTTAATTTACAAAATTTGTCCAAATGGTTTTGAATTTCATTTGGAGCCCCGAACTGATTCTCGTTTCCCATTTGAGGCTACAGTGCAGTCACACAGAAAACAGTGAAACAGTGACTATGAGGTTTAAAGTAGACATTAAGAAGACCTAGTCAATTTTATAAATAGTTACTCAATTTTAGGAGACTTCTTGAGGTTTTATTGTCTTGGTGATGTTGCCTAGCAACCAGTAATTACTCAGTGAAGTCTCTTTACTATCCAACTTAAAGAAAATAGAGGTAGGACTAAATAATGAGCCTTATAAGTTCTTGTATTTGGACTTGTCACCTTCAGCCAAACTGTAATTCCCCTTCCATATGCAACTACCTGCTGACTCCATCTTCATATTTAGTGTACAAATATAAATCTTCTGTCATATAACTGTTAGCATATTTCTCAACGGTTCTAACTTTCACATGACGATATCTTGTCCAGTCGTATCTGTCCACTAAAACTGAAGGACTAACTCCTACTTTATTCAACTGATGTAACTATAAAGAATCTCAAATCTCACTAAATGTGAAATTTTCAACTTTAACCTCATTGAAATTGTTTCAATTCAAATTAGCTTTAATACAAAGCCAACATAACAACGACTGGCCTAATATTTTCTGACTGCAGTGTAACTGAAAATGCAGCATAATCACAGTAGTTAATTGACAAAGAAATGCAGATATAAAAGATATAGGCAGTTTCCTGAATACTCTCTAAACTAAACAATATTTTCCTCTGAAATCTAGTGAATATGAAAGACATGGCTAAGAAGATTTTGAGATTTTACTTGAGCAAGGAACACTTGACCAACAGAGGCAGAGAATGAACTTTATTCTAGAAAAATCTGAAAAATTCACTTTGCCTCACCTATGCAGTCATTCATTCGCTCTCAGCTTGTATTGCTTTTCTTTGTCTGTGTGTGTGTGTGTGTGTGTGTGTGTGTGTGTGTGTGTGTGTGTGTGCGTGTACGTGTGTATGTAGGTGTGTGTGTGTGTGTGTGTGTGTGTGTGAAGGCTCAGGCATATTGTATTTGTGCATGGCGCCTTTATGTGTGCATTCCACTTTTGCTTTATCATTGCCATTATATGACACAAAAGTGGAGACAAAGAGCAAGTGGGCAGAATAGAAATGCAGGTACAGCAGGAAAGATGGAGATTGAGAAATAATTTTGCAAAACTTATTGCAGAGAGAAGTTATTGTGAGATATTATTTTGGTGTTTGTTTTTGGTTCTGAACAATGTGCGTAGAGCTTATCCTGTGGTCTTGTTACCTCTACAGAGAAAGGTTAGGCTTCTGTGTTGATCATGGGGTGATGTTGCAGCAGTGTGAAACAAAGCACCAAACTGAAACTCATGAGGTGACAAGATGGGCAAAGAGGATTAGGTTATGATTATACAAAGCTGAAAATCACCAAATAAAAAACATATTTTTGAAATCCGTTCAGTTTTAGCTGAGACAGACGAGTCGATGAAATAGTTTGATCATCATCATTTTTGTCAAACGATGGGCATTTATCTAGAACCTTGTGTAAAAATGCGTCACAAATCTTGTTAGACTTAGTATTGTAGTCATGCTGCAGTAATTGTCCTCCAAAGCTGCTTTATTGTGGAATTGGGAAGAATAAATTGTGTTATTTGAATCTTCGTACCTGAATTAAAAAACATTATTTTAGTGAAAATTTTCTGTGAAGTTAATTGAGCCAGAGATTTGGATGATTGGCCCAGTTTAATATGGTATAGACCTTTACTAGGTTGTGTTTGTGTTTCTTTGTTAATACAGCCAACCATTCAGCTTTTTCCCATTAGATCTGTCTTTGTCATAGCTCATGGCTCATAGCTCAGCAGAAGCTTGTCTTTCACCATAACAGTAAACCCCTCCATCAGGCCTTCCTCACAGTACCAGTTCCCGTGTGACCATCGTCTATCTCTGTGCTTAGGTATGGACATGGAGGAGAGGACCAGACAAATGAAACTAAAGATGAACAAATACAAGCAGGGAGCCGGCTCTGATTCCAGACTGGAGCAGGACTACCACAAGGTAAAAACACATCCTGATAAACTGGATTTTAAGCTTTAATACTCTGTATTCACAGAGGAAAAACATGGACATCCAACACACTGTTTGCATGGTTGCTCTGTGTATAGGCCATATAGCACGTTTTGCAAGCAGTCAAGCATGTGCACATGCACATATCAACATCATACTGTGCATGTGCAGTGATGTTGGCGTAATACATATATATACATACATATACATGTACATATACTGACATAGTCACACAAACATACTGAAACTAGTAAACACTCAACTCTGTTTAAAGGCTAAAAAATATTGAGATAGGTTAAGCTGTTTTGTTGAAAGGTCAGCTCAACGAATAAAGACTGCAAAACAACCTGTATCTCAACTTACTCCTGTAAATAATATATATATATATATATATATATATATATATATATATATATATATATATATATATATATATATATATATATATATATATATATATATATATATATAAAAATAAATACAGCAACAACAACATGCATTTTCCAGAGGCCATGTCCTACCTCTGCAGGATGAACTACTTTCAACAGATTTTGTTGCCATTCTTTCCCCTGAAGGTATCGCAGATGATTATAGTATTAAGACGACTACATCTGAAAGGTCCAGTCACTGGTGAATCAGTAGAGCTGTACCTGCACCACAAAGACAAAAGAACACTCCAAGCAACTCTGTGAAAGGATTATTGAAATGCATAAGTCAGAGGATGGATTCAAGAAGGGTTTCAAGCCACTGAATATCCTCTGTAGTATAGTTAAATCCATCATTAAGAAATGGAAGGATTATGGCACATGTGTAAGCCTGGCCATAGTATGCCGTCCATGAAAACTGAGTGACCATGCAAGGAAGAGATGAGTGAGGGAGGCCACCAAGAAGGAGTTACAAGCTTCAGTGGCGTAGATGGCAGAGACTGTACCTACAACTGTTGCCACTGTTCACCTATCAAAGCTTGAAGTAGAGTGGCAAAGAGAAAGCCACTGCTGAAAAAAAGCTCAGATTATATCTCGACTACAGTTCACCAGGCATGTGACAGACTCTGAAGTCAACTGGAAGAAGGCTCTTTGGTCCGATGAGACCTAAACTGAACTTTTTGGCCATCAGACTGGACGCTATGGTTAACATTGCTCAGCATGGTGGTGGGCCTGGATGGCTTGTAAAGTTAGAGGGTAAAGTGAGTGCAGCAAGTTATCAAGCAAGAAATCCTGGTAGACAATCTGATGCAGTCTGCAAGAGAAGTGCACCTTGGGAGAAGATTTGTTTTCTAGACATTTGCTCGAAGCATACAGCCAAAGCTAAACAGAAATGATTTAAAGACAATAGGCTGAATGTTTTGGAGTGGCTGAGTCAGAGCCAGACCTCAATTCTATTAAGAATTTGTGTGTTTAAAAGGACTGTTCAATCACAATCACTATGCAATTTGAAAGAGCTTGAGCAATTTTGCGAAGAATAGGGAAAAAATGTAAAGCTGACCGAGACCCGTCCACAAAGGCTCAATGCTATAATTGTAGCCAGAGGTGCATCTGATAAATACTGACCGACTTTTCTCTGTCATGTAGGTAAACCAAGCCTCAAAGTTTCTCGTAATTTCAAGGAATGTGACATTGAGTGTTTGCAGAGTCAAGTGTTTACTACTCTGTCCTAGGTGATGAACATGTTTAGAAGGCTCGATCCAAACCCGTGTTCTCACTGCAGTCTGGGCCAAGACATACAAGCCAAATACTGTCTGTCCACTTTCCTTTTAAGTCAGTGCTATGAAAGCTATTGCATTACAAGAAGCCAATGCGTTTTCTACAAGTCTATAAAAAGCAGATTCAATTGTGAGGTGTCCTTGTCTGCTGATTGTTATCCTCCCTGGAAGTCCCATTGACAAAACAATGCTCTCACTGTTATTAAACAAAACTGGTGAGCCTGCTCTTAAACTACAGTGTAATAGAAAACAGTTACCGTAATACTCTGTTTAGAGTTTCTTACAGTAAACATTCCATTAAAAATACACACAAGATATTATAAACACATGCAGTTCCACAAATTTTCATGAACTAGGTCTGTGCCAAGAATGTCCTGCCAGTTTAACTTCCAAGGAAAACTGTGTGTGAAGTTAGTTTAGTGAATCCTGCCTTGCAAGCCAACTAATGGCCATTGGTTTTCATACTATGTGGTATGGTCTGCCTTACAGTGGTATAAGTGCTCATGTCCATTACTTAACCCTATAGAGTTAAGTAAGTAAGTAATAAGATAGTTCGATCGTTCTTTTTGCACATAAAATCTGTCGAGTTACACTAACATTTCACACATTCACCACGTCTCAGAGCACTTTTTCGTTGCAGTGATGGGTTTGTAAAAATACACAGTAAAGCGCACATTACAAAAATCTTTATAAACGAGACCACAGGATGTTGTGCAACTTTTTTACATTTACAACTCTGAGGGATACAGCTTTTCAATTTCTGTATTTTGAATGAAATGTGAAACAAACAAAAGTGATTTTATTGCACTTTTAAGCAATTTATTGTCATGGTTAGGACATAAGTCAATACATATTACTAAAACTTGTGATATATATCGATGTAAAGCAAATAAAAATGCTCCAGAAATTGCACTACAGTATGTAAGAATGTAAGAATATGTCCCGGCAGACTTGCACAATGGTAGGTCTTACAGAGCCACGGAAAAGTAGCAGTGTCACAGAACAAAAAATACTCCATTATGAGTTAAAGTCCTGCACTCAGAGTAATATTATACAGATTTTACCAACAAAGTGTACATAAGGTATCAAAACTTAAATGCAATGTTGTATACTACATTGTTAGATTAATGTTACAGCTGCATCAACATATCGTGAAGATTTTAAAGCTTTAGTTGCTTTAGATAGAATAGATTTTTACCACTTGATGTACTGCATGACAAGGTGAAGTGGACCATCTCTGTTGGGCCCCAAAGGCCCCAGGTTCATTGTTAATCATTGGGTTGTATTTAAGTTGATTGTTTGCAAATTAGAATATGCACCATTGAGATAAGCTATAACCTGCATTTTTACCCAATCCCCATAACTCTGCTTTTTAAGGGCCAACTGTATGTAATGTAATGTAACAATATAAACTTTTCTATTTTAGTTTATATTGCTATCACATGGTTCATATTCGGGAATAAAATTTTCTTTATTTAAACTGCATCAAACTAATCCCACCCTGAAAACATCTAACCAGAATAACTGTAGATATTTTGATTATAAAGGATATATATTTTCCCTTAACTGGGTAACATAATCCATGCTTTTAGGTATTCTAATCTATGATAATGCATACCATACCATTTTTTTATTATCGGGTTTTTGAATCCTTATTTTTAATCACTGGTATATGAATGTATTGAGAAAAAAAAAACCATTAAATAGTAAGAAATTTTAAATATAAAGTAGCCTCAAATGTGTTAGCAAGAGACAGACGTGTGAAAAAGTCTTGAACAACAGCACAGGTAGATGGATGCAGAAACCAGAGTGATGCTCACAGATCCAACAGTGACATCACCTGACTATTGTAAAAAAAAACAAAGAATGTGAAGTTCAATGTTTTTGCCGCAGTTTCCAGTTGCAGTAAACCCAAAGAGTTCCTTGACGGTATCTCTGAAAAGCCTGAGGATTCAACTGCCAGCTTTCCATTTTTCTACTTCTTGACTGTCTCTTTGCTGTACATGATTAAAGAACATTCTGACCTTTCAAATAGCACACCTAATACATCTTACATAATAGCATCATCCCAACTTTTCTGTTCTTTCTTGAGAGCAGACCTAGTAAGTCTATATTATTTACATTCAGCAGATTTTTTCTGCAGTGGCAGTGCTTATCTTGATCAAGAAAAACTGTCCTTAAAAAGCTAACAGCATACCAGCAGTGATTTTTCCAACACTTGAACTTTACACCCTTTCAAAACTTACTGAAGTTTATATCAGTTTCACATTTGAGTATAAATAACCATTAATATTTGAATACTTGAAACTGTTCTACTTGTTGAACTTATTTTTGCCAAGAGGACAGCACAAGAAATATCTTTTGTGTTATGATCATCACCATTATAGGGACTTTTCATGTTTTTTTTTATCCTCCCTGCAGCGTTCGGGCAGAGATCCTCGGGGCTCCGATAATTTGTCAGCCAAGTCATCGGACAGTGATGTAAGCGACGTGTCCGCTGTGTCGAGAACCAGCAGTGCCTCTCGGTTCAGCAGCACGAGCTACATGTCTGTCCAATCAGAAAGGCCGCAAGGAAACCGCAAGATCCGGTAAGCTGATGTCCACAGAGGGGACAGTTAACGTCCTCCTCTTTGAACTCCATCAAGCTGTTATCAGGGATGGACAAACCCACCTCAGTCGTGAACTCGATATATGTTACCAGGTCCAGACCTTTTCAGCTTTGAAACAGTCTGCATCTGGTTAAACACAAAGAAGAAAATGCACCCATAGTACCGTGTGTCATTTTCTCACTGTGATGAGTTCAGGTTTGGCTCTGTTTTAGACAATCTGGAGCCAAATGGTTGAACTCTGCTCAAACAGGCCGTGAGGTTTGTCCATTTCCTGCACTGAAACATTAAACACATTGCACATTCTGTTTGGGTGTTGTCTCATATCAAAGCAGTGAAACAAGTTCATTTGCATGGCGCTTTTACTGTAAGTTTACTCTTGCGAGTTCTGTTACTTTGAATCAGTCTGCTTGTGATCTTGGCTGCGCTGTGTCTCTGTGTTCATCTCTCTTTTTCTTCTTGTTGACATTGTTCATGCTTTGTTTGGTTTTCTTTCTGCTTTGCATGTGCTGCGGCTCTCTTTGCTTCTGTCTCCGTCTTCAGCCAGTTACGATCAAGGAGCCAGTCTCGGGAGGGGGATGATCAGTTAGGGGAGGTGCGAGAGGAGGAGGGGGGAGAAAGGAGGAGGGCGGCTGGTAAGGAGGGTTTACAGGAAGGGAGGAAGGAAACAGGGGGGAAGGTAGACACAGACAAGGAGCATGAGGAGGATTTGGTGGAGAAAGAAGAGGACTCGCACCAAAGGAGTGTGTCAGAGACTGACCTCAGGTAACATGTGTGGCAGCCTCTAGCTGTAGACTAACAATGAGAAAAGAACCACTAACATTAGTGTGGACCTGTAGCTCCCAGTGACCTTCTGACCTTTGCATGTTTATATGATAACGTGCAAGGCAGAGTGTGGTGACTTTCCCGCACCCTTTAACCTTAATAATGACATAACTGTGGTCCTATAAGCCCTCACTGATACTAAAGTAGAGTAGCTTTACTACCTGACAGTCAGCTGACAGCAGTTGGTAACCCATGCAGCCTGTTCACACATCAGTAACAGATAAGGTGGCAACAGTATGGCTGACATTTAAAGAATAACACTAAATGATAGCTCATCTTTGCTGACCTCCACTGGTTTAACTTTTCACCTTCTTAACTGCTGTACAGTTGCATCGCAGGACCCTTTGACATCGCTGCTGAGTGCTGTTAGATGTTCAACAGAGCCCCAGTGATGCTGATTGTGGTCTGAGATAAAACATGTTTAAACCCTTTAACCAGAGAGAGCAGTAAAAAGTACTTTTTGTTCCGGTGTACTATCTGGTAAACTATTCTTGAAGACAGCAATTTATCCAGACCACCACAAACAGAAACAGGCCGGTTCAGCTTTAATTCTTGAGAATTTAAGATATATTCTTGAGGAATACGGTACAGATACAGTTTACTAATTGTATGTAGATGTGGACTTGGGAGTTACAAGCGTATGTGAGTACCCTAATGAAATGAATACATGTTATATTACAAGGGCACTTGTAAAGTTTGCGACATCACCTGGAAACAGCAGGACTAACTCCCATTTTGGAGCATAACTGTCTATGTAATGATAAAGCCTTATATCACTGTCACCGACAATCAAAGAACAAAGGAGAGGAAAGCTTTGAGCTGGTGGCTGTTGGAGAAGCAGCCAAATGCGGCTTTAAACTGTTACTCCATGCAGCTAAGACGGTGGCACATCTACTGTGTGGAGGGGCACATGTAACATGTAACAGCCCAGCCAACAATATAAGTTAAAATGTGAAATACACATCACTGTCTCTGCTGCTCTATACTACCTCAATATTCACTCTATGTTATGTATACTAACTCATGCACTCATCGCGTGCAATACAATCATACCAAAGTGTGCAACACACTCTTTTACAGTGCAATACATTATTTTTCTTTACAGTTCTCATATATTTTTAAGATATTTAGCGTTGGTGACATTTTTATTGTATATTTGTAAATAGAGGTTGTTTGCACTACATTTAGGATTTTTAAGACTTTTATCTTGCACGTTCTGCTATGTAGCACTGAAAGGAGAAGCTCTCCAATCTGTATAATGACAATAAAACACATTCTATTCTATTCTATTCTATTCTATTCTATTCTATTCTATTCTATTCTATTCTATTCTATTCTATTCTATTCTGTATAGTCTTTAAGCAACAACATGCCAGCCCCAAAGCTTTCCTCTCCTTGCAATGAAATGATGACAAACATTTGAGTTTTTATAGACGAGGAATAAGGCTAAACAGGTATGCTCCAAAATGGGAGTTTTTCCTCTTGTTTCCGGGTGACCTACTTGAAGTACCCTCATACTGGGAAGAGTGAGTTATCTTGATGCCAACACTATGGTTTTCAATATAAGAGGAAACGTGGAACTACTGGCTTGATTAACCCTATTATGGAAGGTTTAAAATCTGATAACAAAAAATGTTTATTGAGATTGGAGGTGAACAAAAGGGTGCTGGAGAAGATAATAGAAGCGGTTGAAACATTAATGATCTCCACTCACACATATCTTGTACTACAAAGTTACAAAATAAGATTTGTACAGTTTGCTTGCAGATAGCAGTGAGTGGACACATTTCTCTTTGGCACTTTCAAGGCATACAGTAACAATTCTGTGGTTTCTGGTTTGATCATCTTCTTGTAATTCTGCCTAATTTTATTTTAGTGGCCATTGCTATGTGTGCCATTCAAATGGGGTGTGATTTAGCTCAGGGATATGATTAACTGTCGATATTTTAACCAGGGCATAAAATCATAGTTCATAATTTGTTCCACATACATGTCTGAATGCACATACTAATGTCTTTGCTCTTTACGTTGCATACAGACTTTGGTTCTAACATGTCAAGACTATATTTAAAATGACACTATTTCATTGTGGCCACAAGAGACTATAGCTTCATTTTCGAACAGTGCTCCACTAGCAGGTCAAGAGCAAACTGAAGAACAAATTGATTTGAAATCCCACAGCTGGATAAAAGCTTAGCCTGCACTCTTAATAAGATGTTTTTGCTATCAAATCACGCTCACAGCAGGACCTAAGTTAGTGCCTCTTACCAACATTAGCACTCCTCCTTGGTCTTAAGAGAAAACACATTGAGATAAAAGCTAAACCCTCTCATGTGCGATTAACACTGCACTGGTGAGTACAGTCTGTTGGAGACAGCACATTCTGCATGTGCGAAGCACCAAAAGCACGTGGCAGAAACACGAGCAGATCCACCGAGGTGCAGATGACGTTTATACATAATACTCACTCGGCAGTTTAGATTACAGATCAATGCAAAAAGAAAACTTAGAAATGCTGAGATGTGTTCAGCTGTCTATTGGTTTGCGCCGAGGCTGCAGTATGTGTTGCATTATTGTCTGTGCTGCTCAGTGTTGGGATGTTGCATTAATATTTCGTGTATCAGTCTGTGCTCTTCACTTGCTGTCTGAGTCCTACAGTGTCATCCTGCATTTGCAACATGTCAACCCAAACCTCCTTCATTCCTCCAGCTAGTCCTCGACATGTCAAAAACATTTCATTTTCTTTCTCTATGCTGCAACCCTCATACCTACATGTCAACCAGCAAATAATTCACTTTCAGTAAAGTCACTGAAAACTATTAAAAATGTGGTTTGAAACCCTCCCCATGTAATAATGCCCTAAAGCTGAATTTGATTTCAACTACACTACTTACATTTTTAACTTTGTATTTCATCTTGATTGAAAGTGAGCTGGTTCAGTCCTGTTTTTTACATGCTGACAACTCATATCTGTGTAATCAACCCTAATTCCTTCATGACGGATACAGTATAAACTGTCAAGTGAGTTATTCTTCACATTCTAGATTTTTGGAACTTTAGCAGATGAGAAGAGACATGCAAGGCTAACTAGGCGTTCTGCATTATTTCACACGTTGAGGTTTAGTGAGAATGTTCACATGAATGTTGCAGCTGCACACAGTACACACTAAATGAAATGTCAATTAGCCTCAAAATACTATGCTTCACAGTGATGACAAACATCCTATAGTCTCAGGGCGGTGTGATAATACATAAACACAAACTGATATTAATACAGCATTTACAGTATTTTATTTTTTTCACCAAACGATAAACTGCAGGATTGAAGCATGTTTGCTAAGTGGGAATGATTAATTATGTGACTAGTAATTGTTTGGTTATTGCTGTGGTTTAAACCATCTAATCAGGAAGTCGGGACATATTAAAAAGCCTCAGGATCCAATTTCTCAGTGCCTGTGCTTTATGATTTGTTTTGTTTGATGCTTTCTGTGAATCGCATTGAGTCAGGAAATTGCTTCTGCACTGTTGAGGGCACAAATGACCAGAATCCACAAAGTAGACAAACAATGCAGTGAAATAACTGTAATTACAATATCGAGGTCATTTTAAAACTTGGCATGATAATTCCTAATTATGTAAGCAATAGCACTTCTATATCGGCACGTTTATAGAAAAATGTGCCATTATCAACCACCCTACCTCGTTTCCTTAGACTTGAAACGTACCATATATTCAATAGCCTTAAGCCATCAACATGTGATTTTATCTATTGCAGCTATCCACCGTATGTACTTTAAACTGTGACACAGTTTTCAAGCAAAAGCTTGATGAGTAGGATCGTTTTTCTAAATATTTTATTTCTGACCTTTATGCCACTACTCAGTAAAGTACTCTGACTTCATGAATCAAGACTTCCAATTAGATGCTATTAGTGCACATTAATATTAAGTCACAAATCCCACATTATGTTCCCTTATTAAAAAGAGAAGAACATTGTTGTATTATATCATGGACAGTAATAAGAAAAGGGACCTCTATTTTCCACTTGCTCTTATGAAAGCTCTGCCAGTAATATCACTTACATCAGCTCATGCACCAAACTTAAGCAGTAAACAGAGAAATCAGCTCCTCCCTGAGAACCTCAAGAACTGACAAATAATCAGTTATGTGCATGGACATCATTTGAGGAGTCAACACACTGTGGTGCAATGAATAAGATGCTGCCTGTTTCAAGTTCAAAACGTTTATTCACTCCTCTGCTGATCTATCTTCGAGGGCAGTGAAAGCGTTTGCTTCAGCAGAAACATTGCTACTAGCTACATTTACTTATGACTCATCCCTTATGTATTGAGGTCACAGTGTAAATATGCATCTCCTACACATTAAACAGGCCTGTTCACATCGGCTCGGCGTACAAACATCATGACAGCCATATGTGTTTTTAGTCCATGAGTGCTTCCGCTGCAGAGAGAAGCTAATACACACACGGGACTTTAAGCTGATGTTACATCCAGAGGTCTCCAGGATGAAAGGAGCTCTGCATCAACACTTTCAAATTCCACATCACTTCTTCTCCTGCGTGTCTCTTTTATTCAGCATTTTTGCCCAGGTAACCTCTCATTCATGTGACATAGGGCTAAAATTATTTTTTTTCAGTTTTGAAAGATAAGAGGTGATCATTGCTAAAAGGAAAATGTGTTTACTTTAACCATCTGGTCATGCAACTCATTGAACAGCTTAGTGAGTGAATCAAAGGAGAGCCCTGTATCTAAGCTACAGCCCAAGATAAATATGACTTCTGGACTTAATGAATTAATCACTTAAGATCTGCTCATTTCAGTTTCTGAGTAAAAATCATCATAACTGTGTTGACAGACACGAACGCATGCTAGTGCTCTGACTGGGGGCCCGGTTGCCATGGAAACCCATTTTCCTGCCTCACCTGATTAAAAAGCAGTGATCCTCTGAAAGATGAACAAGGGCACAGAATGCTTCTTAGATTAATTTTAGATTTTCACCCAGCATTCATGATCCACCTGTCAAAACAGTACATCTGCTGTTTCCTAGTTTAAAGAAAGCAAGTAAAAGGAAATGGCCCTTTAGTAATTATGCATTTTATTTGTAAGCACCTTTCTTGACACCCAAGGTCACTTTACAAGAAAACAAATACAACAGAACAGACAAAAACTATACATATAAGGAAGAGGCAGTTACAGTTGTAAAAGTTGTACTGTGATATTTCTGAATTATTTTGTAGCAATGCAAGATTCATAAAGATCTGTAAACTAATTTCCTTTGAGCAGACTTGTCTTTCTGTTTAAAAAGGAAGATCAAGCACTGAATGGACTTTTGATCATTGAATTAGCAGATCTAATTTGGCTTGTAATGGTAAATATTACAGTAATTATTATATTTATAATTATTATTTTTTTAGAAAAAATATTAATTTAATTTAATTTAATTTAATTTAATTTAATTTAATTTAATTTAATTTAATTTTATTTTATTTTATTTTATTTTTTACATACACTTCCATTCAAAAGTTCAAAAAACTCCCACTTTTCATGTGCTAACATAACTGCACAATGGTTTTCTAATCATCAGTGAGCCTTTCAACACCATTAGCTAACACAATGTAGCATTAGAACACAGGAGTGATGGTTGCTGGAAATGTTCCTCTGTACCCCTATGGAGATATTCCATTAAAAATCAGCTGTTTCCAGCTAGAATAGTCATTTACCACATTAACAATGTCTACACTGGATTTATCATTCATTTAATGTTATCTTAAATGAAAAAATTGCCTTTCTTTCAAAAATAAGGGCATTTCTAAGTGAACCCAAACTTTTGAATGGTAGTTTATGTATATCATAAACAACCAAAAGTCAGAGATTTCCAATTTTTATGTCTAGTAGTGGTGTGTTATTGTTGTATTACGGTACTGTATGCAGATTACACCATTAAAGACAGTAAGGCACTTTCACAAGACAAACATTTGCAGGTTTTGTTTAGCCTTGGGAACATCTTGGCCTAAATGAAAATGCACGGTGAGCAATCTGCATGATGAGGAACACTGTGTTCTTTGGGCTGAGGTTGAAAATCAGAAGTCCCTTGAGAGTCCCAGTTTTCCAGGCAGGCACATTTACACAGTGAGTCTGGACTGAGTGCCAAGACCTGTTCAGGGAGTAGTGACAGGTGGTGCTGCAAAATCATTTTATGCAGTTCTGTTTATTCAGGGCAAAGTAAGAGTAAACTACCTATAAAGAACAATATATGAAACTATTAATATATTAGAAAATATTTGAGTGCATTCACATCAGTGGAATGCATCCATTAAAAGCATATATTAATCCATTTAGGTGAATAATATACTGTAAGCTGAGTACAGTCAATAGAATGTATGTATTTAGTCCATTTAGAAGTTTTTCCTTAAGGGAAACTGAACTAATCCACACAGACCCTTGCAGTATGACTTATAAAATACATTTTTCCTTTCAGACCAGCAGCATATGTGCTGGATTTGATTAGTAGAGTTGCCGTCCACACCAGAGTGTGTTCATCAGTTTAGCTGGAAAGCATGTCAAACAAAAGTTGCATTTTAAACTTCATTATTGACCTACTTCCTTGACATCGATTAAAGCTTGTCCTACTTATAAACATGTTGCCTTGTACAGTGTGTCCATTTGGACTGGAAGAACATTGGTTCTATTAGGTGAATAAATTGAATCTAATTTTCAATAATTGAGTCTTTTTAAATATTTCATAGACCATGAATTTTTAATAGAAAGGGTCTGAATAGGCTCTGTTCTCATACATTTTAACCTCAATTGGTAATAATTTGTAGTGGCCACAATCCCCCCTGTCTCCCCACTAACCTCGCTGCTGTGCTGATATTTGATGTAATAAAAGAGGCGGCGTTATCACCCTGTGCCGACCATGAAATACAGCCTCACTGTGATCATAGTGAAAGAGCATATTTTAGAATGTCACCTGTAGCACAGAGGCCCGTGGTGTTGTCAGGAGTCAAGACGCTTGAAGTTCGCTTCAAAGCTGCACTGCATTAACTGATCAAAGGCGCTAATCTGCCAATAAGCATTCAATATTTATGTATTAAAGCACAGGCTGATCCACACCAGATCCCACTGGCAGTAAAACTGGCATAAACAAAAGGCTTAACAGTGCAGGCCAGGGTACGACAAACGTGCTTTTTCTTTGGAGCACATCTGACTTCTTTCACCAGCAGCTGACAACCAAAGCAGGAAGGATAAAGAACTAGAAATCAGTGTTTAGGCCTGGAATGTTCTTTATGATGCAAATGTGCCAGTGCATTCGTGTCAACATAGACCTGATGAATATGAACAAACTTTTGTGAATTCTTCAGCGCTCACGAAAGATTACTTTTGCAAATATTATTTATGAACTAACTGCTTCAAAACACGAATTGCCCTTCCGCTCTGGGTTTATAAAGCTCAGATCATGTTATGAACACCTGGTAGACCTGGACATGGTGCACTGCTGAAACCAGTGACAATGTAACGACACACTATTGGCTGCACCTTCAATGCAAAAGCTGTCAGACAAATTGTCCATTACATGCAGCTTATTCTCCTAATTCTTATACAGTGGAGCTGAACTATTTCGATTTTGGAGTCTAACTGAAGTAATTGATGGAATCATCTGTCAAAATGCATTGATCCTTCTCCAATTTTAGACGGCATGTCACTTCATAAGTTGTCTTTATAATATAGTGACATGATGGAGCTCAGGCGATTAATTAATGAACAGTTGCCTGAGGGCGCTACATATAACTCATCCCATTAAGAATGCAGAGCCTATGATACAGAATGTAATTTGTCTCTTAAAGATAATTTTACTGGCAGAGCTAAAATAAGACCTTAATTTGGACACTGCCCTATATCCTCTCAAACAGGAAGAGCTGGAGAACAATGCTGATGACAGACAACTTTTCTTTGTGAGTGTGTGGTCACGACTCAGGTGCAGAGATGCTGCAGTTTAGAAAGCAAGCGAGTGCTCACAGTTTGTACTTTCTCCAAGTTTGTGTCAGGCATCTTTACGCTTATTAGGCTGCAGTATATTTGGTGTAAATGTTTTGAATCCCAATAGATGCTAAAGTGATAAAGTCTTTCACAAACAGCTTCGTAACCTAATAAACAAACAAGAAGCTAGGTGTTAAATTCAAAGAGAAATACACTACCGTTAATAGTAATGCAAGATTCGTAAAGATCTGTACACTAATTTCCTTTGAGCAGACTTGTTTTTCTGTTTAAAATAGAAGATGGAAAGACTGGATGGACTTTTGATCATTAAATTAGCAGATTCCATTTTGTCTCATAATCTTAATTATTATATATATAATTATTATTATTATATACAGCCACTACTTTTCAAAAGTTTGGGTTCATCCAGACAAATTCATGTTTTCCATGAAAACTCTCACTTGTATTCATGTGCTAACATAACTGCACAAGGATTTTCTAATCATCAATGAGCCTTTCAACACCATTAGCTAACACAATGTAGCATTAGAACACAGGAGTGATGGTTGCTGGAAATGTTCCTCTGTACCCCTATGGAGATATTCCATTAAAAATCAGCTGTTTCCAGCTAGAATAGTCATTTACCACATTAACAATGTCTAGGCTGGATTTATGATTCACTTAATGTTATTTTGATTGAAAAAAAAGCTTTTCTTTCAAAAATAAGCACATTTCTAAGTGACCCCAAACTTTGGAACGGGAGTGTATCTTAGAATAATGCATAAAATCCTGCAACATTCTTGTGAGTTAAGATTCCAATGTCAAAACCTGTTTCAAAAACCATAAAAGAACATTTTAGAATATGCAGTGCGTCCATTTTAACACCTAAACTCAACTATACTGTAAGTCATGAACTCCTGTACCTGAACTCTGTCCTTTTTTCCTTTTCACCCCACACCTTATCATCACTCCTCTGCCCTCTTCTGTCCTCCTCCATCCTCTTCCGTTTCCTCCTCCATCATCTCTCCTTTCACATCCTCTCTCCTCGGCCCTGTCGTCTCTTCTCTGTCCTCGCCTGCCCCGTGTCAATGGTGGTGGCTGACAGTGACTTTGCATCCAAAATGAAAAACAGGCAGATGGGCTCAACGGGTGGCATGAACATGACCAAGAGCACAAGCATCAGCGGCGACATGTGTAACCTGGAGAAGACGGACGGCAGCCAGTCAGACACGGCGGTTGGCACGGTAGGCACCGACGACAAGAAGAGGCGCTCCAGCATCGGTGCCAAAATGCAGGCCATGGTTGGCATGTCGCGCAAGAGCCGGAGCACCTCTCAGCTCAGCCAGACAGGTAGGGCATCAGACTGCACACCTAGTGTACGCTATGTGTGTTCACATCTGTCCTGTGGCCTCTCGTTGTCTCTGTGTGGTTTTCTCTGTCCTATTCTGTGCTGAATGTCAATAACTAACTTTGCTATTTTCCAATTCTTCCTTTCTTTTTTTTTTTTAACAAGGGCTTTGGCTTTTCTGGAACCGAAGACAATAAAATGTCATTTTCTCTTTTTCTTCTAGGTTCCCTTGATTCTGAAAATTCCTCACTTTTTTCCTGTTCCCTATCTCCTTTTTTTTCTTTTTTTTGTCTTACTGCTCTACTCCAGCTGTGTTTTAAAAATGATGATTTGTTGTGTGTCTATGGTAATAATTTATCCTTTCATTCTGGTAAATCGGTTGTATCAGCTTTTGCACCTTCCTACTGCAGCTGCTTGTGGCAGGTTGTGTTTTGTCACCTTTGTCATGTTGTGACTCAGACTGTCGCCATCTGAAATTGTTTCTGAATGCATGTGAGAATGTGTGCACATGCGAGATATGGATAACAAGGGCTGTGCGGTGTTCGTGTTCGCAAACATTGTTTCCTCCAGCCAAGTGCAGGAATATGTTGTAGTGAAAACGACTACATTTTGCAGAACATGGGGCTACTGCTATTAATCACTTTGCAGTGTTTTTTTTCCATCCGACTTTCTTTTCAAAAGTGCTCAATAACCATTTGAGAGAGGTTGAGCTGCATTACCTGGTGCCAGACAATGTGAAAACAGTTTATCGGGTGGCGTGCGGTGATGTCTTTGGCTGACAGATTGGGGTCTGGTCTGTTCACGTGAAGACCAGTCAAATTATTGACTGCACCTTTGTGTTTATGGCAACATCTTGAGGCATTCAGCACCTATTTATCTTGCCTATTCAACGTTAAGGTGGTCAGTAATCACTTCTACCCATTAGAACTTTCTATTCAGTCCCAGCCAAATAGCAGAGCGGAAGGACTCAAAAATATACGTGGAGTGAAACGGTGCACTCACGTGGCGCTGCACTGTCCCCTAGCTCGTGATTTAACTGGCACATGGACTGCCTCTTATCTCTGTGGGTTAATAACTATTATTAATCACATCAGTATGATAGTCAGCAGTTTTTTGTGGCATTTAAATGTGGTCTTATTTGAGATTTGGTTCCTGGAAGATGGGACTGTCTTGTTTTGTTACTGAATAAGTTGACTTTTCTGAAATTTTAATTTGGGTGCAGACAAGAACCAAGAGACATTTGTTCAGGCTTTTATTTTGACGAGAATTTAAAAATACCAGCTTTAACAAACTCACGGTAACGCACACATGCACACACTCTCTTTTTCCATGCAGACACAGCACAAGCTGAGCAGCCTGAATCTCCTAGAGCTATCAATATTTCACTCAGTGCTTCTAAGTGCATCAGATGGAGTTTGTGAGAGCGTGCATGCATCTGCCTTTCAATATTTGAGATCTGTGTTTGGTTCTGCACCAACACATATGCTGCCAAGTTCCCTTCTGCCCTACTTTGTTGTGCACTATCCTGAGAGGCTCATCGCCTACTTGAAAGGTGCATTCAAAGGATGGTAGATTTTTTTGAGGCTGTGTGCACTGCCAAGTGCTGGTGGGGGATGGTCAGATCAGCCAAGCAGCACGATTCTGCCTTTGACAAACACGGGTTAGTCAGATGGAAGGGATGCACTCCCAGGTGACCACGAGTGGTAGTTTTCAGTCTGAACCGCTGGCTTTATATTCTCAGTCCTTAGTGGAAGGTGCTCGACTTTCACTGTCTGGATAAAAGTTTAGGACAAACTGCTTAATTTTGCAAGTACGAAAGTGTTTAATGTAATGACCTAATGCAAACAATGAACCAAGAGAGAATTCACTTTATATGTTCTTTTCCTACATGTGTTTATTCTGAAAACACTCATATTGGCTGAATGCAAGGACACACATCATTTAAGCCGATTTAGGTTCAGCAAAGTATCCAGCAGCTGGTGAAAATTCAATGGTACCCAGAAAAAAAGATGCCTGATAATGTGTCTTGAATAAAAAATGGAGGTTGTTGCTCAGCCTGATGCATATCCGAGTTTACATGGCTTTGACTAATCATACACACACAAAAAAATGAGACTATTCAGCATGAGGAAAACACAAGCAACACATCTGTGAAAAAGTATCCATATTCTCAAAAAATGCTTTTCTTTTGAATCACTGATTGAGTAGATGTTAAGATGAAACATCCATATTGACCATATGGTGGTTGAGCAACAGAAAAGTTTCACAATCAGTTCTGAGTTTATTTGTGAGTTTACACTGGCACTGAATTTGACCTGAACAATGTAAATACACAGTTTAGAAAACCATCTCAAACAAACACCTGTGATCATTGAGGCACCTTACACTTGTTTTCATGAGCAAAGCTGAATCATTACATTGATTTATTATGCTCAGTTGTTGCAATCACCACTCAGCAGTCCACTGGTTTCTGGCACATTATGTTTTAAACTTAATAAAAAGCCACTTATTCCCCAAACACTTCAACCAAACTGTTCCAATGCAGCATGATTCTGCTAAAACCATGCATTAACTGTCAAATGTTGCAAGCTTATTGAAAATCCATCTCCAAGCATTAGTCTGTGCATTGTTTCATATATTCTCCCTCTGAGGTAAATAAGAGAGTGTGTGTCCGTGTGCTTTATCTTTTATTCCAGTGCATTTATTGTCTATGGTACGTCTTCTCAGTGAGAGCTGTCATAGAAATGATAACAATTGCAATGTTGCCAGCAGTTTACAATAATGACCTGTTGTTCAAATGTTCATTTCAGTTTTACAGGGAGTCTCTCATGCTCCTGCTGCATTTTTGTGTTTGCTGAAGGAAGTTGCTTAGTGTTTTTTTTTTTTAATTTTAAACATTAAACTGTCAGTGGTCATAATGTTGTGGCTGATTGTTGTAGCTGTCTCTTTTGCATAATCATTAAGCAATGTTTATACCATTTTTATAACAACGTCACTAGTAGCACTTTACCTCATAATCTATTCTAATAGTTTTAACAAATACTGGTCTCTGTCTAAGTCCTGATTTTGCCCCAGAAGCAAGATTTGTAACTCAGTAGTAGCCTCTGACTATTAACGCTGAAGACATGAGCAGTCCAGCAAGACAAGAAATTAGGCCTTAAGAGGCAAAAACAGGTGAGGCTACCCACAGTGATACGGAAATAAGAATAAGATGGAATCAGTGGGGAGGATTTAAAGTGTGTAGCATAATACATTGTTAGTAACATCTAGTTTCCTGTTCCCCTGGGTACAGCCTTGAGTATTCTAGAGTGAATCTTCTTATGTCCTACATTTCTGTGTCTGACATTGAAAGAAACTAATTATGTGGACCAGATTTGACATTCTGACCTGAGAATTTAGAGAGATTTAAACATGACATTTCAGCCAACATTTATTTCAGTCTTTTCAAAACATTTTCCTAAAGACTGATTTCTAATGCTACGATGCCATAGTATCTGCTGTAAAAATAATCCCTGGGAAACCTGTCACATTACTGTACTGCTTTTGTTTATAAGTAGCTATGCTGAATAAATACATAGTGTGATGAGTAGATGTTATACATTAAGAGTTTGATAAGTAATGTGATCCCAGCTTGATTGCACTCATTAATAAATTCAGAACTTTATTCAGCGTTAAGTGTTCACTAAATAAAAGAGAGAACATGCAGCTAAATATCACATTATGCTCAGAATAGCTGAGCAGAGAGAACAATGCACTATCTGCACCCTCCTTTTTTTGACTCCTCTTTCACCTACACCAGATAATGACGCAGTTTTGGATCTCCAAAAAGCCTCAGACAGGCTGTTTTTTATGTACGGTAGTAAAATAGCTGAACTTTGAGCTTCCCAGCGAAGTAATTTATCTTCGCTGTAGAGTTGGGTGGCTATCTCAGCAGCTCCTCTGCTAGCTGAGGCTGCTAATTAATCTCCGAGGAGGCCGAAGCAGACACGCTGCTCTCAGGGTGATGCATGAAGTGAACACAGCAGTGCAGGTACAGCTGAGGCTGAGCGACACCAACGGCCCACTGCTTTCTTCCCATTCCTCTTTTGGTTTTCTCTCATTCCATCTAACTAACATTTTGTGTCTCCCTATCATTATACTGCATGTCTTCTCTGTCATTGTCATCTCTTTTGCATTTCACTTTCTTTTCTCTCCTTCACTACTCCTGCAAGTTTTACAGAAGTATGTCCACTTCTTACACAAGCGTGAAACTTGGTGTATTTGTACAGTTTGAGGCCTTGAATGTTTTAGGAAACACAACCACTGCAAAAATGTTTTGTAGCTGCATATATCCAGAAACAAACATGAAAAAGCGAATTTAGAGACATATTATCTTGAAATCCAGACTCAACTTCATAATGTATTTTGCATGCATCATGTGAAGAGTTTTAAAAGCTTAATCATGCTGTTCATTAACCCTGACCTAAATACAGCGACTATAAAGAGCAGAGCAGTATTTACTATGTCCTTCTTAGCTTAAAAAGAATGATGCTTTTTCCATTTAAAACATACGTATTTGGAATGGACAGATTGCTAATGATTACATAGTTTAACCCTAACCTTACTCCACATGGCTCTAAGCATAATGTAGTCTGGAGTTACACTTAACTTTTTATACAAAACTATCTCACAACTGTTTAAACAATCATCTAATCAACTAATCCAGGTCACGACTGTGATGATGTTAAAAATAACAGACCCCAGGTGTTTGATGAGTGATCAGAAAACATTTCACCTTTACAAAAGGACACGTAGACTAATTTATTCACTGTATGTCACAGCAACCTTTTCCCTGACCTGGAGAATCAGTATTTTTACTGAAGTACTTGACCATGACATGAAACCAGTTTGTCACTGCTGTTAAGATATTCAATGAATAAATGTATTTTTGCGCTAGTGTGGGGAATGTAAGGTAACTAAAATGATTAACAGATTGTAACAACGGTCTGCAACAGTAGTTTAAGCTATTTTGTCACACATCGATGGTTGTTAAAGTGAAGAGAAAGTATAAAAGAGCAGAACAAGAAAAGCACTCAGAGAACGCAGTACTCCACCAAGGCTGCTCAGACGTTGCGCTGCTATTTCACAATGATACAGAAATCTTTAACAAATCTGAGCCGCATCACTGCCAAAATCTCATCATTTGGTCCTTGTGTCATTTCTGACCTTCCGTGAAAATTTCATCCAAATCCTTTAATCCATTTTTGAGTAATGTTGCTAACAGACTAACAGATGGAGATCGTCACATAACTCCACCATGTTCCTTTGCGAAGTAATAACAGTGTGAGATACAGTGCAATACAATACAAGAACTTTATTTGTCCCTGAAGGGAAATTCAATTGTCTGGGTTCTTATCTGTGTACTTTAGAATTATACAGTCTAATTGCTGATGGTATGAAAGATTTTCTGAATCTTTCTGTCCTGCAGCACAGGGATAGGAGCCGTCCACCACCCATGTTTCTTTGCTCATTGAGGCAAATATGAAGTGGATGATCCAGGTTTGTCAGAATGGCCTCCATCTTTCTAAGTGCACGTCTCTCCACCTCATCCTCCAATGAGTTCAGTCTGATTCCAACCACAGAGCCAGCTTTTTTAACCAGTTTGTTTAGACGCCTTGCATCCTTGTTTTTTATACTGCCTCCCCAGCAGACTGCAGCATAAAACAGAACACTTGCTACTACAGACTGATAAAACATCTGCAGCATCTTACTGCAGATGTCTATTGATCGAAGTCTTCTGAGGCAAAAAATGTCGGCTCTGCCCCTTTTGGTTGATGAAGTCTACGTTTTTAGACCAGTCCAACTTATTATCCAGGTGGACACCTAAATATTTATACGATGTCACCACCTCGATGTCCATGCAACAAGTGTTCACTGGCTGAAAAGGGGGTTTGGATCTGCGGAAATCGATGATCATTTCCTTTGTCTTTGAGGCGTTGAGTAGCAGGCACAAAAATGTCTGCGTTTTAATAACTTAATTATACATTTTTAGTGTATGAAAAAAAAATTTTTGTTCATAAATAAAAATGTATATTCCTAAAAACAAGAGAATCATCAAAATTACACCATTTATCAGACCCAGAAACGATGAAAACAGAATGAATCTATGGATTTTCAACTTTTTGAAGGTCCTTGAACTACTTATGCTGATGTTTTGTGCCATACAGTGGAAAAAAACAACTAAATCCAGGCTTTAAATCATCAAAATCACTTTTTGTACATGTCTCATTTTAAAATTGTATTAATTTTATAAGTTTAAAATTATAAACATGTATATGTCTATTCATTGATTCATCTGTCAACCAAAATTCATTTGAACTGAAAAATGTTATTTATTGTGTCAAATATTGTTATTAATTAAAATGTGATTAATCACGATTAATTCATTACAAGCTTGTAATCAATTAATCAGGGTTAATTAATTACAAAGCTTGTAATTAATTAATCACATCTTAAATTAATTACAAAGCTTACAATTAATAAATCACAATTAATTAACTGCAAAGCTTGTAATTAATTATATACATTTTTTAAATTGTGTCCCACTACTACTGTGAATACATGTTACTGAAGACCTTCAATGATATTAATAAAGTTAATCAAATGATCCAAATGGGACATTTTAGCTTCTTCAAAACACAACAGCATTTAGATCTTTTAAACTACTGTATATACAGTCACGTGAAAAAATAATACATTCCATAGTGACTTCTTTGACACGTCTGGACCGAAACAAACATTTGATCCCCATTGAAACAGTGCCTACTGATAAATATATTATACCTGAACAGCATCAAAAGAGAAATTAATTCTATTTTTTAATGGGACAGCGAGCTCTGAACAAACTGGCAGTCATCTATGCTGTGGTAAAACAAAAAGCTATGACTCTTAAAAATAAACCTCAAAACAGTTTACTGGTAATTTTATCTATCTCAAAAGGTAAAAAAGGATGATTTCTTTCAGCGTCTCTCTAAGAAAAGCACAATAACCTGACAGAAAACATAAAAATCATTTTCCAGAAATGTCAAGTCTACATTACATACGTTGACCAAGAAGCTTCTTCAGACTGAAACTCAGTTCCTCATAAGGTGAGATCCCTTGGTTTATTAGTGAGATGTGACAAACACAAGGATTGACGTAAAGAAATGTATTTTACAGACACGTTCGATTGTTGTTGTTGAACCTAGTTTTTATATTTTGTCAAAGAAACAGTCAAAGAAAAGGCTTCATGAGAATGGATAAAAAACCAAACATGTTTGAGCTACTTCACTTTCTGGCCAGAAACGTTGTGGCCAGTCCATCCTTGAACTCTGAAATAATGGCTGCTCTCAGTTCTCAGAAAATGTGATTTCCTTTTCACAAAGTCTCAGAGTTCATAATTACCTATTCATAGTTTATTCTATTATTCATAGTGCTTGTCTGTTGCTATAGTTCACTTACGCTACTGCAGTTGACTGTTGCATCTTCCCAGGATTGTTTGTTAGATTGAAGTTGGATTGTTGTGACTGTCACACTGACGTCTGACATCTGGTATTTTCTTGTTATAGTCTGGTCTAGTCGACCTGATATCTCTCTTGATCTGCCAAGGCCAGCCTCTGACAAAGCAATCATTTTAATGAAATGACTGTGTTCCAGTCTGTTCATTGTTCAGCTCTCAGACTGCCAACTTTAAAATGGTGGTTATTGCAACAACACTAGAGTTCATACTCAGGCTCACACTGCAGTTACGCAGTCTTTAAATCTATGTATTACAATATATGTACTGTATTGCACGTAAAATCTGAAATGCTGCTGCATGCAACTGTTTTATATAATGTACTTAGAGGGGCGAGTCTGCTGTTGCAGAGTAGAGTTTCTGTTGCCTTGGTCACCATATGTTTCCTTCCAAGTAATGTGCACCTCCACAAATAAGCTATAGCTGCTTCCATATCCGTATGAGTATGCAAGTTATCATCCAGACAACGTTTATATTTATATACAGTGATACCAAACCCACAGCTAACGTAACAGTGGAGTTCTACTTTACATTACTGCTGGTTTTGTTTTGGGGGCGCAGACAAGGAGGGCAACAATACAACCCTCTCACCTGCCTTCAAACCTCATCTGTCTTACAAGCAGATGCAAATTAGTTTTGTTGGTGTACAATTTGTTCAAAATGTGTGACAGAACTGAAGTGAATCACAATCCTGTCATTTCTCAGTTCAGTTGAGCTCTTTCACTTGCACGTGAACTGGCAAGAATACTCTCACTTGCTGAGTAAGTGATTAAAGTCATTGATTTATACTCAGTCAGAGATTTGGTCGTGCGTCCAGAAATATGAAAAAACACAGTGACTGTCGCAGAGTCTTTCTGCACAGGAACAGTGCATTTCCAGTGGTTTATTCACTAAATGTACACAGGGTAAACGTGAGAACTGAGTGGTAGTAAGTTTCCAACTTCAAGAATCAGTCCCAGCAAATTCAAGAGTAATGTTAAACTGTAGTTAAAAAGACTTAAAGCCATTAAAAATCTGTCTTCATCTCCAATTTTCTGTGAGGAGACTTTAAAAATATCAAGAACGTGATTCAGTGGGTGGAACTACACAGGCCGAGTTGTAGTTAAACACTGAATGATTTGGTGAACAAATCTTTTGGAAGCTTGTTTTTAACAAACTGATTGCAGGGATTTTGGACACTGTCAAGAACGGCCTTGAACATCATTATTGAAAGTGCTGAGATCTGGCCGAATACGCAAATTGCTGAAAAGTGCAGACAACCACTTTTTATGTCTGAAAAAGTTTAGTAATATTGATGTTATATCCTCAACGGAGGTACGCTTCTTCATTTTGATACAATTAGCTTTCCCATCTGAGGTCTGCTGCGCCTGAATCAGACATATCTGGACACAAATTTATCACTTCTATACAGACATATGGCTACGGTATACAACATTTGCGTTAAGGCACTGGGTTCAAATGTCAAATACATTGTGGAATACTAAGTGTGAAAGCACCTTTAAACACATCAGTCAGCATTAGTTACAAGGGATTTTTTGGGGTGCATTTTGACAGGATGTGAATATAAGGATCTTAGAGCAGATGAAAACAAAGTCAGTAAAAACAGGACTTGGATATTCAAACCCATGATTTTTGTAATATTACTGTCAGACTTTCTAATAAGAGAGACGACAGGCGCTAAAGAAAAGTCACCTCTCTGCTAATCACTGATTGCTCCTTGTTTATTCATAAGCTGTGATGCCAATATCATAGTGTTGGACTAAGTAAATTGTTTTCACACTGGGAGCAGCACAGAGCAGGTGTCTCTTCTGGCAGACAGTGTACTCTGTCTGATCCCAGATCTTAATTGATGTTCTTGTTTTGAAGTTGGTTTTCCTTGTTGTGGTTCTTAAGCATGTGCATAAATTAGCTATGATCCAAGAAAAGCATAAACATCTGTAAATGTCAAACTTGGTTTAGCACACCAGCTGTAGAAATAAAGTGGACATGTGAGCTCATGTATGTGGAGTTTTGATTCTCTGGTGCAAACATATTGCAACTTGACAAAAAAAGAAACAACAACTTTAAACTTGTTAAATCGAAAGAGAAACGTGGTTAGAAGCTTTACTCCTGAGCAGCAAAGAACACAGAACAGCTGTACAATGACCTACTTTTTTGCCACTGTTAAATTTCAAGACTTTATTTTGTGATTTACTGTAGACTTTAGCCAAAGGGATCCATGAAGGATGAAACTGTTGCACTGCCGTCTTTGAAACCTAAATTCTGAACTTGTCAATAGAAAGGTACATTTTGGAGTGACGTACTATTTGTCTTCAATCACCATTTCTATGAGCTCAGATTTAAAGCTCTGGATTCATCTCCTACTCTGGCTCATGCTCCTCAGCCATATGTCTCCTCTGCCTGAGTCTGAGGCTTGGATACAGTTTAGGATACATTTGCATAGTCATGTGCCCACAGTTTAGCACAGGGCATTCTTGCCTCCCATCTGAACAGGACTAAAACTGAACTTCCACTTGGGCATTTTTAGATTTTAACTGCTGCTAAAATTACTGTATGGACTTCCTCTTCTGATTGTTTTGTCTTTAAATGTTGACAGCACCACTCTGTAGCTGTCAGTCAGACAGGAAGTCTGATGAGACATGCACTTGAAAAACTCTGCGGTGAGGCTCATCATAGAGCGTGATGTTCCTGCACTTCATAAAAATGCACTTATTTCCTCTTTCAGTATGAGAAGCAATCATGCTATGGTGAATCGTGACATGTAATTTTCACACGCGAGACAGCTTTTTGCATAGGACTCTAGTTTATGTGACTGTAAGACTGAAAGGTCAGCTGGAATGATGTCAGCTGTTTCTGTCACAGTTTTTCATAAAGCCTGGCAGTATTTAGATCCCCTTTTGCTTTCTGTTGAGCAATCCATCTGTTGTAGTTTCAGTGTTTACACCACTTGAGTAGAGGGAGGCAGCCAGGGAATAGACTGTTCCAACATCTCCTGCAGTTCACGTTTTAAATATGCCTGTTTTACCTCACAACTTCCTCTTATGGTGTCAAGGTTTTCAGCCAAGGTGTGAAATGAACGGTAGGACACAGCGTATTTAAGTTTGGGTCTGAAGTCTGCTCTTATATACATGAGTAATAAAATGGAACATTATTCTAATTTCTACATTTTCAATAGCATTAGGAGAACATGTAGGATTTAAAGATGTGCTGATTAGTATTTTTACATTAAAATGTGATTAAAAGATGTCTCTGGAAGAAGATGTTGCTAGTAGTGAAGACATTAACACCCAACTGCAGCTTTTTGAGGCATTTTATCCCCATACACACACATAATTTTTTACAAATCTGGAGGTTCTGTTTCACTTCCATATGCAGCATGTTGCAAAGTTAGCAACTAGCTAGTGAAAACAGTGGCAATACAGCAAGCTTAAGACGCTGATGTTTATATTATTTTGTAGCATTACTGCAGACCAGTCCAGAGGCAAAAGAGTGAATTTTGGGCTTCCATTCTTCAGATGGACCCCATCATGACTCCATGCTATTTCTTTTCTAGCAGTAGGCGACTGGTAACAGATTTTCCATAAAAGCTTCATGAGGCTGTAATATGTTACGTTTATGTCTCTCGTTTCGCAGCTGAAAATCTGTGAAAGTTGCATCACGTGTGAGACTGAAAAAGTACTGGAGAGTACCATGATTTAACACCTTATTTTGTCATTAAAGCCGTTTCCCTTTTTAATTCTCGTCATATTTGAGTAAGGCACAAGACAAGAACTGTACTCCCGGAGTGCAGGACTTGTCTGCATCATGCAGGCTTCAGGGAATGTTAACTGAGAGAAGACAGAGTGCTGTTCCTCCCTTGTACTCATATGTATCTTGAGGTGTGCACATCTAAGTGCTCATGTGTGTCTGTTTGCCTACATCCATGCATGTGAGTGCCAGGATTACTGCTCTCCATTAAGCTGTGTTTACAGTGCATCGGGGCCAGAGTCGCTCTCTGACACTCGGCCTGGCCTGGCCCCATCAATCAGAAAGACTTCCGAGGACTTCTGCCTATGATCCCAGCCTCCTGCCTGGTAGACCTTACGCATGACTTCTGGGATATTACGCCCTTTTGTTGCTGTAGTAGAATTCGCAGCATTCTTCACATTCCTGCCTTCTTAGGTGCTTGTGATTCCCAGTTGTGTGGTTCCTGTCATGCAGGTCTGTCATAGTTTACAGTGTTGTTCAGTGTTAATAGTTATGCTATTGTGAAATCAGAGAGAACCCTCACAGCCAAAGAAGGAAGTTTTGTAGAACAAGGATAATAAACATTTTAATTTGAAGAGCTGTGAAATGTAAAAACCTGAAGTCGTGGGTTGAACTACAGCCCGTCAGTTCATAATTTGTTTAAGCAAATAAACTCCCAGTAACACATTATTTATCTCACGTGTAATGCCCTGATTTAAGGCATCTGGTCTTTGTAACTACAGTGACATGTTTTTTAGAACGAGCTTACTGAGTTATAGCAGTTAACAGTCTTAACAAGAAACCTTGATTTTTTTTACTTTTCTACTGGCACAGTTTGAAAGTACACTGTTCTTTAATGAAGTAGTTTTACACTGGCCATACTGCTGTGTATTATCAGGCAAGTGAAAGTTTTCTTGTAGCTTTTTGTGAGATGAAAATTGTATCTTCAAAACCCTTGAACTCATCCGTGTGCTGTATTTAACACATTTGTGGCAATTGTAATTAAGCTTATTTTTACTTTAAGATGTCATGAGTCAGGTGAAGTAGGTGTATAACAGGAGAAACGTTCATTTCTCTAACTGTCACTGTACAGTGGGTGGATGGGGAAGAATACATAAAAGGTGTTAAAGTCAACAGTGGCAGCACGTGCCAAATGTGTTGCTGGAGTGAATAGACGCATGTGCCACGCTCAGTTGTTATTTTGTGTTACCCAGCTGTCATAATAACCAGCACGTTCTCTAAAGTAGGTAATGTGAAAACACATGTAAAAGTGAGTTCTTTTCTTTTGCCAATTTACTGCTCTAGCCGCTGTGATAATTCTGTGTTCTGGGCTGGCTATTTGGTACCTCACAGCGTCAGCCAGTTTAATTCAAGTTCATTTTTCACTTAATGAGACAGCAGGCAATATATGATATTACTCATGGAGCACGGTTAAGGACTTAGAACTACACAGCTGGTGGTCTTAGGAGTCCTTACAGTTTGATTATTTGTGTCTAACATTACAAAAATAAAACCATACAGTTCAAAATGTGTCATTTAATTGAAGTGACTGATAAAAATAAGAGGTTTTATAATAGTTGCTAATGTATCTGTGTGGTGGAATATAATGAAACAGAAGGCTTGTTAGAGATGTCCCTTCAAGTAGATTGCCCTGTTAGTAATAGAGGTGCATTGGGTGATGCTATGAACAAACAACTGAAAATGTTTTTAAAAAATACTTAAAAAGCAGTAGTAGTAGTAGTAGTGGTAGTAGTAGTGGTGGTAACACTGTCTCCTGTTGATGTTATATTTTAGGTACAGACTGTATGTGGCAATCCTGATGAGGGTGTCTTGCAAATATTTCTCCAGAAACGTTTTAGCTACTTAGGGAATTGCTTCTCTTTATTGTGGTCAGCTTTGTATAAAATAGTATATTTTATAAACAGTAGCACCTGACCAACTGAGGCTGCATAGTGGACATACAGGTAATGGTGATGTCATTCGCTCCTAGGTATTCACTCATTAACCAGAGTACTGGATCTTTGGCCTGCTGCTACAGTGGTTAAGAGATGGCACAAGCGTTAACAATTATCCAGAGGTTAACATGAATGAGACTGAGATCACAGAAGTCATTTAGATTCCTTCTCTGGTCCCCATCAATACCTGGGCCAAATTCAATAAATCCATTAGCTGTAAATTCATATCATGAAAAAACAA
Organism: Amphiprion ocellaris; assembly: GCF_022539595.1. Lineage (NCBI taxonomy): Eukaryota > Metazoa > Chordata > Actinopteri > Pomacentridae > Amphiprion > Amphiprion ocellaris. The sequence goes on from NC_072774.1 coordinate 31,155,627, forward strand.
AACCACCAGCCTGCAAGTAGGGACACCATTAACATCAGCTGAATACATCCTGTGAAGAGCTTACAGTAAATTTCTGTTTAGAAATTCCATCGCGATCCACTCAGACGTTGAAATGTTTAAGTCTGGAGTGAAGTGTTGAGCTGACCATCTGAACTCACAGAGCCACGTTACCCTCACTAAAGCCACTAGAACCTCTTATAAACGTACAAACACACAGACCTCTCAGTTCTCAAAGACAAATGTTCCACTTTGATTATTAAAATGAACACAATCTGTAGACTAATGCCACTTTTTGACTGAAGCTTTTACCTCTGCTGGAAAAGATGACACCTGAATGAGCTTCCACTTAACCCAACTGTTTATGTTACAACCATGTGTTTGTTCAATTTGCCCTTTAGCTGTAAATGTGAGATTTGTTTTTGTCTGTGCTGACCTAGATGAAACCTGCAAATGGACACCACATATTAAGTGCCTCCTTCATGGAAGTAGGTTGCAGTGTCTCATAGAGAGGAACTTTTGCCTGAGAGTTAGCACCACAGGGAGCTTGCTATATTTATGACAGCACAGTGAAGCACTTTAATTGACTTGTCCTGTGCCTATTCTGCCAGATACGTATTCAGAACAAAAGCACCACAGTTGTTTTTGTAGCAGTCTACCAAAGCAGCACAGTTTCTCTGGATGTCATTTTTTGATGCCATGGTGACAGAGGAGCTGAAGTTTGGGTTAAAACCATACATTTGCTTTATCTGCTGCCACGTGCACATCATGCTATCAGTAGATCTATCAGGACTTCAGGGACAACCAGTGAAGAAGTCTGTCCACTGTCTCTCAGGACTGTTTAAAGTGGACCAATGTCAGGTGACCAGATGGTAGATGGTAAAAAAGTTATTATTTAGGTATGTTTGACACTAATTCAAATAAAGAGTCTTTCTGATTGCTTAAACGTGTTTCAACTGAACAAAGGAATCTTGATTTAAGATGAAGCAACCACAAGGTTACAGGCTGAAAATATAAACTTCATCAACCATTTGATTTTCTTTCTCAACTATAAAACCAGCCAGCAAAAGCAAAGTGGATTACTCCTAATGCAACAGCTGGGGTGTTGTGGTAATGGAGGAGAGCAAAATAAAGGTGCAGGCTTTGGCACGTGAACTTTGAGTGACCGTCATGTGGCTCGAGCTCTCTGAGAGAAAAGCAAGACTGTTGGCAGAGCTAATGACAGCTTGTTTTCACTGGGCTCTGTGCATGAGATGGAGAGAGGGAGGGATGGTGGGGCAGAGGATGGAGAGAAAAGCAAAATAACAGTGATGAACGGGGGGGGGGATAAAAGAAGAGTTTAAAAAAAATCTGGTGAGAGATGGAGTGGGGGGGTATCTCTGGGTAGAGCTTGTTCACCCGCAGAGCGAGCTGAGGTGCGCCTCAGCAGCCTGGCGCTCTGATTGGTGGAACGCGATGCAGCTCTCTCCCCTCCCCCCTAGAAGAAAGAGGTGCAGCAGAAACGTCAGACCCAGACAGCACAAGGCTCAGGGACTGAAGCAACGTTTCTCTTAAGCTCCACTTAAGTTGCAGTGAGCAGAGCATCCAGGGACAGACTAGATGATACAGCACTGATCTCCTGCAGCATCCCAGCGACTTCTGCTACTGAGATTAGAGAATCCATCAAAGAGACTAGATTTGAGTTTAATTTTCAACATTTATCAGCTCGAAAAGGCAAAGCTGAGGTCTTGTCTTCGATTCATCACATTGAGGAGGACGGCAGCCGGTCAGCATGGGCAGGCAGGGGAACGATGCCTCTGCTCAGGCCCCTGGGATGCGCATCCAGTGCTCCCAGGGCAAGATGAGCCTGTCTGCATCATTCGAAGCACTGGCTGTCTATTTCCCCTGCATGAACTCCTTCGATGAGGAGGATGGAGGTAAGATGTCAGCCTGGGAAATGTCTTAGCAGCAGCTGCAGGTTGGGGGGGGCAGCAATTCTGCTTAGACTGAATCATGGCTGTGAGGAAGGAGATGGGCTTAGGATTAGTGGGAAGATGCAGAGGCTCTGACTGTGAGGAGAACTGGGGCAGGTTGAGCGATGCAATTAGTTTAATTAGGTTGGCAGTGTAGGTCAGTTATAATAATAATGCTTCAGCTGTCTGTCCTCTGGTGATATGATGAATTGAAACTTGATATCTGTGTTTGTGAGTTTATCATCTCAGCTATCAGATTTTGTGTGAATTAGATATTGTGTTTCTATTGCTGCTACTTCCACCAGTGGTGGTGTCAAAATGAATGAGTATATGAACCAGTCTGATGGTGGTAAAGTCATGCTCGTCTATCCAATGTCTCATATCCCCCCGATGATTTCAAATCTGAATCTGTGGATGAAAACAACGAATTTAGGAAGTGGAATGAATCACTGTTTAGCATCGTGTGGGTGGTAGTGCTTTTTTAGCTCAGGACTACAACATTGTTTCTGTATAGTAGTCATGACGCCTTCTCCATGTGTTTATATTTATGCCTCCCCAGATGCTCTAATCATTTCCTTTTTTAACTTGCAGTGATGTGATTTACAGAGAGACTGTTGTTCATAGATGTGCAGTGCAGCAGCTTTACTCTTTCAAACCCTTTCTACGTATTTTTGCCCCATTACTCCAGCTTATTATACTCACCACACTTTCACTGTTGGCAGTTTCACTAGACTTATTGTCCTCTCCTGTCTGGCAGGGATGGATGTGAGGGCAGTGACCTTCTGGAGTCGTGCCAGTGTGTCACACTTTTAGGCTACCGCTGCTTGCTAAATACTTCAAACTCTTATCTTTGACAAATGTATCCCACCTGTCATTTCTCCAAATGCATTTGGGGGTATTTGTGCCTCTATAGTGAACACACGTGTTTGACATGTATCGAAACACAGCTTTGGAGGCTGTTTAATTTAAAGTCTGTGCCATTATGCTTTAATTTCACATTTTGTGCTGTTTCTGGCCATGTGCTTATCAGATGAGAGCACCCATGCATTGACATAATAGTAACAGAGCTGCATATTGTGGTTGTACCCAGCTGTAGAAATGCCAGCATATGCATTTTTTTAATGTTTGTCACAAAGCAGGACGGTTGCTTCACACCCTTTTAAACGGTGTTTTTTCAGTGTTCATTGATAACATCGGACTGGCCACTGATTGGCAGAGAAGGTCTGCTGCAGACGTCAGAGACGACCTCTTCGGCAGCATCTCTTATTGTAATGTGTGAAGAGCAGGAAGAGGAGGCGGAGGCCAGCTGAATAACTGAGATTTCAGGGCTGAAAGGCTTCGTGTCTGTTTACGCCTATGTGAGCTAGGACACAGAATCATCTCTCTTGTCTTCATGAGGAGACGAGCAGAGGGGAGCGGGAGGAGAGTAAAGACAGCAGGGCCAGTGATGATAGCTGGATTAGGAATGCTGTAGTCTAGACGCTGACCATCCATACAAACAGGTGAAGCATGAGTGGAAAACTACAGAAGGCTTATGGATTAGTTTACCTGTGATGGCCAACAGCGAACTGATGGTAACTGTGTGTTATTACTTTTGTCAGGATTTTCTGACCCTGGGAAGTAACGTGATGCCTATTAGAGCCAAGAAGTAGCAATGAGTAGCCTTTAAATACACCTTTGCCACACAACCAAATGGTTGGGACTCCATTTCTTTCAGTGATAACATACCAGGTAACATAGCTAAATTTAAACTAATACAAATTCTCTGAGATTCTTTAAGACTAGTCTGTTGTATTTGATTCCTTTTTAATCTCTTAAGTGCCTTCTCTGTATATTAACATGACGGTTTTTGCTGACGTCCATCTTAGTAGGATATAGGATGAAATGCAGTTTTGATTTTGCGTGTGTGTGTGTGTGTGTGTGTGTGTGTATGTGTGTGTGCTGTTCTGCAGGCATGTGTTAGCTTTCCTACTGTAATTTGCGTAGGTATGTGTACGTCTGCCACAGGCTCAACCACGTGGTTTTACAGTGGCACGGAGGCTGGGTGGAGATGAGCAGCAGCAGGCCTAATGGGGGGAGTCAGCTGTCTTCTTGGATCAGCTAGGATGGGCTGGGAGGGGGTGCTGAGTGTTTGTAGGTGGAGCATGGACTCTCTGTGGCTCCCACAAGACCCCCGTAGGCAGTCAGTAGGGCTGTACATGTTGTTCTGTTGAACACATACACAAAGGGCCATAAGTATGTTGGGCTTGTTAAATTAGCGACCTTGTTTTATCGTCACTGCGATTCACAGAATAAAATATACTTGTGTCGTCCTCACAGATATGAATTCTCATTCACAGAGGTGTCTTTATGTGTTGTCTTTCCTGTGGAATGATTTCTGTTGAGCCAATGAAAGCACGAGTATGTCAGTGATAATCCATGTGAATGCAGCTCGTTACATGAGTCACAATATGATTCAATGTCATGGATTGACAGTCCATATCCCTCTTTTTCTCCCTCTTCCTCCCTCTGTCTTGTCATGTGTGTGACCGTTCAGAAGCGGGAGGTAAGAAGTTGCGCAGCACTATCCAGCGGAGTACAGAGACGGGCCTGGCGGTGGAGATGAGGAGCAGGATGACTCGGCAGGCCAGCCGGGAGTCCACGGACGGCAGCATGAACAGCTACAGCTCCGAGGGAAAGTAAGCAGACAAGGACTCACGCTCTGAAAACTGTCAAGAAGCTACAACCCACATGTTTACCAGAAGCACTCTCTACAAACACAGCAAACAATTCCAAACTTGATTTGTTGACTTATTTTAGGCTTCATCTTCTTAACTGTCCTGTCATTCAGTAGACCCTGTCTACCCTACGCCCTAACATTCTGTCTGTAATCAGCATGATCATACCTTTATCTCCATGGTAACAGAAGGGTTTTCACTTTTTCAGTCTCATCTTCCCTGGCGTGAGACTCTCTTCAGATGCTCAGTTCAGTGACTTTCTGGATGGTCTCGGCCCCGCCCAGCTGGTTGGACGACAGACGTTGGCTACTCCACCTATGGGTGAGGGCGAGACTTCTCTTGCGACACAAGCATGCAATTGCTTAATTGTATTTTTGAACTTTGCATTTTTAAAAGTCTTTTATTTTTGTTTATTTAGGTGACATCCAGATTGGCATGGTGGAGAAGAAAGGAGCACTGGAAGTGGAGGTCATCAGAGCCCGTGGCCTTGTGGGAAAACCAGGTTCCAAGGCACTGCCAGGTAATTTAAGATCTCAGTTCTACACTGTTCTACTGAATTTTCACTCATCACAGTGCTTACTGATATATGAGAACAATAAGGGGGATTTAGTTTATATAATAATTCTGATTTTTCTTTATTTCCAGCACCATATGTAAAGGTCTACCTTTTGGAAAACGGAGTCTGCATAGCCAAAAAGAAAACTAAAGTAGCAAGAAAAACCTTGGATCCTCTTTACCAGCAGCAACTGCCGTTTGAGGAGAGTCCAGGAGGCAAGGTTTTACAGGTAAGTGGACTTATGATTACTTAAGGTAGTGAGTGTCACAGTCGTTCAAACAGAAACTCAGAATTGCTTTCTTTTTCTAATCTTGTCACATCATTATATTTTTCTGTTTTTCTGTCCAGGTCATCGTATGGGGTGACTACGGACGTATGGACCATAAATCATTCATGGGAGCAGTTCAGATACTGTTAGATGAGCTGGACCTGTCCAATATGGTGATTGGCTGGTTCAAGCTCTTTCCTCCTTCCTCACTGGTGGACCCCACTCTGGCCCCACTGACAAGAAGAGCTTCCCAATCCTCACTGGACAGTTTCTCTCGATCATAGCAGCGTGTGGACTGATAGCGTTGTTGTAGCAGCCAGTGTTGCGATTACAGGTCACGCCCCCTGGTTACACTGCATGCTTGATGTTGTGTCTTCTGAGCCTGTTTCTAGGGGTGCAAACGTGATCCTGTGTTTTGAGCAAAAACGTTGCGCACATTGTGCACATGGCGAAGGTGTCACAAGCGCCTGGCGACAGGGATTGCTGGGTGTTGTTGTTGTTTGGAGGAAGCTGGAATGAACTCCTTAGCACGAGGATTCCGTCAGTTCCAGGTTTTCATCCAATTCGAAGCCATGGGGGTCAACACTGGGAACCACTAAACGAGTTCTACAGAAGCCCTTTTCGAATGAAAAATCAATGTGTTGCTTTGATTTTTTTTTGTTTTGTTTTCATTTGTTTTGTTTATTTTTTCTTTAAATGTCAGTGTACTTGTATCTGAAGGGGGTGACAGTGTTTCTAACCAGATGCTTGGTCACGCCACGCCAACAGACCTAGCTGTGTAGATGGAGTTTTGGAGACCATCACTTTGGGTGAGGTGTGTCCCAGCTTGTATCCACACTCCCCCAAAAACCCCAAAAGAAATGCCCTGCATACTCGAGGTTTATGTACTGAATCAACCCGTTCTGGTAAATCACCATGAAGATTAGCTAATCAGAGGCAATACTGAAGTGGCTACTACCATCAACACTCCAAAATATACAGTAACAATCTAAACCCCATGAAAAGATGTACAATCTTACCATCATTCTTTCTCTGTTGATATATTGTATGAAAATTAAATGAGAAAAAAATATTTTTTTTCCTTTTTAGTTCATTTGCATGGACACAAATTTAGCTGAATAAAAAAAGAAAATTATTTTCTTGAGGCTGCAACTTGCAAAAAAGATGAAAAATAAATAAAACAGATCAGCCATTTTCAACAATTTATATTATTTTTAAAGATAAATTTCACTAGTGCATGGTTTTCAAGGGGAGTGAATGCAACATCGTGATTAAAAAAAACATTGTTTATCATTCTTTAGACCATTCATGAGTCTGTGTTTTGCAGACATGCAGATAAGGGAAACTTAAAGGAAACTTTTGGAGTTATTTAACAGAAAATGTTTATGTGACAAAAAGTGATAATGAAAATAAATGTAAATTATTTATTTCATTGTACAAGGCTCATGCCTTATAAAGATAAACATTATGTGCAAATTGTACGTTTCTCTTTTTCTTCCTTGTCCCAGGGTACTTCTCATTGTACTATTCATTGCTACCATTGTTCAGTCCCCTGATATCGTCCAGATTTTAGGACTGTTGGCTATTTTGCAGTTCTGTATTGTTTCAGTATGTATTTAATTTTGGATTTGATTTGTTTAACAAGCATGTTGAAAAGGATTTTCTGCAACATGGCTTGGGCACACCTTACAGTAACTCAGCATGTTTTGATAAAGATGATATTTGGAATTTTTGCAGTTTCTTGTACAGTGCATGTCAACTTCATTACTTTTCTCCCTCACCTTAAATTGAGCTCTACAGCAAATTAGTTCTTGGTCTTCCGTGGCCAGTTATTGAAGTTTTAACAAAACATTCCACCCCCAAAGTCATATTTTCTTTCAGGTTTTTGAGGGAAAAAAATGACAAGGAAACTATTTTATATTTAATGGAGGCTGGCGAAACAGTTGTGATTGCAAGTGTATTTTATTTCAGTATTGTTGACGAACATGCAAAAATATTCTGTACTGGTACAGCAAGAGGTCTATACCTAATCAAGAGGCAGCAAACATGCAAGAGATGTGTGTTGCTGTGGTTCAGTTTTACAGGCACTGTATGTGAAGATGAGCTAATCACAAGTTCAAATAATAAGGGATATTGCCACAGAAAATGTTTTTTTTCTTGTTTTAATGAAAATGAAATTAATTTACTATATTTTTGTTAGTTTTATTTAAAAGCCAAGACCAGTTTATTTTTTATTTTCTATTTTTAGTAATTATAAATACTTCTCATGTCCGGGAAGTATATGAATCTTAGAGTTGCAGTATGTCTGAATGAAATTAAACTGAGGCATTGTTCCTTTTCCACACAAAGATAATGCATTTTAATGTCCAAGAAAACCCTTGTCGCTGTAACAAGCTACACTATATATTTTCATTTTAATTTCCATTGTACATACCTTTAGATGTCAGAGTTTGAATAAACAAGCTACCATGAAGATAGATTGATAGACTCTTTTGGAACAGGAAAAATGCCTCATGATGACAAAGACATATGTTATTTATCCTTTTGAATGCCTTTTAATTTTCTCTTTTGGTGCAATGTGTTAATGCCAAGGCTATGTCTTGGTTAAGTATGGTTGAGTACAGAGATTTATGTAAGTTATTTTTCAAATTAAAAATAAAAAATTGATATTACACTGATGCCAAGAGTTGAGTGATGTTAAAAATGGCACACACAGACACATGTACACAAGTAGCATTCTCTCTATATAAAACTGCAGGAAAAGTAGGTCCGAAATCAACAGGTCACCAGCAACTTCCACAAAGACCCAAATAGCACATTTTCTTTCTATAACCTACTTTGCAGATATTCAGTTATTGATTTGGATTCACAGGCTGAGCAGCAAGTTACTTCCTACACTCTAAGAAATTTCCCCATAAATTCACAGTAAAGAGCTGGCAGCAAAAGTTGCCAGCAGAGCACTGTTATTCTACAGTAAACCTACCGTATCCTACAACAACAGTTTATTACTGTAAAAAATATTACAGTATTATGATGTTTAGATTTTATGCTTACAGTATATTACTGTCAGTATTTTGGTGCCATTATACTGTTATTTTACTGTTTGTACTGTAATCTTCATAAACAGTTTATTACTGTAAAATTGATATCAGAGAATGTGATGATATGAAGTGATAACATTGCTGAAAACTAATGATTTAAAAATGTCACATCTCAAAATGAAAGCCCCAGGAAATAGCATAGCATAGAAATGGCTCAGACAAGAGATGACTTTTCAACATTCAGCTTTAATAAAGCCAACTGACTTATTTAACCCATTAAATTTTAGTAACATACAATCATTTCCTCATGGTGAATAGGTTCCCATTTTGCATGGTCTAGTTCAGGTACACTGAGTTTAGATTTCCATTTTTCCTGAACTGCAATGAAAGATATCTATATATCATTTAAATTACTTAATACTGCATTGAACACATTCAGCAGCTAACAAATTTCAAGTAATTCAAGTCTTGCAAAATAAAATCTACAAAAAAATAATGATGTTTAACATGTAATGTAAATTTCCCCTGGAGTGGGGAGAAATAAAGAACTTTATCTTATCTTGTCAGCAATCTGTTTAAAAATTGCACATCACATTTCAGGTACCCTGCCTTCAGAATCAGTCTTTCATAACTCATGATCATGTTCAATAAATACCACGTCATGGAACAAACCTGGAACTTCAAAACTGAGACACGTGGACTGAACCAAACACAATACTGAGACTTGTTACCTTAGAATGACAGCATGAACATCTGGTTGCAGACTGGGCTTTTCCTTTGTGAAAGTGAGGTCCTGTGTGGAGAGGTGCTGTGGGTTTACATGAAGTCCCACTCAGAGTCCATCAGTCTTTTTATAAGGGAGGCTACATGAGGATTTACAGTAGATGCCTTTTTCTGGAGCAGCTTCCCTGACCTCTTGGACATCACCTTCTCCTGGCTGGCCTTTGTTCCCCTCTCAGGGTTGATATCAAGGAAGCACCTACAATGAAATGACAAAGAAAGAGTATATTAGGTGTGGTAGGCAAAGATCCCTTAAACTTAATATGGAACTCTATCACATTCATCAAAAAAAAAAAAAAAACTAACAAAAAAACCCCCCGGAAACTAAAATTATGAAGCAAAACAGAGGCTTCCACTTATAACAGCTATTTAGTTCAGTACACATTTAAATCTAATTTTTGCAGCAGTTTGCAAAACAGGCAAATTTACTTTTCCTAAGGGGAGAGAAAAGCAACATGACACATCCTACAAACTTTTTTAAAAACTTGAAATACATGGAGGACTAAAAGTGCCAAAATTAAATAAATAAATACATAATTAAATAATGAATTAACGATGTCATTAATTAATTAAAATTTGAATTAAATATGTCATTAATTAATTAAAATTGGAATAAAATACATACATGTTATTAAATATGTCATTAATTCATTAACATAGCAATTCATTTTACATAAAAAAAAACATATATTATTATTTCACTATTTAATTAATTATTTCATGGTCCTTGTGTTGCAGTGGATCATGAATTTATTTTATCTGTCAACGTCGCCCGTCAAAACTCGGTGGGCGGATCCTAACACCTGATTGGTTACCCTGCACATCGAGTCAAGGCAAATCGATTCCAGGTAATGGATTGATGCAGAGCTTGTGAACGCATTCCGATACACTGGGTGGCGCTATTCACCTCTACGTTGGTTTGGATTAAACAAATTTTATTGGCAACCGCTAAAGACTCGGTCCTCTACCCCAAATGTTGATACAGCGCGGTGCAAGACAATGTTTCCTTTAGCGTTTCCTTTAGCACCTACTCGGCGCGGCACGGCTCGCCACTACTGTACTGGACTCGGCTCGTCTCGGTTTACTTGTTTTTCCATCACATTGAGTACCACCTCATCGTGGGTGGTGTCGTCATAGCACGGCGGACCGAAGGTCCTTTACGTCATTTGTGTGCGACACAAATGCAACACAACAATGGACACGGAGGCGATGGTTCACCTGCTGGTCGGTCTGTGGCTTTCTGTCAGATTCAAAGTAATAGAAGAGTCGGAGAAAGCTGAGAGCGGCGAGTGGAAACACTGAGGAGACACACAGGAGAGTTTGGGAGGCGAGCAGCAGTATCAAGCCGAAGACAAGAGGATATGAACTAGACAACATATGAAGGTAAGCTAATGCTAGTTCGCTAGCTATCGTATATTAGTCCTGTGAACGACCCTGTCATGGCTGCAGTTTATCGCTATTAGGTATTAAAATATGTAAGTTAGGTAAAATTGGCAAGATATTCACAGATTCGGGCTTTCGGCATCAATAACTCATGAGATATACGTTGTAAAATCATAAACAATGCCTCTTTCCTATCGTTGTAAGCTAGACAATGTGCGACAAGGCCAGTTTTATCAAAAGTCGCTGTCTTTCAAGCTGCAGAAATAACATTGATGTCTATGCGCAGCTGGCTGTGCAACGAGTGAACAGGGACCATCTGCAAACAGCGAAGAGACACTAAACAAATATTACATTACTTAACTTTTATACACTGTAGTATCACCAAAATTATTGGAGCCATCAGTTGGCTCCTGATTGTCATACTACAACTCTTGGTTTGACACTAAATTTAAAAAATCTGTATTTTAAGGATTTTTTATTATTTTATTATTATTTTGTTAGTCATAAAATTCAATAACTTCACTCTTATGTACTGCAGAAAGATTAAACTCTGTCTAACTATCAGTTGGCTCCTGCTGGTCATACGACAACTCTTGGTTTGACACTAAATACAAAATCCGAATTTTAAGGAATTTTCATTGTTTTAGTATTGTTTTATTAATAATAAAACTCAATAACTTCACTCTTATATACTGTAGTGTCACCAAAATTATTGGAGCCATCAGTTGGCTCCTGCTGGTCACACTACAACTCTTGGTTTGGTAATAAATTAAAAATCTGAATTTTAAGGATTTTTTTTCTTATTTTCTTATTATTTTATGAGTAATAAAATTCAATAACTTCCCTCATATACTGTAGTGTCACCAAAATAATTGGAGCCATCAGTTGGCTCCTGTTGATCACACTACAACTCTTGGTTTGGTAATAAATTAAAAATCTGAATTTTAAGGATTTTTTTCCTTTTTTTTCTTATTATTTTATTAGTAATAAAATTCAATAACTTCACTCTTATGTACTGCAGAAAGATTAAACTCCGTCTATCAGTTGCCTCCTGTTGATCATACTACAACTCTTGGTTTGATATTTAACTATTTTTCATGATTTTAAGGATTTTTTTTATTAGTACTGACATTGTTGTTTTATATTTCAAATATTTTTTGTTGTAACAGATAAAAGTGCTCATCCATTTTTTTGGTAGATTGTGGAACATTAATAACCAAAAGTAACTGAATTTTATTTTATTTTGGTTGTTTATTGCCATGTGAAGTTGTGCACACTATTTAGTGTGCATGCTTGTGTGTGAAGTTTAAGGATTATGAGTAAATTAGCTTTGATGGCTCTTCTCTTGATGTATGTGGTGCTATATTTTTAGATCCACAGTGCACCTGTTTGTCCAAATACATGATACTGAATAGTAATGGAACTTGGAATCCTCACCAAAGAGAGGATCAGATAACACCAATATACCAAACTAAACTGTTTAGACCGTCTCCTCAAGTACTGACGATTGGGAAGAAAGACAATAAGATGCCTTCTTACAAGGCTGCAGCGTTAACTGATTCATTTAAACCATGATGTTAAACAGCTAATAATATTTTCCAAGTTAAGGACTGTACGGACAATACTTGGAAGAAAAAACCTGAAAGTATGATCAGTAGGACCTTTTGATGGTTGGATGGAGTTTATTTTTTCTGCTGTGTTTAAGAGTAAAGGGATTGAATTTTATTTACAACAAAAATTCCTTAAAATTCAGATTTTTTTTTAAATATCAAACCAAGGGTTGCAGTATGACAATCAGGAGCCAACTGATGGCTCCAGTGATTTTGATGACACTACAGTACATAAGAGTGAAGTTATTGAATTGTATTACTAATAAAAATAATAATAAAATAATAAAATTCATTAAAATTATGAAAAAATGTTTTTATATCAAACCAAGAGTTGTAGTATGACCAGTAGGAGTCAATTGATGGCTCCAGTGATTTTGGTGACACTACAAAACACCTGTGTAAGTTGCTGCTGCAGCTGTCCTCATTATTAGAATGACCTTCTCAGCCTGTATTTCTCTGCTGTGTATTTTAGCTTTTAGAAAAGTTATTTTACTTTAAGGTCAACTGAAACCCGTTGAGCTGCACTGAAGTTTAACATTCAGCTGGTTTGAATTAAACTGCGCTTAATGTTGCGCAACATTACCTCTCTGAATCTCCATAATTTCATTAAATTCCTTCTCTCTTCCACTGCTCAAGTTCAATCCAGTATATAAAGTGACATTAATAGTGAATAAACTAACAACCAGCCATTGTATTTATTTATTATTGCATGTATTTGTAGTAAAACATGAGTTGAAACATCCTACTTTTGGATCTAGAACTGCACAAGCCGTTCATTTTCAGTCACCTGACGAGTTAAACTCCCCTTTTTATGTGAGGTTGAAGCAGAAAGTCTGCATTAACAAAGAAAGTTGTTTATAATTTGCGATACCTGTTATCTCTGACTGAGGCTTTAGTTTTTGTTGAGCTGATTTACATGTAGAAACTTTGTTCAGGAATATTTCTCAGTAGCTCAGAAGACAGGCTGCTTTTTACACAACCTTGTAAGAGAATGTCTGTCAATGCTTTCAGCAGAATTTAGAAACAACACTTCCTAAACAGATATTTTGAGGCTGTGAGGTTGAACGTTTGAGAGTATATCAGTGTGTTTGTTTGTGGTCTTTCTGTTTCTAGGTGGAAGCTGAATTAGTGAGGATGACTCCTGCTCCTGTCATCTCTAAGCTCCTCCCACATCTTTACCTGCACATGAGGAAAATCACTCCTGTAGAATGCAGGTATGTTTGTCATTATTATAAAAAGATGTTGCCTGGTGACCTGTCAGAAACCCATTATACAGAGTCAGCCAAAATAATGTTTACACACATCAGGAAAAGAAAAACTTGCATAAATATTTCAATACCAAATTTATTCAGACATCAGGAGATTAATAAAAGTTATCTTTGGCCTCTACAATTACAAGAGGTGCTCAAAGTGGCCACTGGCTTCCAGACATTTCTGTTGTGTTGTAGACGTCACATGTTGATGCTCCATTCATGAGGGTAGCGCCATCTGTTGGGAAAACATCGTACAACAGGACACAGAGTTATCGTGATTTGATCAAACTTAGAAAGAGGAATCTATATGTATAGAAGTACTTATACAAATGAAATATTTATAAAAGTTTTTCTTTTCCTGATGTGTGTACATTATTTTGCCTGACTCTGAACTTAATGAGAACAAAACTGTCATTTAATTGTTGCTCTGAAAGCTTCTTTAGTGAAAAACCAGCTGGTGTTGTGCTTTAGAAACAAACTGCCTGCTGTTGAGGTCTTGTGTTTTTAGGTTTAACCCCACAGTTTCTGAATGAACTGATTGTTTTTTTCCTGATCAATGTGGACGTTATAATTGATGGTAACATTTACTGATCATATAATCAGCATGACAATATAACAGTATAACATTCTGACCACCTGACTAATACTGTGTTGGTCCCTTTATGCTGCTAAAACTCCTCTGACCCAGTGGTTCATCAGAACCTCTGGGGATGTCCTGTGGATTCTGTGGATCCTGTGGGTTGCAGGGTGGGTCCTACCTAGACCAGGCTGATCCTGGACCATCCCACAGATGCTCATCAGATCTGGATGTGGGGAGTGTGGAACCCAGGTGAACAGCTTAGCTCTGTCGTGTTCCTCAGACCACTCCTGAGCAGTTTTAATTTGTCCTGCTGAGGGTGGCAGCTGGCATCAAGGACTGCTGTTGCCATGGAGACTAGGGGGTTGTTTGTCCTGCAGTGTTTAGGTGGTGGTACATGTCAAACATCCACATGAACGTCAAGGTTTCCCAGCAGAACGTTGCATTAGAACAAGATGATGGATGTTGTTCTCTTCAGCTGTCAGTGGTCAGAATGTTGTGGCTGATTGGTGGATCTGTCTGCCTTTACTCTGACATCCAGAGTTATACAAAAGTGTAGTATGTGTGCAGTGCAGAAGAGATTTACTTTATTGTATGCAGTTTTTTTTGTTTTTTAAGGGAGAGCATTTTTTTATCCACCTGAAGAAGACCTAATCTTTCCCTTCAAAGGATAGTTAATAATTACTACAGCTTCCATAGTGGTCCCATCAGAGAAAATCATATCCATATACAGATTTTTATTAATTCCAGGGCTGGTTCAGTAAAGATTATAATAATAACTACATCAGATAATTCTTGGTCGCAGTTGGAATTTTGCAGCCTGAGAGATGGTTGAGAAGGTTTCAGTTCTTGTTTCAGCAAAATATGTTATAATAGAAGATCTTTATTGTCATTGTACATGAAATGATCTGCAAACCAGCAAAGTACATCAGTCTGAGGTATCTAAAAATAAATAAGTAAAGAAAAATGCTTCTAAAGCCAATAATAAACAGAATATTTTGAGGGAATATTGTAAAAAGGAAAGAAAAGCTCCATTCTCACTCCTCTCAGGATAAACTGTCATTAAAATTGACTTTAAATTTAGCTTCAACACGAGATAAAAACATTTACTTTCATTACTGATGTTGTCAAGTTTTAATAAAGTTCATGCTACTTTTATAAAATGATGAAAGTGAATAAATTGTATTTCTGTGATCTGTGTTTGATTTCTGTCTTTTCTCCTGTCATCCAGATGTTCAGAGGGAGATGATGCCACATCTGGTCCAGCTGATGGAAGGTCTTGAAGTTCTCTGACTGGCCTCGACTGAAGATGGTCGTCTCACTGGATTTAAGGTTCAGATGCTCAGTAACAAACTCCACCAATGAGCCAACAGGGAAGCTTTAGGTTTATTAAATGTTGCTATGAAGGTATCGCTGTTTTTCTTTGTGAATGCAATGTGCTGCAACTGAAAGTTGAATTAGAACTTAGAAGTAAATCCTTCCAGATGAAAACTGTGATGGTGTTGGATTGTCAGACCGTAATGTTGCAGCTCAAAGCAGCTTTTCTAGCTCAGTTCATTCTGACATTCAGCTATGAATCAACACAGCAGATGGTGATCCATGCTGTGGAAGTCTCACATCTCCTGATTTAATGGAGCTGCTTTACACTTTTTACACTGTTTATTCACCAACACTTTATTTAATAAAAGTCCCATCTAGTTTTTATGAGGAATGTGATGTTTTAATTTCTCTGTGAATAACTGCAGTCTAATGCAACAGCTGGAGTTGTAACATCTGTCCTGATATTGATCATGAAGTATTGATCAGAATGATCAGATGAGTTTGTTTTTACTGCCAGCTACCATTCAGTCTGAGATATTAAGAATAAATAAATGTGCATAATGTGGAAATGAACAGATTTCATTTTTATTTATTCCTACAGCTGCTGCAGGTAAAGTTCCAGAATGTGGAGGAATTTAGTCTCACAATCACAGACAATAAATATTATCTGAAAGTCGGGTTATTGTTGTTTATCAGCACAATACAAAAAGATTAATGTTAGAAATATTCCAGTTAAGACTCTAGAATATCATGATTTATGTAAATTTACCTCAATAATATGAATGTTCAGGTTAAGATTGTGCAGTGATATTTATTATGTAAGTTTAGCTGATTAAAGTTTATGACTCTGCACTACAATATTATTTATTATTTACACAATTATAATATTTAGGGTCAGACCTACAGTATTGAGATTAAGAAATCAAATATTCTATAAAATGTAAATACACTGAACTCATTTGGATATATTTAAGTGAGACTCTACAATATTATTTGACACAAATCTATCTAAATCAAATTTTAATATTTTTACTCCAAACATTTACTGGACTGATTTAAATATTAAAATCACTCCTTTCTAATCCTCTGCTGTACGTTCAAACCTGAGGCCTTAAATAGAAACACACAAGTATCTGATTGAAGGAACTTCTGCAGAGTCCTGGTTCCAGAACATGATGATAGAATTATAGACAAACTTTAACAAAAGCTGCCTGAGAGTTTACAGGTTTTTATGTTGGATTTCTTCAGTAATTTAATGAGTTATCAGCAAAAATCAAGTGTTCATTTGATGAACTTCATTTCCTAAAACATCCAGAATTGGAGCTCATATCTTTGGCAGCTGTAAAGTTTCTGCTCCTTCAAAGTTCACAACACAATGAATGAATTCCTAAAACACTCTCAATGCTGGAGAGCGTTTGATGCTGAAGCAGTGATCAGTTTTTCTGTTTCTTCTCTGGAGATGCACAATGAGGGACGTCTGCAGAGACTGAGAAAGAGTCTCACCACATCCTGACATGAGGAAAAAGACTTTATTGAAGACTACAATGAGAAAAACTATCAGACAGCAGACGGCTGCATTCAAGGTGAGCTCTGAACATTTGATCTGGAACAGGAATTCAATCGGCAGCATGAGCTTCATTTCAGTCTGTAGCTGCTGAATTCATGGATGAATCATCTGGCACTAGAGAGGAAGACCATCAAACATCCACGTCAGCTGATGGAGGTCCAAGAGTCTCACCAAACAAACAACCTACAGAGTGAAGACCTCAAATCTGATTGGACGGCCTCCTATTCAGCCACATGTGTGAACAAATGCCTCTAAGCTGATTTGTTTTCTAAAATAAATCTAGTTTGAGTCCTAATCTATGCCTGTGTGTTTGCTTCTTTACACCGCTGTTAACAGTTTAGGCTGTTAGATTGTTCCAGATAAGACAAGTACAAGATTCTTCAGAGCCGTTCTACCACGAGCCTGACAGGAAGAACTCCAACAGCTACTGAATGTTCCTGTGGTCCCTCAAGGCTACAGGAGGAGTCCTACGAGGACGAGCCGGTCCACCTGATGGCGGCCAGTCGCTGCGGTTCAAAGCCAACACCGACTACGTGGACTTCTACTGGACCACACGGAGGCCTTCAAACCGGACCAACAAGTTCACCGACTCCCCGACTCGTGGGTCTGAGGACGCCGCCGAGCCTCGGTCCAGCCGGCCTCCTGTCTGTGGGTGTTTGAGTGCTGAGAGGTTTGTGGATGCATGTGAACGTTCTGTGTTGAAACAGCAGCTTTTGACTCAGTAACGCCGGGAAAAACCAAGAGCTCCTTTATTTGTGACTTCCACTAAAAAACTGATGAAAATAAGTTTGCCAGGGTTCTGACTGATAACAGATTATTAAATAATGAAAATAATAGTTTAAATATTCCTTTAAACAATCCTTTTAGGTCTACATTTCCTTTACACTGACTTCTTGGTATATGTACAAGTATTTTGGGTGGAATATACCATTAAGCCCAATGTTCAAGGGTTCTTCTGGGAATATACCATTAAACCAACCTTTTAGGTAAATGTTCCAGGATGTTGGGTAGAATATACCATCAGATAAACCTTTTAGGTCTACATTGGAAGATTTTAGAGTAGAATATTACTCCAAACCATCCTTTAGGTCTACATTTAAGGTGGAATACTCCTTTACACCAAGATTTTTTTGGTCTACATTGAAGGATTTTAGGTGGAATATTCCTTTGAACAAACTTTTTAAGTTTATGTTCAAGGATGTTGGGTGGAATATACCATCAGACCAACCTCCAAGGTCTACAGTAGTGAATTTTAGGTGGAATATACCATTAAACTCACCTTTTAGGTCTACATTGGAGGATTTTAGGTGGAAT
This sequence comes from Amphiprion ocellaris, assembly GCF_022539595.1. Lineage (NCBI taxonomy): Eukaryota > Metazoa > Chordata > Actinopteri > Pomacentridae > Amphiprion > Amphiprion ocellaris. The sequence continues at coordinate 31,173,962 of NC_072774.1, forward strand.
TTTCTTCCAAACCGTCTTTTAGTCTACATTTAAGGATGTTTAGGATGGTATATTCTTCCAAACCAACTTCTCAGGTCTACATTTCAGGTGGAATATTCCTCCATACTAACTTTTTTGGTCTACATTGAAGGATTTTTTCTAAACCACCCTTTCGGGTCTATATTTGAGGTTTTAGGTGGAATATTCCTTTTAACCAGCCCCTCAGGTCTCTTTGAGGATTTTGGATGGAATACTCAGTTAAACCAACATTTTAAGTGCATGTCCAGGGATTTTTGGTGGAATGTTCCTTTAAGGTGGAAGTGTGAGGACCTTGTAGGTGGAATACTTCCTGAAACCAACCTTTTAGGTCAACATTCAAAGATTTAAGGTGGAATATTCCTTTAAACCAACTTAAATTTCATGTTTTGATCATTATCAAGTGAGAAACCTCAATCCAGACTCCTCATGATGACGTTTGAGATTTATGCTGCTGTTATTTGTTTAGTCCAGACTAAATGATAGAAATCCACAACTGTAATTTTATTTCAGGACTCAGTTATTCAATGTCAAAACAATCCATGTGACTCTAAAAACTCAACAGCTGTACAAACTCTAAGATTAAACTCTCCACAAGGATCCAAAATAAGTTAGACTTCTACATGAGAGCTTTAATTATTCTTCATCTACTTCCTGAAAAGTTCGGTCAATAAAAAGACAAAAACTAGTATTTTCAGCTGAACTAAAGACAGATTTTGTGATTTTTCTGCTCACGTGTTGTTGTAAACTTACTCTTTCAAATAAATAGCCGCCTAACCCCCTGGAAACCAGCGTTTGTCCTGTTTTTGTGTTGCTCCTCGGCGACCCTAGACAGCCGGGTCGTAATGTTTTTTGAGCAACACACCATACTATGACGTTTTTACAATGATGGTTCTACTATGGAACCAGTTTGACATGTTCAGGTGTTCTTTGTGTGAAAACTCAGAGATTTCAGGTATCAGAAGGTGGTTTTCAACTTTCTTTGTTTACTTTCTGCTTCAAATTTAAACTAAATTTCCTTCACTAAGCCAGCCCTCTGGACTTCCAGTAAGCTGTGTTCCTATTGGCTGTCCAGGTGGCTGCTTGGTGTTATCAGGAGCACCTGAGCAGCTCAGTGTCTTCCTGCTTTATTTAGCTGCAGTCAAACATTTTCTCTGGTTCTCTTCACCACTGAACTGGGTTTGGCTCCATTGCTTTAGTTTGCTCTTTAGGTGTTGGCTTGCAGCTTCCAGCAGTAAAATCGTCTTTAATGTGTTTCTTGGTGTGTTTTAGGGCTTTGTACTGGATAGCTGTCTTGGTAAATGTGGCTCTTTAGCCACAGTTAGCACATGGTACTAATGTGTGCAGTGATTAGTGGATTTGGTGCAGCTGAGTTGTGTCTTTATCTTGGCTGTAGTGAGTCTTCAGAGGTTTTTGGTCAGACACATTCTGTATTCTTGTTTGAGAACCAGCGTTGGTTGTCCAGAAGGTAAGAGTTCCTGTCCTGATTCTCTGTTCTCAGAGGTTCTCTGGTAGGCTGCAGGAGACTTTAGTGTTTGGGTTGTGCTAGTTTGGTTTTTGTACGGTTTCATTTGGACGACTATCTTGAGGCTCCTCCATGTGGTTTAGTGAGGTTTTCTGGAACAGTTCTACAAAGCAACCTGCAGCAGAAGAGACTTTGAGAGTTTTTAGGAAATTCTGGAGACCAGACTTTAGAGCAGCAGAAACATTTGTCAGCAGTTTGAGCAGGAGAAGGTGAGCTTCAGAGTAGAAATGAGACGGAAACCTTCTTGACCCGTGTGGTGAGGTCCTGTACCAAGAGTTTGAGGAGGTTGTGAAGAGTCTGTAGTTCTTTGGTCTGAAAGCACAAGAAGAGTCGACTCATTAAAGGAGAAAACAGGAGATATTGTTGGTTCTTCTGTCATTCTGCAGTTTCTAGTTTCCTTAGACTGAATATCAAGTTTATATTTTAAATGATTTCCCATGTGAGCCCAAGAAGACTTCAATAAACTCCCTCCATCCCCTGAACACAACACATTTTATTACCACGTTAAATTTTTTTTTGTTTTTTTATGTTTTTGAGTTTTAATCATAGTTCTAGCAGTTTTTTCCTCTTTGCTTGTTTAGTTTTGTCATCTGTGTGAAAGGTGCTAAACAAATAAAGTTGAATTGATAAATTGAATAATTGACTAACTCATGATTGTGACAACAGAAGGATTTTCATTGTGATTTAAGGGTTTGTTTAATTGTTAAGGTTGGGGTTAAAGTCTTGACAGAAAAAGATTTAAAAAATAAACTACATTAAAAAAGCAATTAAATGTAATAAGACAAAGCATTTAATACAATAAAACTAATTAAACACTAAATAAATAAACATTAAAAGATCCAGTTAATTAAGAATACTAACATTAAAGATAAAATATTTAATTAGATAATTAAACATTAAAAAATACACAGCATTTAATTACAAAAATAAACAAATTAAAAACAATTAACAATTAGAATATTAACCGTAAAAGACAAAACATTTTGGGTAATTGAACCTTTAAAAAATACAATTAAACAGAATATTAAACATTAAAAAAGACAAAACATTTAATTCAAAAATTAAATGTTGAATTTGAAAATTAAATCTTAGAAAAGACGTTAAAGCATTAAATAGGAAATTAAACAAAAATACAATGAAGCATTTAATAAGAAAATTAAACATTAAAAGATGATAAACCCTTTAAATAGTAAAATCTTAAATATTCAATCCAAAAAATAAACAGTGGGAAACAACAGGAAAATTTTTAAACATAAAACTTAGAGAAGTCGATGAAACGTTTCAAAACGCAACAATTAAACATTAAAAAGGCAAAACATTTAAAAATCTAATCAGAGAGAAAAGAGCAAAACTAAACATTTAAGAAGAATCAAAGTAAAGACAAAACATTTGAAAAGACACCAGTTAAACTTTAGAAGATCAAATTAAACAGAAGACACAAAACGATCAAAAAGAGCAAAAACAGATAAAGGTCTTAAGCGTTTTCTAGTCTGAAATGAAAACATCAAGTTGTTTCTTCAAACATTTCCTCTTTCTATGTTCTTGGTTTGATTGTGGACAGATTTACTAAGAACTCATTTCAGAAAACTGCTTTCCAGATAAAGTCTACTAGTAGTTGAAGGCATTGATCAAACTAATGTTACCTTCTGATCTCCACAAACTTTACTGTTCAGTGAAGAGAATCAAAGTTTGTTAAGGATTTCTAAAAAACCCACAGGTGAAGGTCTGAGAAGAACTCAGATGGATGGTCTAAATATGAAATCAAGACTCATGGTCACAAGTTTTAAGGCTTCTGTTAACCAGAAAGATCAAACTAACAGAGAAGTACTGAGAAACTTTTAAAACTTCAGTCCTCAGACTGTCTGAAGGTTCAAACTAACAGAGAAGTACTGAGTAACTTTTCAAATTTCAGTCCTTGGACTGTCTGAAGGTTCAAACTAACAGAGAACTACTCAGGAACTTAGAGGATTTCAGTCCTTGGACTGTCTGAAGGTTCAAACTAACAGAGAAGTACTGAGTAACTTTTCAAATTTCAGTCGTCTGACTGTCTGAAGGTTCAAACTAACAGAGAACTACTGTGGGACTTAGAAAATTTCAGCCCTCAGACTGTGTGAAAGCTCAGGTCCTGAGGACTCGGGAGGTGTGGAGGCTTTGGAAAGTCTTGGAACTGAAGGTTCAACCCTCCAGCACAAAGGCTGAAGTCCAACCTCCTGAGAAAAACGGTCGAGTCGAGACTCGAATTCAAAAAAACCTCGAAGACGACAAAAAATAGATGATAAATGCGCAAAAAAAAGAAGAATTTGTATCTGAACGAATAGCTCAGGTGGATAAGAAGAGGACTACCAAGCGGTAGGTCGCAGGTTCGAGACCCGCCACCGGCCTTTTTCTTTCTTTGTCTTTGTCAGGATTTTGAGAAAACTTAAGAAGGGTCTGGTCTTGAACCAGCGACCTGCAGCTCCACAGGCAAATCCTTAACTCACTGAGCTACAGATCAGATAAAAAGAAATAAATTCGTCGTCCCTTTGGCATCGTAGTTCCTGAAGTGACCACATGGGCGGAGCCAAGGCGGAGTCTGGGTGGAGCCAGGGCGGAGAGTAGGCGGGAAGGTGGGTGGCGGCCTCACCCCTCTACTCCCCCACCTCCCCCCACTGCCCACCACACCTTCCCCCGCCCGACAAGTTTTTCGAGTCTCCACGAGTTCTTCGAGTCTCGACAGGTTTTCCCGAGTTTCTGGAGTTTCCACCAGGTCGGAGGCAGAACAAGTTGTCATGAAGAGGTGTTGAAGTCGGCCAGGATGGACTGACTTTTTACAGCAACTAGAAGGACGACCACTAGAAGAGCAGGTCTTTAACCACCATCCATAAAATCCATGGAGTCGGCTCCAGAGAAATGAAGGGAGGTCAACTTTTATCAACCTCCATCCAGATGTTCAACTTCATATCTTTACTTTGACATTTTTAGCACCACAAACCTTTAGTATCACACTTTATTATCCTTTATTAGGACTTTCATGGAATCCACCAGCAGATTTAGTTTTCTTGACAATCTTTATTCTTGTCGTCGTGGGACTGCAGTTAAAACTCTTCCTTCTATTTGACCTCATGTTTATTAGTTTTAGTGGAGAAACTTATTTTAATTGTCCATTAGTCTCTTAAAAACCAAATAATAAATTGGATTAGTCAAGAGCTTTAAATTAATTACTTTGTCATATTTTAAATATGACAAAAAAATATAAAAAATAAAGCGTCTTGAGACAATTTGACCTGTAATTGGCGTTATATAAATAAAATTGATTTAAGATTGTATGTATCTTGTAATGTTGGAGTAATTCAGCCATAAATATTGGAAAACACATTTTCTTTGTCCATTAATCTGTTGATTGTTTTTTCCAGTAATTCATTTCTTGTTTTGGTTTATAAAATGTCAAACCCAAATATATTCAGTTTACCGTCATAAAAACCAAAAAGATTTACATTCATGATGCAGGAATCAGGCAGTTTTTCATTTTTTATCTTAGTTTAGTCAGAAAGATAGTTTATAATATGTGAATTGTTGCAGCTTGTGAGCCGTAGAAGGTTTTAATCTTTGGGGCCGAGTGTCAGAAAACATTTAGAAACCAACATCAACAAAACACTCAACAAAGACTTGAATCATCATTAAAGGGAAATCCAACTTTTGCATGACAATGTCTAATTAAAGGACATTTATTTCCAACGTAAATGTGTGATATTCATCCTCTGGAGCTTTCTCTTCACATCGTCTTCCACCTGGACTGGTTTGGTCGGGAGCATGTGCAACAAACATTTGAAAAACTGCACTTTAACATCAATGAATGACACTGAAGTTTAATCTCTACATAAATGAGACTGAGTCTGGATGTGCTGCTCTGTCATTAACTCCTAAGTTTAGGGAAAGTTCAAACAAAAGAGGACAGTTCAGATAAGACTTGAGAACGAGCTTATTTTGAACAAACATCTCAGACTTTCTGAGCTTCAGCACCTCTAGCAAGATATTTTAACAACAAGCAACTCAAGAGATCCACAAGTTGGAGAGAGTTAGCTTTAGCTGAGCCAAAGAACATGTGGGACGCTAACCTAGCAAACATTTCAGACTTTTCTCAGTGAATTCTGAGAAATAATTTACTATTTAATGACAGAGCTACACATCTTAACTCAGTCTCATGAAAACAGACTCTAATTCAGTGTCATCCATCCATGTTAAAGTGCACTTACCCAAAATGTTTGTTGCATGAGCTCCAACAAAACCTGTCCAGGTAGAAGGCCACTTTGACAAACAGGAAGTGGAAGATTCCAAGCAGATTTATAGAAGGGGGAACCAGACTGTACTGGTCGAGTATAGAGGGGTGTTTTGTTGTTTTTTAAGGCTGATAATGACTATTAGTGAGACATTTGGAGTAGATATTCATTTGCAGTAAATGAAAGTATTTAAAATCTTGGAGTTAAACTTAGAAGAACACAAACTCTAACAGAAAACTTTGTTGATACGTTTTTGTTTTGTTTACAGATGTTAAGTTAAAGGAGTTTTATTCGTAATGTATAACCAATCAAATCACTCCAGAAGACAGAGCGACCACAGGTAGATAAAGGTTCAGAGCCAAAGTACCACCATTTTTAAACTGATTTATTACTGTAAATCAGTAAAAAATAAAATACTGATAATCAGTAAATCAGTCAGCCCACAATTACTATAATTCTACAATGTATGTCTCTTTCCTTTGACTTGTTATTTGTACAATATACGATGTATATGATGCCGTTTTTTCATAGCAAAGGCTATACTATGATGTTTTCTAAGAGACATACGATGCTACTCTGGTTGTTCTGGCTCTGGGCCGCTACACTCCTCCTCTGTTGTTTTCTGGATTGTACTCAGCTGCATGCCTTCGTCCACCCGGCCTCCGTTGACTCGTCCCGCCTCCCGTCTCTGGACCTGAAGCTGGATTGGAACAGACCAAAGTACAGTCCAATCACGATGCCAGCTGCCTCTCAAAAGGCTCCTTCATCTGGCAGGTGGCGGCACTTCTTCTGAGGGGAAGCTGAGCTGGTCCAGCAGAACTTTGGAGATGTGTTCCAGTGGTTGGTGGATGTGTGGGGAGATAGAGAGGGACCTTTGAATTGTTCAGAAAGGAAAACAGGGAACTCATTGGTAGTTTTAGTTTAGGGTGCTACTGCGGTGTGTTTTTGGGGTTTTAAGAGGTGAACAGGAAGAGGTTTTGTTTGTATTGATTATCTTTTACTTTGTTCCTGGTTGGAATGCCCATCAATGTCAACATGAAGTTCACTTTTAGTTCTGTTTATTTATTTTTATTTTACTAACACCCATTTGTTTTTAACCCCCTCACATGTTGTGTTGTTGTAAACTTCCTCTTTCAAATAAATACTCGTCTAACCCTCTGGAAACCAGCTTTTGGACTGTTTTTGTGTTGCTCCTCACCTACTTCAGACAGCCGGGTTTACTGTACAATGACGTTTAGTAGGCGACATGCTATAAAATAATATCAGGGAAAGAGTGGGAACCCTGACATGTTTTCTCCGTTAATCTGCAGAACGTTAGAACAACGTTTCACCATGCTGAATGCATCTTCTAAAAAGCTGCTCGTCTGTTCACTATTTTCATTATTTTATTGATCCATAATGTTTTATTTTCCTCTGCTCTGAATACACAGCCTGCAGTTCAATCCAAAATCTGCATTCATGCCACAACTCTCAGTCGTGGCTTTTCACTTGTTTTTGGTCCTGCAGAAGCTTCTTTATTTTTAACAGGAATGGTGTAAATTCTGAAATTCACTTCAGTCTGCATTAAATGAACTTTTTGTCAAAATTATTTGGTATCAGCTCTGTGGTTCTTCAGATTTTGGCAGGAATCAAACTGCACCAAGATACTTGATAATTGATTTGAATGTGTTGTTAATCTACGTAATCAATGATTAACTTCTTGTTTTTTTTATTACCATGTCTCCTTTCTGAAGGAGACATTGAGATGATTGCTGAAATATCATTCATCAGTTCAGATTTGGTTAACTGTCCGTGATTCACTCAGGAACTGTCGGAAATGTGACGATTCTGTTGCTGGTGATTTCATTAGTAATCTAAAATGTGACTCCTCCTCCCCTGTTTCGAGGAATATGATGTTAATCACTGGAAGAAGCGGACTCAGAGATGCCTTCGTCATACTGCAATCAGGTTCCAGAATCAGAATAAATCAATGTAATGATCACTTCTGAGGTTTTAGATCAGAGTGATCCAACGTTTATCCTGGTTTTAAGTTGTGCTGAAGTGATGGCGTTACTTTTTTAATTTATGCATAGCTCCTCTGGTCTTGACTTTTTATTTATCTGTTTTATTTATCTCCACAGTGGCTCGGTGGGTAGTGCTGTCGACCTGCAGATAGGAGAGCTCTGGTTTGAGTCCTGGTGTAACAGACCAGATTTACCCCCGGCCAAAGTAAACTCAGGTAAAAACTGGCCTGGACCACTTTATACCTGGTGACACAAAGATTAAGCATGTTAAACTCTTAATTGTTAAGTTATTTAGTTTTTGTTTTTGTTTTAGCCAATTACAATTTAAAAAGTTCAAATCAAAGGAAAAACTAAATTGAAAACTAAGAAAAACTTAAGCAAAACATCATGAAAGAACATCCACATTGGCTGGTGGTGCTTTCAACAACCGATTTCAGTTTAAAATATCTTTGTGTTGTCTTTGATTTGTGCTTACACCAAGACTGACTAGATCTGTGTGAAACAGACCAAATTAAACCTCCGGCCAAAGTCTACTATAGCTTTGCCCAGTTTATACCCCGGGGCTAAAATATCCCAGAATATACCCCTCCAGGCTAAAATACATCCCATGTAATATGAGATTACCTCAGTCGAACAAATTTTATTTTAATTTAAGCACAAATCAATGAAATTAAATCAAATATTTGATGCAAAATAGTGCTGCACAGTGACTAACACTGTCTCCTTACAGCTAGAAGATCCCCGGTTCACATCCCGGCCTTCCTGAGATCTTCCTGCATGGAGTCTCCATATTCTCCTGTACATGTGTGGGTTTCCTCCAGGTTCTCCAGCTTCCTCCCACAGTCCAGAAACACGCTGAGGTTAATTGGTGATTCTACATTGTCTGTAGGTGTGAATGTGAGTGTTTGTCTCTATGTGTAGCCCTGTGATAGACTGTTACCTGTCCAGGTGAACCTGTGATAGACTGTTACCTGTCCAGGTGAACCTGTGATAGACTGTTACCTGTCCAGGTGAACCATCACCCTCAGTCAGCTGGGATAATGAGGATCTATAGGTTTATAGATGATGGATGGATGTTTAGCTGTTGAGCAGACAGTCTTTGTGGGTTTTTTAAAGTTGTAAAGAAGCTGCAGAGACTCATGTTGGACGACATCTCTGCTCCCCAGTCTAGGATTTCAGATAAATTCAATCGTCTTTCTAGAAATATACACCGTCTCTACTGCTCAGACAGTTTTCCAGCCCCCTGCAGGCTTCAGTGTTTGCTGGATTTAACTTAACATACAGAAGTTAGCTTAGCATTTTACAAGTAATGGGTCAAATTACACGGTTCTGTCTGTGAAACTTCTGCAGTAATTTCAGTTTTTTTCAACCAATAAATAAAATGTGTAGGCAGGAAAAGAAACAAACCAAAAAAAGTATTTTTCTATTTATTTCCCCCTAAAAATCGAGCTTTCTAGTGTCTTACCTGAGCTGCAGGTTGGACAAACACACCAGATAAAACCAGAAGAGAAGAACCAATCAGACCGAGTGGCAGGTTAAATAGTTCTCAGGTGATCAGTCCAGGTGAGTCTGATGTCGTAATGATTTGGCTCCGCCCCCTCAGACATCCTGCAGGAAAAGACCAGAAAGAACTTCTATAGAAAACAATCAAATAAGAACAAAAGAATGTTGGAATCAAACAGACAGTCAGTCATCAGACTCTGAGAGTTTCACTGACAGAAACATCCTATCATGAGCTCACATCCTGAAAGATCTGGAAACCTCAGAAAAAAGGATCCAGGAAGAGTCAACGAGATCATGCTCTGAGTGAACGGCTGATTTTCTGACCAGTTTGCGTTTCGTTGTGGTCTTTTTACATCTTGTTATTATTTAATTTATTTGGCCATCTTGTGTCTCACTTTGTCTTTGCAGCTCTTTTTCTCTGATTGTTTTGTGTCTTTTTCTAGTTGTGTTGCTTTGTAGCTGTCTCTTTACTTTTATGATGTTTTTGTCATATTTTGAACAACATACTATGACATTTTTGTCAAATTTTGAACGACACACTAAACTATGATATTTTTGTCATGTTTTAGAGGACATACTAAACTATGACATTTTTTCCACATTTTGGACGACATACTAAACTGACGTTTTTGTCACATTTTGGACGACATACTAAACTGACGTTTTTGTCATATTTTGGACGACATACTAAACTATGACGTTTTTGTCATATTTTGGACATGATGAAATAATGTAAAGGAGGCCGTGAAAAGCACTCCAGAAAGGTTTTCTTTAAAAAAAAAAAAATCATCATGAATTTTGGCGCCAAAAAAATGCCTTACTATACTATGTCGAAAAAAAATGGTATTTTTCAAACATGTTGTAAAAACGTGCCATATGATGAAATAATGTAAAGGAGGCCGTGAAAAACACTCCAGAAAGGTTTTCTTTGAAAAAAAAATCATCATGAATTTTGGCGCAAAAAAAATGCCTTACTATACTATGTCGAAAAAAAATGGTATTTTTCAAACATGTTAAAAACGTGCCATATGATGAAATAATGTAAAGGAGGCCGTGAAAAACACTCCAGAAAGGTTTTCTTTGAAAAAAAAATCATCATGAATTTTGGCGCCAAAAAAATGCCTTACTATACTATGTCGAAAAAAAATGGCATTTTTCAAACATGTTGTAAAAACGTGCCATATGATGAAATAATGTAAAGGAGGCCGTGAAAAGCACTCCAGAAAGGTTTTCTTTAAAAAAAAAAAAATCATCATGAATTTTGGCGCCAAAAAAATGCCTTACTATACTATGTCGAAAAAAAATGGTATTTTTCAAACATGTAAAAATGTACCATATGATGAAATAATGTAAAGGAGGCCGTGAAAAGCACTCCGGAAAGGTTTTCTTTGAAAAAAAATCATCATGAATTTTGGCGAAAAACAAAATGCCTTACTATACTATGTCGAAAAAAAATGGTATTTTTCAAACATGTAAAAACGTACCATATGATGAAATAATGTAAAGGAGGCCGTGAAAAACACTCCAGAAAGGTTTTCTTTGAAAAAAAAATCATGATGAATTTTGGCGCCAAAAAAATGCCTTACTATACTATGTCGAAAAAAAATGGTATTTTTCAAACATGTTGTAAAAACGTGCCATATGATGAAATAATGTACAGGAGGCCGTGAAAAACACTCCAGAAAGGTTTTCTTTGAAAAAAAATCATCATGAATTTTGGCGCCAAAAAAATGCCTTACTATACTATGTCGAAAAACAATGCTATTTTTCAAACATGTAAAAACGTACCATATGATGAAATAATGTAAAGGAGGCCGTGAAAAACACTCCAGAAAGGTTTTCTTTGAAAAAAAAATCATCATGAATTTTGGCGCAAAAAAAAACGCCTTACTATACTATGTCGAAAAAAAATGGTATTTTTCAAACTTGTAAAAACGTACCATATGATGAAATAATGTAAAGGAGGCCGTGAAAAACACTCCAGAAAGGTTTTCTTTGAAAAAAAAATCATCATGAATTTTGGCGCAAAAAAAACGCCTTACTATACTATGTCGAAAAAAAATGGTATTTTTCAAACATGTTGTCAAAACGTGCCATATGATGAAATAATGTACAAGAGGCCGTGAAAAACACTCCAGAAAGGTTTTCTTTGAAAAAAAAAATCATCATGAATTTTGGCGCAAAAAAAACGCCTTACTATACCATGTCGAAAAAAAATGGTATTTTTCAAACATGTTGTCAAAACGTGCCATACGATGAAATAATGTAAAGGAGGCCGTGAAAAACACTCCGGAAAGGTTTTCTTTGAAAAAAAAAATCATCATGAATTTTGGCGCCAAAAAAATGCCTTACTATACTATGTCGAAAAAACATGGTATTTTTCAAACATGTTGTCAAAACGTGCCATATGATGAAATAATGTAAAGGAGGCCGTGAAAAACACTCCAGAAAGGTTTTCTTTGAAAAAAAATCATCATGAATTTTGGCGCAAAAAAAAACGCCTTACTATACTATGTCGAAAAAAAATGGTATTTTTCAAACATGTTGTCAAAACGTGCCATACGATGAAATAATGTACAGGAGGCCGTGAAAAACACTCCAGAAAGGTTTTCTTTGAAAAAAAAATCATCATGAATTTTGGCGCCAAAAAAACGCCTTACTATACTATGTCGAAAAAAAATGGTATTTTTCAAACATGTTGTCAAAACGTGCCATATGATGAAATAATGTAAAGGAGGCCGTGAAAAGCACTCCAGAAAGGTTTTCTTTAAAAAAAAAAATCATCATGAATTTTGGCGCCAAAAAAATGCCTTACTATACTATGTCGAAAAAACATGGTATTTTTCAAACATGTTGTAAAAACGTGCCATATGATTAAATAACGTACAGGAGGCCGTGAAAAACACTCCAGAAAGGTTTTCTTTGAAAAAAAATTCATCATGAATTTTGGCGCCAAAAAAAGGCCTTACTATACTATGTCGAAAAAAAATGGTATTTTTCAAACATGTAAAAACGTACCATATGATGAAATAATGTAAAGGAGGCCGTGAAAAACACTCCGGAAAGGTTTTCTTTGAAAAAAAAATCATCATGAATTTTGGCGCAAAAAAAACGCCTTACTATACTATGTCGAAAAAAAATGGTATTTTTCAAACATGTTGTCAAAACGTGCCATATGATGAAATAATGTAAAGGAGACCGTGAAAAGCACTCCAGAAAGGTTTTCTTTTAAAAAAAAATCATCATGAATTTTGGCGCCAAAAAAATGCCTTACTATACTATGTCGAAAAAAAATGGTATTTTTCAAACATGTAAAAACGTACCATATGATGAAATAATGTAAAGGAGGCCGTGAAAAACACTCCGGAAAGGTTTTCTTTGAAAAAAAAATCATCATGAATTTTGGCGCCAAAAAAACGCCTTACTATACTATGTCGAAAAAAAATGGTATTTTTCAAACATGTTGTCAAAACGTGCCATATGATGAAATAATGTAAAGGAGGCCGTGAAAAGCACTCCAGAAAGGTTTTCTTTAAAAAAAAAATCATCATGAATTTTGGCGCCAAAAAAACGCCTTACTATACTATGTCGAAAAAAAATTGTATTTTTCAAACATGTTGTCAAAACGTGCCATATGATGAAATAATGTAAAGGAGACCGTGAAAAGCACTCCAGAAAGGTTTTCTTTAAAAAAAAAATCATCATGAATTTTGGCGCCAAAAAAATGCCTTACTATACTATGTCGAAAAAACATGGTATTTTTCAAACATGTTGTAAAAACGTGCCATATGATTAAATAATGTAAAGGAGGCCGTGAAAAGCACTCCAGAAAGGTTTTCTTTAAAAAAAAAAATCATCATGAATTTTGGCGCCAAAAAAATGCCTTACTATACTATGCCGAAAAAACATGGTATTTTTCAAACATGTTGTAAAAACGTACCATATGATGAAATAATGTAAAGGAGGCCGTGAAAAACACTCCAGAAAGGTTTTCTTTGAAAAAAAAAATCATCATGAATTTTGGCGCCAAAAAAACGCCTTACTATACTATGTCGAAAAAAATGGTATTTTTCAAACATGTAAAAACGTACCATATGATGAAATAATGTAAAGGAGGCCATGAAAAACACTCCGGAAAGGTTTTCTTTGAAAAAAAAATCATCATGAATTTTGGCGCAAAAAAAAACGCCTTACTATACTATGTCGAAAAAAAATGGTATTTTTCAAACATGTTGTCAAAACGTGCCATATGATGAAATAATGTAAAGGAGGCCGTGAAAAGCACTCCAGAAAGGTTTTCTTTAAAAAAAAAAATCATCATGAATTTTGGCGCCAAAAAAACGCCTTACTATACTATGTCGAAAAAAAATGGTATTTTTCAAACATGTTGTCAAAACGTGCCATATGATGAAATAATGTAAAGGAGGCCGTGAAAAGCACTCCAGAAAGGTTTTCTTTAAAAAAAAAATCATCATGAATTTTGGCGCCAAAAAAAATGCCTTACTATACTATGTCGAAAAAACATGGTATTTTTCAAACATGTTGTAAAAACGTGCCATATGATTAAATAATGTACAGGAGGCCGTGAAAAACACTCCAGAAAGGTTTTCTTTGAAAAAAAAAAATCATCATGAATTTTGGCGCCAAAAAAACGCCTTACTATACTATGTCGAAAAAAAATGGTATTTTTCAAACATGTAAAAACGTACCATATGATGAAATAATGTAAAGGAGGCCGTGAAAAACACTCCAGAAAGGTTTTCTTTGAAAAAAAAATCATCATGAATTTTGGCGCCAAAAAAATGCCTTACTATACTATGTCGAAGAAAAATGGTATTTTTCAAACATGTAAAAACGTACCATATGATGAAATAATGTAAAGGAGGCCGTGAAAAGCACTCCAGAAAGGTTTTCTTTGAAAAAAAAAATCATCATGAATTTTGGCGCCAAAAAAATGCCTTACTATACTATGCCGAAAAAACATGGTATTTTTCAAACATGTTGTAAAAACGTGCCATATGATGAAATAATGTACAGGAGGCCGTGAAAAACACTCCAGAAAGGTTTTCTTTGAAAAAAAAAATCATCATGAATTTTGGCGCCAAAAAAACGCCTTACTATACTATGTCGAAAAAAAATGGTATTTTTCAAACATGTAAAAACGTACCATATGATGAAATAATGTAAAGGAGGCCGTGAAAAACACTCCAGAAAGGTTTTCTTTGAAAAAAAAATCATCATGAATTTTGGCGCCAAAAAAATGCCTTACTATACTATGTCGAAGAAAAATGGTATTTTTCAAACATGTAAAAACGTACCATATGATGAAATAATGTAAAGGAGGCCGTGAAAAGCACTCCAGAAAGGTTTTCTTTGAAAAAAAAAATCATCATGAATTTTGGCGCCAAAAAAACGCCTTACTATACTATGTCGAAAAAAAATGGTATTTTTCAAACATGTAAAAACGTACCATATGATGAAATAATGTAAAGGAGGCCGTGAAAAACACTCCAGAAAGGTTTTCTTTGAAAAAAAAATCATCATGAATTTTGGCGCCAAAAAAACGCCTTACTAGACTATGTCGAAAAAAAATGGTATTTTTCAAACATGTTGTCAAAATGTGCCATATGATGAAATAATGTACAGGAGGCCGTGAAAAACACTCCAGAAAGGTTTTCTTTGAAAAAAAAATCACCATGAATTTTGGCGCAAAAAACACGCCTTACTATACTATGTCGAAAAAAAATGGTATTTTTCAAACATGTAAAAACGTACCATATGATGAAATAATGTAAAGGAGGCCGTGAAAAACACTCCAGAAAGGTTTTCTTTGAAAAAAAAAATCATCATGAATTTTGGCGCCAAAAAAACGCCTTACTATACTATGTCGAAAAAAATGGTATTTTTCAAACATGTTGTCAAAACGTGCCATATGATGAAATAATGTAAAGGAGGCCGTGAAAAACACTCCGGAAAGGTTTTCTTTGAAAAAAAATTCATCATGAATTTTGGCGCCAAAAAAACGCCTTACTATACCATGTCCAAAAAAAATGGTGTTTTTCAAACATGTTGTCAAAACGTGCCATATGATGAAATAATGTAAAGGAGGCCGTGAAAAACACTCCAGAAAGGTTTTCTTTGAAAAAAAAATCATCATGAATTTTGGCGCAAAAAACACGCCTTACTATACTATGTCGAAAAAAAATGGTATTTTTCAAACATGTAAAAACGTACCATATGATGAAATAATGTAAAGGAGGCCGTGAAAAACACTCCAGAAAGGTTTTCTTTGAAAAAAAAAATCATCATGAATTTTGGCGCAAAAAAACGCCACAGTCTACTATGTCGAAAAAAAAAATGCAATTTTTCAACATGTAAAAATGTGCCTGTTACGTACCCGTCTAGGGGGAAGGTGCTTAGCATAATGTTTGTTTTAAAAAAAAAAAAAAAAAAAAAAATATATATATATATATATATATATATATATATATAAAAATAGGGTGGAATATTTTCCCAGTCCCCCAAAAAAATGAACAGTTTCATTGAAAAATTACAAAAGGTTTATTTCCAATCTTCGACAAATCAAAGAGGCCACCACATGGGCTATTCATTCACGCAAAAAAATAAATAAATAAATAATTGGATACAAACTAAAGAGGCATTGTAGCACTCAAACAAAAGATCCTATCCAACAAAACCACAACTTCTACAAAAATAAACATTAGTCTAACAAACAAAAAACCACACTATCTTAATCTAACCAAAAGACACGGGTATCAAGGCAAAAGTTTGGAGTCTGGGAAAAAACAAAGGGTGCTGCTGTCAGAGAGGGTCCCTCATCACTGCCGGCCGCCAAGATTTAAAATGGTTTACGGCCAATCAGCGCTGGGTCCGCCTTGCCACCAATCACAGCTCCTGCACACAAAGATCTACAAAGACAGAACACCCAATACCAACATACAGGACGAAACAGACCACAAGGACGAAACAAAGATCTACAGACAAACACAGAACACCCACTCCCAGACAACAAAACAATTGAAAACTACAAACACAACATTACCAAAATACGGCCACAGCCGGAACAGTGCCATATGATGAAATAATGTAAAGGAGGCCGTCAAAACGCTATGGTAAGGTTTTCTTTGAAAAAAAAAATCATCATGAATTTTGGCATAAAAAAACGCCATAGTATACTATGTCAAAAAAAAAAGTCATTTTTCAACATGTTGTAAAAACGTGCCATATGATGAAATAATGTAAAGGAGGCCGTGAAAAACACTCCAGAAAGGTTTTCTTTGAAAAAAAAAATGAATTTTGGTGCAAAAAAAACGCCATAGTATACTGTCGAAAAATGTCATTTTTCAACATGTTGTAAAAACGTGCCATATGATGAAATAATGTAAAGGAGGCCGTGAAAAACACTCCAGAAAGGTTTTCTTTGAAAAAAAAATCACGTGAATTTTGGCGCAAAAAAAACCGCCATAGTATACTATACTCGTCCAAAATGGGGTAAAAACATCATAGTTTAGTATTTCGTCCAAAATATGACTAAAACGTCATAGTTTAGTATGTCGTCCAAAATGGCACAAAAACGTCACAGTTTAGTATATCATCCAAAATATCACAAAAACGTCATAGTTTAGTAGGTCGTCCAAAATGGGGTAAAAACATCATAGTTTAGTATGTCGTCCAAAATATGACAACGTCATAGTTTAGTATGTCGTCCAAAATGCCACTAAAACGTCATAGTTTAGTATGTCGTCCAAAATGTCACTAAAACGTCATAGTTTAGTATGTTGTCCAAAATGGCACTAAAATGTCATACTTTAGTATGTCTTCCAAAATGTCACTAAAACGTCATAGTTTAGTATGCCATCCAAAATGTCACTAAAACGTCATAGTTTAGTCTGTCGTCCAAAATGGGGTAAAAACATCAGTTTAGTATGTCGTCCAAAATATGACAAAAACGTCATAGTTTAGTATGTCGTTAGTATGCTATACTATGACGTTTTTAGAGTGACATGCTATACTATGATGTTTTTTGAGTGACATGCTATACTATGACGTTTTTTGGACCAAAGGCTATGCTATGACGTTTTCTGAGCGACATGCTATACTATGATGTTTTTTGGACCAAAGGCTATACTATGACGTTTTCTGAGTGACATGCTATACTATGACGTTTTCTGAGTGACATGCTATACTATGACGTTTTTTGAGTGATATGCTATGCTATGACGTTTTCTGAGCGACATGCTATACTATGATGTTTTTTGGACCAAAGGCTATACTATGACGTTTTCTGAGTGACATGCTATACTATGACGTTTTCTGAGCGACATGCTATACTATGATGTTTTTTGAGTGACATGCTAAACTATGACATTTTTTGGGCAACATGTTATACTGACATTTTTTGGACGACATGCTATATGATGACGTTTTTAGACCAAAGCCTAAACTCTGATGATTTTTGAGCGACATGCTATACTATGACATTTTTTGGTTTGGTATTTTAATTTTAAGGAATTTTTATTAGTAATAAAATACAATAACCTCACTCTTATACATTGTAGTGTCACCAAAATCACTGGAGCCATCAATTGGCTTCTGCTGGTCATACTACAACACTTGGGTTGATATAAAAACATTTTTTTCATAATTTTAATGAATTTTATTATTTTATTATTATTTTTATTACTAATACAATTCAATAACTTCACTCTTATGTACTGTAGTGTCATCAAAATCACTGGAGCCATCAGTTGGCTCCTGATTGTCATACTGCAACCCTTGGTTTGATATTAAAAAAAAAAATCTGAATTTTAAGGAATTTTTGTTGTAAATAAAATTCAATCCCTTTACTCTTAGACACTGCAGAAAAAATAAACTCCATCCAACCATCAAAAGGTCCCACTGATCATACCTTCAGGTTTTTTCTTCCAAGTATTGTCCGTACAGTCCTTAACTTGGAAAATATTATTAGCTGTTTAACATCATGGTTTAAATGAATCAGTTAACGCTGCAGCCTTGTAAGAAGGCATCTTACTGTCTTTCTTCCCAATCGTCAGTACTTGAGGAGACAGTCTAAACAGTTTAGTTTGGTATATTGGTGTTATCTGATCCTCTCTTTGGTGAGGATTCCAAGTTCCATTACTATTCAGTATCATGTATTTGGACAAACAGGTGCACTGTGGATCTAAAAATATAGCACCACATACATCAAGAGAAGAGCCATCAAAGCTAATTTACTCATAATCCTTAAACTTCACACACAAGCATGCACACTAAATAGTGTGCACAACTTCACATGGCAATAAACAACCCAAATAAAATAAAATTCAGTTACTTTTGGTTATTAATGTTCCACAATCTACCAAAAAAATGGATGAGCACTTTTATCTGTTATAACAAAAAATATCTGATATAAATAACAACAATTTCAATACTAATAAAAAAAAATCCTTAAAATCATGAAAAATAGTTAAATATCAAACCAAGAGTTGTAGTATGAGCAACAGGAGGCAACTGATAGTTAGACAGAGTGTAATATTTATGCAGTACATAACAGTGAAGTTATTGAATTTTATTACTAATAAAATAATAAGAAAATAAGAAAAAAATCCTTAAAATTCAGATTTTTAATTTATTACCAAACCAAGAGTTGTAGTGTGATCAACAGGAGCCAAATGATGGCTCCAGTGATTTTTGTTGACACTACAGTACATAAGAGTGAAGTTATTGAATTTTATGACTAATACAATAATAATAAAATAATAAAAAAATCCTTAAAATTCAGATTTTTTAAATTTAGTGTCAAACCAAGAGTTGTAGTATGACAATCAGGAGCCAACTGATGGCTCCAATAATTTTGGTGACACTACAGTATATAAGAGTGAAGTTATTGAGTTTTATTATTAATAAAACAAGACTAAAACAATGAAAATTCCTTAAAATTCAGATTTTGTATTTAGTATCAAACCAAGAGTTGTAGTCTGACCAGCAGGAGACAATTGAAGGCTCCAGTGATTTTGGTGATACTACAGTAAACAAGAGTGAAGTTATTGAATTTTATGATTAATAAAATAATAATAAAATAATAAAAAAATCCTTAAAATTCAGATTTTGTATTTAGTGTCAAGCCAAGAGTTGTAGTATGACCAGCAGGAGACAAATGATGGCTCCAATAATTTTGGTGACACTACAGTGTATAAAAGTTAAGTAATTGAATATTTGTTTAGTGTCTCTTCGCTGTTTGCAGATGGTCCCTGTTCACTCGTTGCACAGCCAGCTGCTCATAGACATCAATGTTATTTCTGCAGCTTGAAAGACAGCGACTTTTGATAAAACTGGCCTTGTAGCACATTGTCTTGCTTACAACGATGGGAAAGAGGCATTGTTTATGATTTTACAACGTATATCTCATGAGTTATTGATGCCGAAAGCCCGAATCTGTGAATATCTTGCCAATTTTACCTAACTTACATATTTTAATACCTAATAGCGATAAACTGCAGCCATTACAGGGTCGTTCACAGGACTAATATACGATAGCTAGCGAACTAGCATTAGCTTACCCTCATATGTTGTCTAGTTCATATCCTCTTGTCTTCGGCTTGATACTGCTGCTCGCCTCCCAAACTCTCCTGTGTGTCTCCTCAGTGTTTCCACTCGCCGCTCTCAGCTTTCTCCGACTCTTCTATTACTTTGAATCTGACAGAAAGCCACAGACCGACCAGCAGGTGAACCATCGCCTCCGTGTCCATTGTTGTGTTGCATTTGTGTCGCACACAAATGACGGTAAAGGACCTTCGGTCCGCCGTGCTATGACGACTCCACCCACGATGAGGTGGTACTCAATGTGATGGAAAAACAAGTAAACCGAGACGAGCCGAGTCCAGTACAGTAGTGGCGAGCCGTGCCGCGCCGAGTAGGTGCTAAAGGAAACGCTAAAGGAAACTTTGTCTTGCACCGCGCTGTATCAACATTTGGGGTAGAGGACCGAGTCTTTAGCGGTTGCCAATAAAGTTTGTTTAATCCAAACCAACGTAGAGGTGAATAGCGCCACCCAGTGTATCGGAATGTTCACAAGCTCTGCATCAATCCATTACCTGGAATCGATTTGCCTTGACTCGATGTGCAGGGTAACCAATCAGGTGTTAGGATCCGCCCACCGACTTTTGACGGGCGACGTTGACAGATAAAATAAATTCATGATCCACTGCAACACAAGGACCATGAAATAATTAATTAGTGAAATAAAAATGTTTTTTTTTTTACCTAAAATTTTATTTTAATGAATTAATGACATATTTAATAACACATTTATGTATTTAATTCCAATTTTAATTAATTAATGACATATTTAATTCCAATTTTAATTAATTAATGACATATTTATTTATTTAATTTTGGCACTTTTAGTCCTCCATGTATTTCAAGTTTTAAAAAAAAGTTTGTAGGATGTGTCATGTTGATTTCTCTACCCTTAGGAAAAGTAAATTTGCTTGTTTTGCAAACGGCTGCAAAAATTAGATTTAAATATCTACTGAACTAAATAGCTGTTATAAGTGGAAGTCACTGTTTTGCTTAATAATTTTAGTTTCCTGGGGGGTTTTTTTTGTTAGTTTTTTTTTTTTTTTTGATGAATGTTTAAGGAATCTTTGCCTACCACACCTAATATACTCTTTCTTTGTCATTTCATTGTAGGTGCTTCCTTGATATCAACCCTGAGAGGGGAACAAAGGCCAGCCAGGAGAAGGTGATGTCCAAGAGGTCGGGGAAGCTGCTCCAGAAAAAGGCATCTACTGTAAATCCCCATGTAGTCACCCTTATAAAAAGACTCATGGACTCTGAGTGGGTCTTCATGTAAACCCACAGCACCTCTCCACACAGGACCTCACTTTGACAAATAGATTTGCTATTTTGTTCACATTAAAGCAAATACCCCAGTGGTTAACTTAGAAGAGATGCAATTATTACTCTAACTCGGCGGAGTTATATGACAATAGGCGCACGATTGACCATCTGATTGTCTGTTTTTCAGTCTGTGCACAACATTACTCAAAAAAGGACGCACAGACTTTGATGAAATTTTCAGGGAAGGTCAGAAATGACACAAGGACCAAGTGATTAAATTTGTGCAGTGATGCAGCTTATAGTCTGGATCCATGGATTTGTTAAAGATTTCTGTATCATTGCCAGATAGCGGCATGGCGTCACTGTAACCATGACAACAAGTGAACACTACGTCAGCTGCCTGCTGATGATCACATGATTGTGATCCTACTACAAATCCACCATTGCGGACTTATCAGGACTTATCCATCGGAAATGATCAAAGGAACAACTGATTAAATTGTGGGGGTGTTTCTGAATCCCATCAATTCCCGCCGTCCGCTACATATTTAGGTCATGCAATTTGGTATCCGTACATAATGTACACATGCATAACACACACCTGTGCTCAGCGCAAGGTCCATCCATCCATCCATTATCTATACACCGCTTAATCCTCACTAGGGTCATGGGGGGGGCTGGAGTCTATCCCAGCTGACTCAGGTGAAGGCAGGGGACACCCTAGACAGGTCACCAGTCTGTCGCAGGGCTACATACAGAGACAAACAATCACATTCACACCTACGGGCAATTTAGAATGATCAATTAACCTCAGCATAGTTTTGGACTGTGGGAGGAAGCCGGAGTACCCGGAGAAAACCCACGCATGCACAGGGAGAACATGCAAACTCCATGCAGAAAGATCCCGGGAAAGCCGGGACGCGAACCAGGGATCTTCTCGCTGCAAGGCGAAAGTGCTAACCACTACGCCACTGTGCAGCCCAGTGCAAGGTCATTTTTTATTAAAGATTTCATCCATTAGAAATATTGCAAGGACTGAGCAGTCTTGGCAGAGTACTGCGCTCTCTGAGTGACTTTTCTTGTTGGAAGGTGTTACAATTTTAAATCATTTGACATGTAATTGGTGTTGCACTACTATTGTTCTATAATGTATGCTGCTTTTGATAAAAGCATTTGTCAAATGAACAAATGGAAACCAGTCTATCAATATTCCCACCTCATTTCATGACATTGTCAAGAACTTTCATTTAAAGTCAAATGTGAGTCTCATGGTGACCCCCAGGGATCACAGGGCTTGACAATTCAGTCTCTGGGGACCATGAGTGTAAAAAGTGTTGTGCCAATCCATCCAACTTGTACTCAGATATTTCAGGAGATAAATCCTACCCTAGTGGTTTTTGTGTTTGTCTGTTAGTCTCTACGTTCCTCTACTCCTTTTAGAAGCTACTTTAGAGCTTTGATCGGGTTTGCTGCAGTCTGAATGCCT
This sequence comes from Amphiprion ocellaris, assembly GCF_022539595.1. NCBI lineage: Eukaryota > Metazoa > Chordata > Actinopteri > Pomacentridae > Amphiprion > Amphiprion ocellaris. The sequence continues at coordinate 31,196,612 of NC_072774.1, forward strand.
TAGTGAATACACAAAATAATCAGGACTTAGTGTATTCATGCACTGGTGGCTTCCAGCCTTGCAATCCCAAAAACAGGCTGAATTTTTACACCAACCACACATTTGATTCACACAGTCAGTCTTGTATTAACCTCTGTTTGCTTCTGCTTTTGGTTGAAAAATAGGGATGACTGAGGAATGACTAATGACAGGCTTGAGGGAACAGAGGACTTCCTGTTTGTGTTGTACTTAAAGAGGCTGCAGACCACATGCGTTAGAACAGGTCTCAAGACATACGTCGGGTTAGTACTTTACCATTTCCTAAAATTATGTTTTGAGGAATTTTTTTTAAATTACATGCACTTTTTACCTGTCCTTTTTCTCTACTTTGGCTTTTGCTTTCTTGTGTCAAGTTTTTCCCGTCGAATCTGCTTTCTAATCCAGGATGCTACTCATGTGGATTACAGTTAAACAAATCCTTCAGGATGTTGGTTTTCTTGCTGTGGATGTTTTCACCACTGGTAAAAGGGATGGTTTAGGAAGAACTGTTGTCCTTCTTTTCACCTGTAGCTTCTTTAGCCTCCTGCTAAGCTCCCTGCTGCTCCTGTACCTCCTCTTCACCCTGGACTATGACCTTGCAGTGGCTGGAGGGATTGCTGGCTGCTTTGGGACAATACTGACTGTTGCCCTCTTCCTGTCCAAGAGAATAAGGTGTTTGGGGACTCTGTTTGTCATATCAGTTTTCATGAAGAAGAGTCGGAACCTGCTTCTGACTGCTGGGACGAGTATAGTGGTTCTTAAGAATATCCGCAACACTCTAGAAAACCTCACCCGCCTGGTCGGGAGTATGATTTGCAACCTGCAGGCAAAGAAAGCAGCTATCACTGCTCCATTCAGTAACTATGTCAAGATGCTGAAGTGGATCGGAAACATGCTCAAAGGGGTCACAGACTTGGGAGTGGTGAACCTCGACTCCCACCTTAAGGTTTCGCCCAGACTGGAATCGGAAAAATTCAGCTGGAAAATTGCCGATGCAGAGCAGAAGCTCAACGAGACTGTAAAATATGCAAAAGCCCTGATGAATACAGTCTCCTCTGTGGCCGACAGGATGTTTCCTGCCATCAGCTTCCTGGTGCTCTTGCTGTTTATAGCCCTGCACGTAAAAAAATACTGCAATGACATGAGATACAAAAACAGTTTCATCAGCTGCAAATTTGTTCGTTTTGATGAGAAGCAGAAGGCAGAAGGGAAGCCCCATGTCCTCCCCCTCACACCGGAGGAGGAGAAGCTGTACACCTCCATCCACTCCACCCGTCCCACCAGCAGAGAGGGGAAAGCGATGCTGAAATTTGGAATCCCAGTTGTGTCCCATTTTGTAGCTTGGGTCGTATTTATAACCGTGGATGCCTTGTTGTACTGTTTTGTTGGCATCGTAACAACAAAGTTATCAGAACTGGAACCGTTCCATGTCCCCTTGTTAATGAGCATCAAAGTAAGTACTCTCTATTTATTTTACATTTTTAAGGCATTTTCTTCCACTCATTCATTCATATTTTCAGGGGATCGCAACTTTAATTGGTATACAATTTGGTGAGGAAAACCACCAAGAAGACTTTTCCTACTCGGTGACCCTGTTTGAGAAGAAGTGCCTCCCCAAACCCGAGCTCCTGCTGTATAACTCTGTATTTCCACTGACTGCCATCCTGCTCACTCTGCTCATCATGGCTCTGATGGCCGCCAAAGTCTCTCACCTCCGGCTGATGGTCTGTGAGCGATTCTTCACCACCGCTGCAGAGGCGAGAGTGGAGTACCTGCACGGGAAAATCCTGAGGAAGAGGTTAAAACTGAAGAAGGAGAAAAACACCGGCAGCTTCATGACGCTTCTTGTTAAGGTTTGTATTATAAGATATCACTAGAGAACAATGATGGTAATACGTGTATATAGACGCTAATGCAGAGTTCTTCTGTTCTTCTCCCATCAGCCACATTTCTGGTGCCCGCTGCTCTTTCAACCCAAAGGGAATCAACAAATTACCGTGTGAGGAAAATATTCTTTGTTAGCAACACAACACCAGGATTCTAGGGTTGACAATGTCGGTGTTTTGGTAAGTTGGTTCACCAGACAGGCCTAGACTGACGAACAGCTATAAGATAGAGTTGATTAAGCTATACACAAGCATTCATGGTTCTCAGAGGACGAAAGTACCTTAAATAATATGGATTACTTTGACGTGTGGTCCACATATTTATGGTGCCTAGACGATGACTGATTTTTGTAATCATCTGACTCTTTATATATATTTGAAGTTATCTAGTGCAATAGATTGAATTGTTTGCTCATATTATTAGTTTTACATTGAACTTGCAGTGTCTCCCCCTTCTGGCAGTGAGAGGAATTACAGAAACACTGTCAACTTGTGTTTCTGATGTATGGTTCTCCATCAATCGCTTTCTTTTTCTGATTATATTTTTTTCCTCTGAGCGGCAAACTTCTTTTTTTGTTGATCATCAGAAACTTCTCGGATTTTTTCACAGTTTATTTGGGATAGGCTCCATAGCCTGCTCTGTGTCTGTCGCTCTGTCATCCTTCCTCATGTCTGAAGTAATGATGCTAATCACATCTCTTCCATTGCCAGAGCTGGGGCATCATCACACACTCCAGATTTCAAACTCTGGTATACGGTAAAAAAAAATTGCTACCTGGCACCAATAGGCTTAATCAGCATTGTGTGAACTCATTTGGCGATGGCTTCAATGTATCAGTCATTTGTATGTTAAACTGCAACACTCCAGCTTGAAGGTGATTTAGGAGCTCATGTGTTGCCACAGTTTGATCAACTCTAATGAATCACAGTTGGAATTAAACACACATACTTCGTTCGTTTCATTCGTTTCTTGTGTTGAAAATGGGTCATATCATTATAACCTACACATAATAAAATACCAAGAAACAAAGGGCCTCTGCTGTGGTTCCTATAGTATTCTTAAGCAAACTACTGATGCATACCTTATCTTTAGCCATTATTGCATTCTTTCAGACACAACAGACACTCTTTATGCCAGAGTGACGCTAAAACAGAACTGAAATATCTCTGCATCTCCCAACTAGACAAACATTCATGGTTCCCAGAAGAAATAGAACTCCATTACTGTTTATTAAAATGTACATTTACCTTTTTATTTTCTTGCACATTTTACATTTTATGGTTATGCTTTTCTATTTATGTTTACATTTTTAGGACATATTTCTGGAAACACTACCGTTCAAAGTGTGGGGTCACCCAGACAATTTCATGTTTACATGAAAACTCACACTTTTATCCATGTGCTAACATAACTGCACAAGGGTTTTCTAATCATCAATGAGCCTTTCAACACCATTAGCTAACACAATGTAGCATTAGAACACAGGAGTGATGGTTGCTGGAAATGTTCCTCTGTACCTCTATGGAGATATTCCATTAAAAATCAGCTGTTTCCAGCTACAACAGTTATTTACATTAACAATGTCTACACTGGATTTATCATTCATTTAATGTTGTCTTCATTGAAAAAACTGCTTTTCTTTCAAAAATAAGGACGTTTCTAAGGGACCCCAAACTTTTGAATGGTAGTGTATGTTAATCTTATATATTTTTTGTACTGCTTACATTTCTAAAACCTATCTGGTAATGCTCTGACTTTGATAGTGCTTCAGACGGAAACATGTTGATTTGGGAAAGACATTAATATTATTTGGAATTAAATAGATGAAATAATTAAAAGTAATAAATGGGAGTATATCAGCATGCCACCTAGAAACAGTACATAATATACTTTATCAGCAACGTTTGTTAGCAGGCTGATGAAAACGGAGGTGAGTCTTTTTTTCCTGCTGCATATTGTTTCATAGGCTTTGAATATTCTAATAATAAACACATGCTCACACACTGTGCCTCAGTGGTTCATTATTATTCAGATATACTTCATTAAGTTTTATCACATTACATAATAGGCCAGTACCCCATTTGACATTAATGGTAACCAAGGAGAATGCCTTGTGAAAGGAACACTTACACATTGATAACAGCCAACCAATTACACACCATTAGTCAAGGAGTTATAATTCGATTCAGTTTAGCTTCAACACTCAGCAACTAGAATTGTGATTTTACTTACATCATGTCCGTTATATAACAAAGCAGATGACAATATTCTTTGATGAATCCACTCCAAACTGTGAGTGCTGACATACATTTATAGCTATTGATTTCTGATGTTAGCTGGGAATAATGTTAATAATAGACACTTTACTGTGTCTGTCTTACATAATAGATCATTGCACAGCATCCACCAATCTCAGATACAGCGGCAGGCCTCTCCATGTTACCTCCCTGTGTAAGGCAGAGCGTACAACAGCGATGTTTGCTTACATAATGTAAGACAGATGTCCCTACCATGTGCAATGAGGAGAACTGTCCTCTCCCCACCTAAACGCTGTCACTGTTCATTAACACCACGCAGGTGTTGCTGTCTTCACCTAGAAAGCAGGGAGAAGTCTAATGACCTATAATAAGGACTCTGACAGGTGATGTGCACTGATGGCTGATTAGTTAAAGGTCAAAAACTGATTTGTACAAGCTGAACCTTGGTGCCACTTTTTAATTAGGATAAGTAAATAATGAAATCATTCACTGGTGCCTTATTGTCAGTTATGTAAAGTCATGAAAAGTTTAAACTCCTGCTTGATGTAATAATAGTAAAATATATGTGTGGGGTGGGGATGGGGGAGGTAATTTATCAGTGGATTATTAAATTGTATGACTTTAGACTTTGATGTCTTATAAGCTGTAACTATTCATTAATGTACTGCAAATATTTAGAATTGCATTATTACCACATTAAATTGATCAGATCATTAATCTAGCAGTGCAACCTGATTTACAGCTGGTTAGAATTACAGTATAAAAACACTTTTACTAAAGCTTAGAAGGTCCACTTTCAGTTTCCCCACATCAATTTTCTACCAATTTCCAGTCCATTTTTTCTCTTCAGATTTTTCATTTTTAAAATTATTTTATGTTAGGTTTTAATTAAATTGGTGACAGAGGAAAATATTTCATTTTCAAATTAAACCTAAAATGAATACCTTATATGAGTTTGTCTTATGTAGATGTGAAACCTCCCAGTTAGCAGCAGAATAAAAGAATCACAGTCAGTAGTTGAATGTTATATATCTGCATTGTAACTTGTTTTATTATGTGCTCTTAGATGTCAGCAGTTTCTACCATTCCATTGTTGTTATGCACTTAGTTTCTAAGGGTGATTGTAGTGACATAATGAGTGATGCATGCTTGATTAGTTACACATGTAGTGTACATGGAATCTATTCTTTAACAGACAGTGATGTTTTCCGTTTTAGATGAACACTTATTTTCCGCTGAAATGGTTTAACGTCAGTGACATGAGAAGAATTATTCAATTTTTTAGCCATTCCTTTAATTTTAAAGTAAAACCATTCGTTTCATCTGATGGTCAGTTTAAACACACTGTGTAAGGCCCATTTCACCATTTTTAGATTCATTCGGGTTGGACTGTACAGTCCCATACGCAGCCGTTCTCCCCACCATCCGGCACACTGTCAGAGACAAGAGGAAGGAAGTGGGCTAGCTCAAGGATGAGTAGGCCTTCTGTGACTCACACGCTGGCACTGACCCGTGTAGCAACCTGATAAGCTCACACTATGTCTCAACTGGCCCTGTGGCATAATACCACGGCAGCATGCCAGCCCAATAGGAAGCTGCCACATGATGCTCAGCGACAGCCGCGGACCTTTTTATCGTACATACAGCCCATACATGGGCATGGATGGAGATCCTGCTGAATATGCAAACACACAGTCAGTTTGGGTCATTCAAGTAAATCTTAATACTTTCATGCGTGTCAGTGTATTTTTAGGGAATATTTCATCAAAGGGAAAAATGCTGTTGGGTGAGAAACATCAGCTCTGTTACCAATGGCAACAAACATTTAGTAAAACGGGGCTAAGACATTTTTTTTTTTTTAAAAGCTCTGAAAAAGAAGACTTTTTTTATTGCTGGTTTTTTATTGGGTAATTAACAATATGTAAAACATATAGAATTACAAATATCTAGTCAGAGTACATGTTTAAATCACACATAAGGCCTATTTTCACTGCCTACAGTGAGTTACTTGATTACGTAATACATGTTTAAAGTAAATTCAGCAGCAGAATGGGTTCTACTGACTTGTGTACTGAGCAGAGCTGCCCTGGAAACCTCACACAGCTGAGAAACTAGAACACGGTATTATCTTCCAGCAGAACATTGACCTATAGGTGCTGGTCAAGGTTGACCTACAGGCCAACCCACCCCACCAGTACTGCACACAGAGATTTAAATGACTGAATGACCTGCAGAAATATGGTGAAACTGTCACATTTTTAAAATACAGAAACCACTCGGAGGATGTTTATTTGTGTTTGTGGCTTTGTTAGTTTCTGGATTGTACTGGAGACGCACAGATGGAGATTCAAAATGCCTTTTATGTTCTCAGCCAGTTGTTCATACAGAAATGACTTTGCCTTCATAGGGTTTTCTGATCACAGCTGTAGGTTTTCCCACCTGCAGGCCAAATGCAAAGCAGAAAGAAAGGTTTATGTCAGCTTTGTGTGGCTACAAAAGCTCATCAAGACCTGGCTGTTTAAATTCAGCCAGAAAGTGACAATTCTCTCAGAACTGTTGTACAGATAAGTGCTCTTTCTGTCCTCCATATGCAATTTAGGATGATAATTTAGTAACAAGAAATTACTGATTGTGCAAAACATTATACATATAGACTGTGTCAAAACAGCATTTTTTTTCAATCTTACCTTTTTAGTTCACCATTGTGTGAAATATTTTAAATCTATTTTCTTCCTGACAGATTAGAGGATCGATACCCCTAGCTCTGTTCAAACATAATAAATCAATAACAAACAAGTCTTAAGTAGACCTCCTTAAACATGGAATAACTCTTTTAGGCATTCTGGGTGCAGGTGAAATTGTATGTATGATCACCTTTAAAGCTCATATAGCGAACTTGCTAGCAAACATAGCAACCATGAGTTGAATTTTTGTTTCCACGAACTTCTTAACCCTTGTGTCGTCCTGCGGGTCAAAACTGACCTGCTTTAAAGTTTGAAAATGTGGGAAAAAATACGTATTTTCAAAGTGAAACTTCTGATGTCCACATTTTCAACTTTTGGGGAAATCTGGGGAAAAAAAAGAAATGCTAAAAATGTTTCTTAAGAACATTCACAAAAAAATCAACCAAAATCCAGCGAAATTCGCTGGATTTTGGTTGATTTTTTGGTGAATGTTCTTAAAGAAAATATTACAAGTTTTACTGATATATATGGAATTACTTTGGATATTTTAAAGATTTTTTGGGAAGTTTTTACTAATTTTTTGAAAATATTTAAAAGAATTTTCTTGCCAAATTTGGGGGATTTTTTTTTAAATAAATCTTTTAAGGGAAACTTTTAAGGAATTATTGGAATTTTCTTCCTGAAGGTTTTGCAAATTTTCAGAAATTTGGGGAATTTTTTTGCTGAAGTTTTGGATTTTTGTCAGACAAGAAAACTAGGTTTTTTGGTGCCTGTAAATGAGGACAACAGGAGGGTTAACAAAAAATATCTTGCAATGTAGTAGCTAAGTGCTGTTTACCAGCTAGCAGCCAGCTGTTCTTAGGGGATTTAAAGCTTTTTCAATGAAACTATCTACCTGCATTCGCTAAACATTTTCTATAAGAGCAACAAGAGCAAACTGCTACAGTGTTACAATAAAGTTGCAAGAACAGAAAACCAAACCAGTGAGCTGAAAGATGCTAAAATACTCTGTAGAGCTGAGGGGAGCTAAACAGTCAGGCAATTATTCTTTGTGGCTTTGTTGCTATATGTGACCCACTTTAAAAAGTACTTCCATAATTAAGTAGCTCACATACCGTCCCAGCAAGCACGCAATGATTCTGCAACGTTGACTAATATTACCTATGAGTTCTGATATTACAAAGAAAATGTTGCAACCTAAGATTCAAAAAGCATTTTAAGGATATTTATTGTTTCAAGTAATGTTCCTATGATGTTAAAAATGAACTAAGACAGAAACTATTAACATTTTGAATATGTTTGTAGGATGCTGTCAGATTATGTTACATGACAGCAAAAGAAGAAAATTCTCAAACCACCATCTATAAAGTTATTTTCAAGATGTTACTGAGGCTTCAGAAGACAGAATGTGTTTTTGTAAATGTTCTTCTAATTCAATATATACATTAACAAAGGTAGAACTTTTGGCTTCAATATTCTGGGTATATTTTGGGGATGATGTTGTTGGGAGCTTTCTTCTATAAAACGTCCCCACAATGTTACATAATAACAAAGGAAAGACATTGTCATTGCAACATTCAGGAAATGTTTTAAGAACATTTTTACAGTGTCTTTCCACAGCCTTTAAACAGAGCATTCTGGGAACTAAAAGAAAACTTCCTGTTGATCTGTTGTTTAGTACAACCTTGTAGATCTTTCGTAGAATATTTTTAGAACAAAAACATTCCAGCTTGGATGATTCCTGTATATTGTTGTCTAGAATTCTACCCTATTTTTGACACAGAATGCAAACTCCGTGCATCTAGTTACAAACAGGAGCTGATTCCAAAGACAGATTAGAGCACATGGTGTAAAAAGCTTGTCTTACACGGTGACATATTATTAAATGTAGTTTTATTTTTGCATCACTGGAACTTGTGGTTCTTTACTGACCTGATCCCGTTGCTTGATTCTTTTGTAAACAAACTCAGAGAAGGGTTTTCTGTGGATGAATCTGCCGTGGCCTGGGGACACATTCAGCTGACCGTCTTCATAGACCACTTTGCCTCTGGATATGGTGATGACTGGGACACCGTGGCACTCCATGCCCTCGAAGATGTTGTAGTCCACAGCCTGGTGGTGGGTCTTGGCTGATATTTTCCTACAAAGATACAACTAGAGGTTCAAAAACAGTAGAAAGCTACTTTGCTGCTAAACTTTGTGGTCACATGGAGGACTTGGGAGAAATAAGGTAATACAAAAAAAGAAAACATAAACTCATTGTTGAATCTTAATGTGTTCTATTATAATCTGTAACTGATTGAATCAGGCCAAGACGTCCTCAAACTCAGCATCGACTTACTGCAGCTCGTTCGCTGTGCAGCTATATTGAATACCCTTTAAACTGCCTCTTAGTGAGAAAATGTGTTGAAATGAGAAACTGAGTGATGAACAGTTTTAATGTGATATATATAATATGATGTATTATTTACAACTTTTGCTCATGTGATGCTCTCTTTTCTTAAAGGCTTACTAAGCAAATAATCCAAGCTCCGTTCAGTCAATAAAAAGGCACCTCAACATTTTCAGTGCTGCTTATGACATTATTGTGGCATCTATCCAATGCTGCATGAGCACTAGAATATTGCAGCACAGTCAGTCCTGATATAACAAAACTGACTGCGCAGGCTGGAGTTGGATGATGAATATGAATGAGTTTTGATGAAGAAACTCAACAGAGGCTGCACTTTCAAGTTTTCCCCAAAATAAATTTAGCATATTTGCAATGGAGTTCAGTGACAGAAATGATTAAAAGAATTTCAATAATTTATCTAAAAACACTCCTGGTAAATCTATGGCAGGAATGACTTTATTCAAGATTTATACCCTACATTTCTATCAAAGCATCACACTGTATACTGCATATTCATCACAGCAACAGAACTTCTTTTTCCTGCTGGATAGCACACAGCTGTTAACAATCTCCCCATTTTCATGCAGCCAGTGTTGGAATGTAAATAGATATTAATCTATATAAACTTTATTAAGTTAAATATAAACTTAATTTTAGGGATTTTTATTATACTATTCATCATGTAACTCACATTTATAGGTACTAATTACGTTGCATATTAAGATTATACATGCAAAATATATGATCAACTTAAAAAGTGCAGCATACATTAAAACACTGGTGATACTGATGCAGTAATACTGTTGCAAGAAAAAGTATATGAACCCTTTGGGATTACGTGGATTTCTGTATAAATTGGTCATAAAATGTGTTCTGATCTTCATCTAAGTCACAACAATAGACAAACACAGTCTGCTTAAACTAATACCGCAGAAAAAATGATATAATTTCATGTTTTTATTGAATAAAACATTCACAGTGCAGGGTGGAAAAAGTATGTGAACCTTTGGATTTAATAACTGGTTGACCCTCCTTTGGCAGCAATAACCTCAACCAAACATTTCCTGGAGTTGCAGATCAGACCTGTACAACGGCCAGGAGGAATTTTGGACCATTCCTCTTCACAAAACTGTTTCAGTTCAGCAATATTCCTGGGATGTCTGGTGTGAATCGCTCTCTTGAGGTCATGACACAGCATCTCAATCGGGTTGAGGTCAGGACTCTGACTGGGCCACTCCAGAAGGAGTGTTTTCTTCTGTTGAAGCCATTCTGTTTTTGATTTACTTCCATGCTTTGGGTTGTTGTCCTGTTGCATCACCCATCCTCTGTTGAGTTTCATTTGGTGGACAGATGGTCTAAAGTTTTCCTGCAAAATGTCTTGATGAACTTGGGAATTCATTTTTCCATCGATGACAGCCATCCATCCATCCATTCCCTGAGGCAGCAAAGCAGCACCAAACCATGATGCCCTCTCCACCATATTTCACAGTTGGGATGAGGTTTTGATATTGGTGTGCTGTGCCTTTTTTTCTCCACACATAGCACTGTGTGTTTCTTCCAAACAACTCAATTTTGGTTTCATCTGTCCACAGAATATTTTGCCAGTAGTGCTGTGGAACTTCCAGGTGCTCTTTTGCAAACTTCAAACATGCAAAGTTTTCTTTGGACAGCAGTGACTTCCTCTGTGATGTTCTCCCATGAACTCCATTCTTATTTAATGTTTTACTTATTGTAGATTTGTCAACAAATAATGGCTGCATGTGCCACAGATTTCTGTAAGTCTTTAGCTGATTCTTCTTCAACTCACTGAGCATTCTGCGCTGTGCTCTTGCAGTCATCTTTACAGGACGACCACGCCTGGGGAGACAACAGTGCTGAACCTTCTCCATTTGTAGACAATCTAGCTTACCGTGGACACATCAACATCAAAGCTTTTAGAGATACTTTTGTAACCCTTTCCAACTTCATGCAAGTCAACAATTCTTGATCGTAGGTCTGAGCTCTTTTCTGCAAGGCATGGTTCACATCAGGCAATGCTTCTTGAGAACAGCAAATTGAGAACTAGTGTGTTTTTTTTTATCAGGCAGGGTAGCTTTAACCAACACCTCCAATCTCATCACATTGATTGGACTCCAGGCTGGCTGACTCCTGGTTCCAACTAGCTCTTGCAGAAGTCATTAGTCTAGGGGTTCACATACTTTTTCCACCTTGCACTGTGAATATTTACATGTTGTGTTCAACAAAAACAGGAAAACATGTCTTTTTGTGTGGTATTAGTTTAAGCAGACTGTGTTTGTCTATTGTGATTTAGATGAAATCAGAACACATTTTATGACCAATTTATGCAGAAATCCAAGTAATCCCAAAGGGTTGACATATGTTTTCTTGCAACTGTATACCAGCCACAAGGCAATATACCTACGTATACCAGCATGTATAGGACTTTTTTTTGGCATTTTACATTTTTGTTGGACTTGTACTGTTATGTTGACATAAACCTGAAATAATCAATTTTACACCTTTTAGGCATAGACTGTAAAAGAATTACAGTCTATGGAGGAAATTTGAGTTTACGGTGAATGAGTCACGGCTGCTTTGTACATACAACCTGTCAATCATTCCAGACCAGATTGTCAATCAAGCAACATGTCCCAACATTTTAACACCTTATATATAATTAATTAGAGTTTTTTTTCAGACAGACCACCAGATCTCTTGGTTTGGCCGGGGAAGTTAACAAAAAAAACACATCTTGATGTGTAGAAAAAAAGTCTTTCATGATTGTGGGTGTAGAATTGCTGTCTGTGGTTCCAGGACTTTTTAGAGCCAGCCCCTGATAGCAGTAGTGGTATTGCAGGTTTTTCACACTCCCGGGTTGGCTTAACTTTTCAGTGCCGGTTCCTACGTCCATCTTTCTTATGTAGTCTATACCTTTAAGTTATTAGCAAAAGCTGCAAATGCCTGTAAAGTGCAATATTTGCTTGCATTTTAACTCATTATTGCAACATTACTCCTCCTACTCCTGAAAGCATCCAGCTGCTAAATGTTGTTCAGTATTCTCTAACTGCATTAGGTGCTAGCTTCCCTTTGTGTAGGATTGGGTTGTTTCACTGAAAAGAGTCTTATGCATTGATTGAAAATGGTTCTAAAAGCACCAACATGTACCAAAACTAACAACAACTATGAGCTGCAAGACATGTATGTGGTTGAGTTGCACCTGGAGCTGATAATTCCCTGGAGGTTTATCATTTCTAGCGACCGCTTTCACATACAGTTACGCAACCCACTGGTAATATGAAATGATAGATTATAGCTACTTTCTATAAAGGCTCGGTACATTTCCACCACTGCACATGGATAGTAGCAGTAGTAACCTAATACAGATTCTCCTTAGGGAGATTGAAGGGCTTTCTGGAAACTGTACAAAGTCTCTTTATAATAAAATAATGAAATGCTCTGCACAGTACAGACTGATGATGCCTAACAAATAAATCCTATCTGCGCAAAAGACAAAATCAGCAGGGATCAGTAAAATAAGTCTGAATCAGCCACTTCCTTGAAATGCACTGAATTACTTTTTTTTCCTGGAACCTTTATTCCTCCAATGACACAGACTCACAAACATTTCCTGTTGATATGAACAACCAAACACCATGCCTAGTGTGCACTGACAAAAACAAGATGTGTCCTCATTATTCAAGTAGCCCAATTATGAAAAAACAAGGCAATGGAGTGTGCTTCCACGGCGTTTGCAGTTATGCAACTGTTTGTGGCCCCCAGTCCCGGATGTTATGAAGCGACACTTGCGCTTCGGGCAATTAATTACGCAGTTTCACAGATGAATTCATGGCTGCAGCAATCAAACATGAGGCGCTCTCATGCTTGAAAAGCATTATGACATACACAGACATGCACACATGGTAAAGACAGAACATGGACAGTCAGATAAACAGGTGATGTCCGGGGACGGCAGGCCGTGAGGTTCAAAATACTGTTAACTACTCCACAGTGATACTTGTGAAGCTCACACAAGCTTTTTTCTGTGTTACCAGTGAATTCATTTACAGGAAATTACACCGGCGTGTAATGTGTTCTTCTCCAATTCACATCAGCAGTTAGTGACCTCCCTGAGGGGTTCAGCCCAGATCCTCTAGCAAACAGAGCAGTGCTGTGCCATTCTGGGTTACATAAGCCCCAGTGTGCTGCAGTACAGAATCCAAACTGTCCTCTGTGTCTGAGCACAGTCCCCACAGAACAGCATCTGCTCCATGTCTAGTTAAAATGATAAAACGAAAAGAAGCAATGATCACTTTTTACATGTAGTCTTATGATATTTTGAGCCAGTCACTGAGAATAGCCTTAATACTGCATGTTCAGTGCTGTGATGATTGGTTTATCTCCCACGTGAAATATTCGTCATATTTAAGAACCTCACCGCGACCCCTCAGCATTGTCTCACTGATGCATTTGCGCATCTTGCTTATGTAAGTGTGTTAAAATGCTTTCCTAAAAAAATAACCAAACATAAGAGAGAATTCATCATTTCTGTTTTTACTGCGTGATGATTTGATTCATATGTAAATGGTGTTATGCTTTAATTTGAAGCTGAAGATAAGTGATGACATACCCCGACTTTTGGATGGAGCACAGACGTAATCAGCTTATGTGGTGGTTTAGTGTGTGTGTGTTGAGGTAGCAGAAGATGAAAGATCATTTCTCTTTTTAGTTGCCTGTATCTGTAGCATAGAAGCTTTACTAAACTTTAAAGCCTTCTCTTATTTACCAAGTGCTTGACACCTTGAAGACGTGCTTTCATGTTTGTCCAGTGTTTCAGCAGCACCATAGAAGCTGCTGATAAAATGGAAATGTCTGAGTTACATTTTTATAAATACATGCCACTACTTGATGTGTGCATCAGGATTTGCATTGGAATCACACCCATTTAAACCTGTATACACACACCATCCCAAGGCTTTCTTTTGCTGTTCAGTTCCAAAAGCTTTCCTCCGTACTGCTGATTGGCTGCAGTCGGGGTCCTCACCTTGTCATCTTGGGGTCCCATATAACCACATCAGCATCCGAGTTCTTGGCGATACGGCCTTTCTGCGGGTAGAAGTTGAAGATTTTTGCTGCGTTGCTGCTGGTGACAGCCACAAATCGATTCTCGTCCATTTTGCCGCTGTGCTGAGGGGAGGAAAAACGCACAAAGCACCCCAGTTTGAGTAAGGGGGCCACAGTGGATGACAACAATATACAGAATTAGCAGACAAAAGGTCAATGCTTAACTGTGCAGCAAGCAACTCATTTCTGCCAAAATATCATCTAATGTGTGATTTGTAAGCACTGTTGCACGTAGTAAATCTTTCCAGTGGCCTTGGGGCTGCCGGGCTGATACACTCTCCCCACAACAACGAGAAGAAAACGCAGTGTCTGCACTCTGCAGCAATATGCAGCTCAGACAGTTTATTGCCTTTTCAGTTTGTATTGTACAAAAACAAAGTTGCATTTCACCCAAATAAAGATGAGAAATATGAGTAATATGAGTCAATACATTTTAAAAAAGTTCATAATTAGCCTGACATGAAACATCAGGATATACTGCCATTCAAAAGTTTGGGGTCACCTAGAAATGTCCTTATTTTTGAAAGAAAAGCAGTGGTAATGTGGTAAATGACTATTCTAGCTGGAAACAGCTGATTTTTAATGGAATATCTCCATAGGGGTACAGAGGAACATTTCCAGCAACCATCACTCCTGTGTTCTAATGCTACATTGTGTTAGCTAATGATGTTGAAAGGCTAATTGATGATTAGAAAACCCTTGTGCAGTTATGTTAGCACATGATAAAAACATGGAAAACGTGAAGTTGTCTGGGTGACTCCAAACTTTTGAATGGTAGTGTATTTCTCTTTGAATTTAGCACCTAGCTTCTTGTTTGTTTATTAGATTATGAAGCTGTTTGTGAAAGACTTTATCACTTTAGCATCTATTGGGATTTAAAACATTTGTACCAAATATACTGCAGCCTAATAAGCGTAAAGATGCCTGACACAAACTTGGAGAAAGTACAAACTGTGAGCACTCGCTTGCTCTCTAAACTGCAGCATCTCTGCACCTGAGTCGTGACCACACACTCACAAAGAAAAGTTGTCTGTCATCAGCATTGTTCTCCAGCTCTTCCTGTTTGAGAGGATATAGGGCAGTGTCCAAATTAAGGTCTTATTTTAGCTCTGCCAGTAAAATTATCTTTAAGAGACAAATTACATTCTGTATCATAGGCTCTAACTGATGATTAGAAAAGCCTTGTGCAGTTATGTTAGCACATGATTAAAAGTGTGAGTTTTTATGGAAAACATGAAATTGTCTGAGTGACCCCAAACTTTTGAACGGTAGTGTAGATTCATGTCAAAAACATGCAATGGCTGCACATTTTGTGTCTGTGTGTAGTCAGGGCCCCAAGTCATGATGAATATTAACAACATGATATGAGCAAAGTGGCCTGGAAGATCCTAATCACTTTATTTGATATTGCCCCCCCTACCCCTTGATCAAAATATGGCCTCAATCCACAATGAGTAATCAGCCATGACTATGCATCACACTTAAAAGTATCAAGCCAAGATGCAAATACATGCAAATACGGACTTTTAAAGCACAAATTAATTCATGATTATGTTGTCATTTGCCCTTTTGTATGTATATCATCTTTACATCCAGCCCACTGCAGACTAATTACATGGATATTGATCGGAAGCAGCAAAACAGCCATTGCCAGCAGCTAACAGTTCAATAATGTGCTCTTTAAGACTCTTTGTTGATCAGTGTTAGGTAAAGTTCAGTAATATTATCAGGACATACCACTCCTTTCTCCCAGATCACAGACATCCTGTCCTCCACACCATTCACTCCGTTTGGGATCTTGGTGAAGTTGTCTTTGCCCACAGCTTTCTGGCACACAGAGAAGGTGCAGTTGTCCGTCCCTGTCACACTTAGATCATCACTAGCACAAAGAACAGAATAAAAAAATTATGAACCAATAACACTACTGATGCTGAAAGAAACAAACAAGTCAGTTCAGGGAGTTCTGCCCTGCATCTTTTCGTCTATCCACCTTCTGTGCTCTAATATTTTCAGAAACCACAATCTCCAGAATATAAACGTCAAATTCCAAAGCACATTAAAGCATGTTGACTGGACATGATTGGCTGACACACTTTCAGCTGCGCCTACTTGGCCAGTAGGTCCATGAGGTACCCAGGGGTGCTGGGATCAGGTCTAAGAGGAGGACCCATGACAAAGGCAGCAGCATGAGCCCAGTCTTTGTTCCAGTAGTGGGTACCATCGGTGCCCAATCCAGCTGCAATTGGCTCCCCAAACACCACACGGCCTATTGAGAGCAAAAGAAAAAATCTAACTTCATATGATAATGCCAGAGAAAACTCCATCTGCTGAGGAAGGTCAGAGAATAAGATTGGAAACTGCAGGGTTAGCTTAGTTTCTCAGTGGCTTTTCCACCAAGATAAGAAGAGAAATCATGTGTAAACACTGAATAATTGAACATTTCAGGCATGAAAAATATCAGCACTGTTATTGGTTGTGGTGCTTAAAAGGCCACGCAGGGCCATCAGCTCTCAGCCTGCCCTCTTTAGACAGCAGGTGGCAGCAGTCCACGCTCACCATCCCTGCGTGCGTCAGACACCACCTTGGCGGCAGATTTACTCATGACATGGACCACGTAGAGCGGGCAGTTGACAGCGTGGGCGATGGTGATGGCTCGTTGGGTGGCCTCGGCCTCCACCTCCTCTGGTCGACACAGTTCATGGCCCTCGGGCCCCGTGATGCCCATAGACAGCATCTTCTTGGCCCCCTGCCGAGTCCCAGCGGGGACGGAGACAACAAGGCAGCACAAAGGTTAGAAGAGATGGAAGGTTAATGCAGCAGAGTGCCTGTCCAAGGCGGAGAGGGAGAGACTGTATTTGCAATAAATGTAGTTACAGTAAACACACAAACACTCTACTCTTGAAAACTGAAATGAAAAAAATAAAACATGCAAGTGTGATTGAGAGCATGGGTCAAAGCAGTGACTCAGTTTTATGTTGTGTAGACATTCAACACCTATAGCAGCAGTATTCATGTGATTCTCACCACAGCAGAGGCACGAGTTGCTTTTCAAGCATTTGCTGCCCCCTAGTGGTGGTTTGTCACTATGACACTTGATAAAAAGGCATCCTGGAAAATTCATCCATCCATCTATTATCTACATCGCTTAATCCTCTTAAGGTCATGGGGGGCTGGAGTTTATCCCAGCTGACTGAGGGTGAAGGCAGGAGACACCTGGACAGGTAACAGTCTATCACATAGAGACAAACAATCATACTCACATTCACACCTACGGACAATTTAGAATCACCAATTAACCTCAGCATGTTGTTGGACTGTAGGAGGAAGCTGGAGAACCTGGAGAAAACCCACACATGTACAGGAGAACATGGAGACTCCATGCAGAAAGATCCTGGGAAGGCCGGAACACAAACCAGGGATCCTCTAGCTGCAAGGCTAAAAGTGCTAACCACCAAGCCACTGTGCAGCCCACTGGAAAATTCAAATTATGACAAATAACAGGCATTTTCTCTGTTTCTGAGAGCAGCAATAAATACATTGTTAGTTTCCTATTTGTTCCAGGAAATCACCATGAACAATACTGTCATACTAGAACCGTTTAATGTGTGTCATTAATTACATCTGTGTGTTTCCTGATACAATATCAAAACATCTCTGGTGAAGGTTTTCAGGAGCAGACTATGGATGAAGCGATAGCTGCTCACTGGATTCCATCACTTCTCTGAATACTCGCTGCTGCTGCAGCACACATTCAACAACTTTAACACACCCATTCATTCAGAATTCTTAAACCTCATCTTTAATTGAAATGGCAATTTCTGCATTGCTATTACTGAATACTACTAAATTTTCCACTCAGACTCTTGCTGCCATAGCCTCTGTTCTTCTTTGGTCACAAAGTGGACCCTAGCTGCCATTAGGGTGAAACATTAACAAATAATTACTTGTGGACTGTGGGTGTTTACGCACAGACACTACTAACCCAGTCTGACCTAACCAGACTTTCCTCAACAGACAGGAAAACAGCCTGAAAGCTTTTATTGAGGACACAGATTTTGTTGCACTGTGGGAGAATTTAGTACCCACCCAAGCGAACAAATAGGTTTTTACTAGTTAAATTCTAACCACCACATTGCTCAAGCTTGGAAAGGAATGCTACTATAGGGAATGCATAGTAGCAGCTGTTTCTCCTTAAGACATCATAAAACATACTTCATCTGGAGTTTATTGTGAAAAGTAGGGGGAAACTTTTCAACAGAAGCAACCCCTTCTTCACTGTGTGTGTCCCTCTATTCTCTTAAAAGCATGAATAAGTAATTACATTTGAACATACTGACCTCTGCAATCAAATCTCCATTCTCAGCATGCACCTGAGCTATAGCTCCAACCTCCTTACACTGGGCGAAGGCAGCATATAGCTGATCATCCTGCAGCATGAACACATCTTTATAGGCCATAAACATCTTGAAGGAATTTATTCCTTTCTCCTTGGTCAGAGTCTCCATCTCCTCCTTGACCTGAAGAACAAATTAGAGAAATACACGGAGCTCTGAGTGGAGGGAAATCATTTGTGGTCACAGTTTATTCAGAACTGGCTAATCTACATGTCAATTATTTCACTCTGATAAAAAAGGCACAAAATAATAATCTAGTCCTTCACCTTGTCACTCCACCACGTGACAGCGACATGCAGTGAGTAGTCACAGCAAACTTTGCTATCAGCTATCTTACGCCAGCGGTCGTAGGCCTCCAGGAGAGACTTTCCATTTTGGGGGATAACAAAGTCCAGGATCATGGTGGTCCCTCCTGCTACAGCAGCCTGGTGAAATGCATACATTGCCATAGAGGTATAAGTTAAAGAATAACTAGCAAAACGTATAAATGCACAAAGGAAAAACATCTGAATAAATAAAACAACTCAAATTGTTTCCTGTTTGTAGCGCAGTTGTTGCATATAGAGACTTACAACACGGCCTGAAAAAAACCAATACAGATTATGTGGTGCGTGCTTATTCTGCATGAATCTTAGATGACAAAGGTCAAATGACAGACATGGATCAAAGGCATGTAAGAAAACAGTACAGATGGTAAAACCAATTGTGAATAGTGTTTTATATACTGCAATAACTTGTGGCTCTTTTTCAGCACACAGTGATCTCGATCAAATACTATCTGTTGTTTTGTGAACCTGTATCAGTGAGGACAGTCAAGCAGCTGTGCACATTGATTCACACTGACCCCTACTCAGATCAATATCTGTAGACGAGTAAGATATGGGAAGAAAAAGTCTTTGCAAACTTTTCTAGATACATGTTACATTATATGCTGATTTTATGGTAGAAAAAGATAACATAAATAGCATACAGTGTAATAAAGTTGGCCTGACATCTGTTAAAATGTGAATGCTGGGTTTGTATTCATTGATTCAGCATGATGGCTATCAGTGAGACTGTAACCTGTGTTGTATAGCTGGTGAGAATTTGCAACACATTTTTGAGATGTTTCCCTTTAAAACATGATGCATTCAGGGTCTCTTTGACACCTCATTGAAAACAACACTCTTCTAATGAAGAGACATACACTACTGTTCAAAAGTTTGGGGTCACCGAGGCAATTCCATGTTTTCCATGAAAACTCCCACTTTTATCCATGTGCTAACATAACTGCACAAGGGTTTTCTAATCATCAATGAGCCTTTCAACACCATTAGCTAACACAATGTAGCATTAGAACACAGGAGTGATGGTTGCTGGAAATGTTCCTCTGTACCCCTATGGAGATATTCCATTAAAAATCAGCTGTTTCCAGCTACAATAGTCATTTACCACAATAACAATCTGGACTGGATTAATTTAATGTTATCCTCATTGAAACAAACTGCTTTTCTTTCAAAAATAAGGACATGTCTAAGTGACACTAAACTTTTGAACAGTAGAGTACCTCTAATGACAGTTGTGTAGCAGCTATAGTTAAACTGTCGTGTGTAAACATGTGTGAAACAAACAGCAGGATAAATGGTTAACAGTCAAGTAGAGCTGCACTCTTACACCTTGTTCCAACAACTTCACTGTCTAGCTGTGTGTGAAATGTCCTTTACCACAACATATTAACATATTAAGTCAGACAAGTTCAAAACACACTTCTAGTGACAACCTTCAAAATAAAACACCAACATGAATGTCAAATTACAGGAAAGATGACGCTAAAATGAAGTTGTTATAATAGGAACTCGTTTAAAAAAAAAATTCAGTAAAGATGTAATCGAAACACCATAAATCACAATTTCACCTGCATCAGTTAATGTCATTCCGTTGCTTGATAACAGTGACATGAAATTCTCAAGGGCCAAAAGAGGGCTTACACTTGTTTCACTATTTGTTTCACGTTTTAGATCTAATTTATCCAAATCAGTATTCCATATCCCCTACTTACATTTTGGAAATGTTATTAAGCTATTTGTTCCAATTTGGTTTAAGTTTTTATGTTGCTGTTTTTTTTTTTGTTAATTATGTTTTTTACAGGGATTGTGAACGATGGCAAACAAATTAAATCAAGAGCAAAGAAAGTGAATACTAAATCCCACCCTGTATATCTAATTCACAGATATCCTAGTTCAGTGGACATTTATCTAGAAATGTGGACAACCTGGTGACGTATTATTATAGGATGAGATAAAATAAGACTATATTGATACCTTGGAGGGAACTCACAAACTACCCTAGAGTATATCAGATATATTTTTAATAAAACTCTCCACATGATAATTAATGCATTGACAAATAATATATCACAAATGTCCCAGATGCATGATGAAAACTTTACTTTTGATACTTTTAATGACTCCAAATATCTGAATGGATGCTCTTTACCTAGAACATGTCAGATAAAAGACCTGTATTTCTTCCACCAATAGTAGCATGTACTCAAACTTAATTTCCCAGCCTTTGAGACATTTGAAAATAGGACAAAATGTGTTCATTTTTGCTTCTACTGGATTACTGCTTGTTTCAGTATAGCGACAAATCCACAAAAAGATCAACCTCTGGGATATCATCAGACTGAAGACACATGCTGCACCCACTGTGTCAATCTTTTAGTTTTATGATATTTAAATAAATGCTTGGATAAAATTCACAGTTGATGTAGTTTAGAGAAACAAGAGCCAATACTGTCCACCTCTAATAATGGAAATATGGATGCAAACTTGCAAATCTAAGTTGGATATGAGGATGAATGTGATGCTTATGACAATAATATTACTGTTGCGATAATTACAAGCGGTTTTACTACTTAAACACTTAACAACGTATATTAACAAGAAGTCCTGAAAGGTAAAGCATCGAAATAAGGAGAAGACAAAATAATGGGGCTCTACAGCAGCGTTTTAATGTGACACCGTCCAACCTTCCGGCTCTGCTTACATCCGCCTTGACGGATCCTTTCCTACCAGATCCAGTGTTACTAATGTGATACCTTGGTTCCGATGTGGAAGTCATCCACCGCCGTGGTGCCCATGAACGCCAGCTCCATGTGCGTGTGCGTGTCGATGCCGCCCGGAATCACCAGTTTACCGGTGGCATCGATGACCCGGACCCCCGCTGGGATCTGAAGGTTCCGTCCAACTTCAACTATCTTCCCATTCTCTATGTACACGTCGCTGATCTCGGAGCAGTCCTCGTTCACAACTCTGCCTCCTTTAATCAGGATCCCGCTGGGTTGAGCCATTCCTGCTGCGCGCAGTCACACGGTCTAGTTTGGAGGGAAGAGACGGAGTTTGTGCAAAACTCAGCTGCGCACCGAAACTGTGTCTGTAGTCAGGAGGATCCAGGAGGTTCGCCAAAGTAGGCAGGCCAATTCCAAAGCAGCCCAGATGCGGATCTAGATCTGATCCTGGAACAGTTCCTCCTGTCACACTCCCCTTGTTCAGTGTTTTGCAGTGACTGTAATGAAGTAAATAATGATTTACAGCACATTGGCAGCTGCAATGGATGAAGAGATCATTTTCAAACAGATAAAAGCCTTTCATTTCAAATTAATAAACCAACAGCCGTTTGATTGCAATCTACTGATTTTACAACAAATTGAAAAAAATGAGCTATTTCGTGAACAGTTTAGAGTCCATACTGAAAAAATAAACTAATTTAACCCTTAGATGCTCCAGTGATTGGATCTACAATCTTCCATTAGTGGGTCAAAAATGACCCGTATAAGAATTGATGCGCTTTCATGCCATTTTTGTCATTTTGGTTCAGAATAATAATTTGTATTATTGTTTGTATTATATTTTTGTCCACACAAGAATGATTTCATGTTTGAAATAAATTTATTTTTCACTTTATAACAGATCTGAACATTTTCATAATTGAAAAAGAAGAATATTACACAGAACAGCAATAGAAGAATGTCAACATCCATTTTGTTGACATTTTCCACTTTTTTCCTCCAGCTATTCTCCATCCTTCCAAATCTGTTCACTGCATCACCTCTTGGTGATGATATTATCAGTGATAAAGAGCGTGGAGTAGTAATACAAATATTACAATTTCTTTAAAAGTACAAAAGGTAACTTAAAAATTGAAATGGAATGACATCCAAAACATGTTTTTTAAAGAATAGCTGGAAAATGAAATGATAAAAAAATTTTCATTACAAAGATATTGTAAGAAAACGACCTCAGCGGGTCATTTTTGACCTACTTATGCATCTAAGGGTTAAGAAAAAAGAAAATCACAACCAAAACAATTGTTTTTGTGAATAAACCTTTCCCATATTGTCTGCACTGGTTTCAAATGTGCAGCTCATCCAGCCTGTTGAATCTGACTTTAAGTCCCGGCATTTGAAGTCATTTTATTCCACAAGCCTGCGTTAAAAAATATGCATATGCAGGAGTCCATGTTGGCGTATAATAGAAGTCATGGCTGGACTGACTGGCTAGGAGGCAAAAATGGAGCTGATGTCCTCTGCTGACCCCTCTGTTCCATCCACTCTGTCAGAGCTGGGCTACCAGCCGAGAAAACAGCCAAGGTTCACTCAAATTGGTTCCGTTTTTTTTTTCTGCATGACAAGTAATTAACACACAGAAAACCTCAGCCAAGGTCATATTTTCCATCATAGAAGAACTGTTGAGGCTGTATCTGACAGTTAATTTCATAATCAGTATATCTGACATTTGCTGCCTTTAATAATTTGTGTTCAGTGTATTAAATGTCAGAAAATAGTGGAAACTCAACCTATTAAAGCACTTACACTACTGTTTGTTTGTTTGTTTTTTTTGCTTTGTTTTACCAGCAGTCTAAAAACAAAAGTTTGAGATTATGATATAAAACATAAGATATTGGCAAATATTTACAACAGTTGATTTTTGTCCCTGCAACCAGTCACAAGCACTGTTGTTACTTTACACCCCATAAATGCAAAATAAACTGAAATAATTAAGGATAAATTCAAATTGCGCAGGAGATTCTCTGTAAGAGAGATTTCAATTCATACAATAAAAGTCAAAAGTTTGGACACCTTCTCATTCAATGCTTTATATTTATCTGTATTATTTTGTACATTGTAGATTAATAGTGAAGATTAACACTTTTTTTGTTTACAACATGAGTCCATATGTGTTCTTTTATAGCTTTGATGTATTAATATACAATGTAGAAAATAATTAATTAAAAACCATTGAATGAGAAGGTGCGTCCAAACTTTTGACTGGTAGTGTAAGATTGTTTAGACTTATTAATTTAGCTGCTTAAATGGTGTAAAGGCCATTTTAGTGCATATTTACCTTAACACAAACCTAAGTACAATATTGGAATTAATAGTAATTGCAGAGGCTTGGTAAATGCAACATTGTGGATGAAACATACTCTACAAATATAAAACCTTTCTGAATATCAGATTTAATCTGTAGTTGTGCTGGAAACATTACTTTTTCTTTGTCCGTTTTTGCTGGTTCTCCACAGGGGTTTAGACATGTGCATGAGAAAATGCTAAAGGACCAATAGCTCCCTCTAGTAGTAGGACTGAGACATAAAGTAAATGTTCTATAACAGTAAGTTGTGCTTCTCATTCACATAAAAACATTAAAACAGTATTTTTTTAAAATGACTATCAGACACCAGTGTCCTAATCTCCTGCATCCCTGAGCCAGAACAGCTGAAAGTGTGCAAAGTGAGACACAGAGATCATCTGTACAAAAAGGATAAAAGTGCAGCTCCACAACAATTGAAATATCACAGCTTTCAACACAGTCTTATTAGAATTATCTTTTCAATAAATATTTAGTCATATACATAAGGTGAACTGAGACCTACTAAGAAATTTTCAGGTTTTATAGTCATTTTATGTTTACATTCAGACATGTTTGGAATTTCAGACACAATTCCATGAGTCCCTTCATTCGTACAACATGAAGATGATGTGAAAATGCAAAAACTCAAATATGCCATATGGCCCTTCAAAATTCAGGAATGTTTTAAATGTCAACATTATCAGAAGGGAGCTGCAGGCACTCCTGAAATAGCGTTGTTGTCTGTTTGTTGGTTTAACTCTAAATGAGGCAGGTGAGAAAAGATGTGTGTTAAAATATATCAGTATGGAACATTAATAATATGTAAACTATTCAGAGCTTGAATACAAAAACAGCTGTAAAATGCACTTTCCCATTCATCAGGTCATTGTTCTTTGCTGGAAGGAATCAGAATTAAATAAGCAAAGAAGCAGCAAGTGAATTTGCAATCGGGTCTTTTTTTTGTACAGGTCAACGTGTACAAGCTAAAACATTAATCACTGGATTTTTTTTTGCTGTTTTATGGTTGTAGTTGTTTGCAGCAGTGGAAGGAGACAGGAATAAGTGATGGGAAATGACATGCAGCAAATGATCCTGACAGTCAGGAAGCAAACCAGAGATTCATGCTTAGGATGTTTGTGCTCTAATTCATTGTATGGTAACGCATTTCTGTGCATTCAAATTACAATAACATTTGAACCTGTGATCTTCTGCATGCACCTGTATGTTGAATTTAAAACACATGCACATTCTGTGTAATTTCATACAGGCTTTATTCATACAAACAGATGGAAAGAACAGCTTGGTGTACTGTATATACTGTACCGCCATCGCAGTAATTAACCTAATGCAAAACATCTGTCTTCCTGACACAACATCATACTCAGGGGAATTGTGGTCCTACAGCACTTATGGACTACAAATATGGGGGGAATGTACAAGCAGAATTCAAAGCAAAATGGATCAATGCTGTCAGGATTTACATGAAAATATAGGGAATAACACTCACATCAGAAATGTCCAGAGTTATTGAATTGTTCATTTTTCTACTACTTACTACTGTTTTTGTCCTTATTCTTCTCCAGCTAAACCAGAGAAATAATAAAAGCCGACATGTTGCCTCAGTGATGCACTTTTAGTTATATTAGGGTTTCCATAACTCTTCTGGTCTCTGTTACAGCATTTTGACTCTTGGCAACAGAAAAGTGAGAGTAATTGAAAACAATAGCAGTGGAACTGTGACATAATTAGAATATTTAGTGAAAACGTCTACTAGAAAATAGCACATCTTGGGGAGCGTGGCCGTTTGCTCTGTAAACCTGTGACCTCAACCATAAAATAAAACGATTGTGCAATTTGGAATTGTTTATGTTAAATATTTTTCTTTAAATCCCCACAAAACAGCACGTTTCTGATAATGCTGCGATAGCCCTGGAGCATGCAACTGCCTCTCTTTCATGAAGAGTTGTTAGCCACTGGGAGAGATTAATATTTTACTGCAGTGGATTGGTTGTCTGCACCGCATCAGTCCAGACAACTTTTCTCATCCATTAGTGTATTACGAAAACAAGACACATTGGAGAGACAAAGATGCATGCGCTGGTGAGATAAGCGCACGCACAGGGCTTAGGAACACCTAACCTTCACAGTTGCAATAAACAATAACATGTGACTTAAGAGGATTTACATAAGATGAGAGGAGTAATCAGAGGGAGTGAAAAACCAATGAGGCAGCAATGGCATCTCCTCAAAAGTCTCTGTGTTGCTGAATGAGAAAGTTGCCATTCTGCTGGATTTGGAGCGAGGCTCTTGTTATCATTTTATTTCCCCTACCAACGCTACAAACCGACACAGATGTCACGTTCTTTTTTTTGACTGAACTGAAATGCAGTGAGCTCGGCTTCAAGTGTTGACATGGTAAAACTCTGGCATTAGAAGGGCAGAGCGTGCACAAAAAAGTGGCATAAGATAATGCTCAGGCAGATTATCAGTGCTGTCTGCAGCAAGAGGCTTTTTTTTTTTTTTTTAACCGTGTTTGTGCTCAGATTCACATATCATACCGCAGCTGCAGCAAATGTGTGAGTAGGACAGATCTGCAAAAGAAAAAAGGCGGTGATACAGCAGTGAGTTTGTAATTTCAGTAAATGTTTTAAGGATATTCTTTGGGCAAAACAAAGAGGAGCCTTTCAAAGAAACAAAATGTTCCCTGTTTCTCCTTTTCTACTATCTTATCTGATGTGATTTTTATTTTAATCTAATCTCATCAGACTTGTTTGTTGCCAGATTAAATGCATATATCTGCTTTATATCTTTATCTCTCTTGCAGCCAAGAAACACACTAAAATGAAATCAAAATGGCTAAATGCAGTTAGATGATGTGCTTCTCTGTAGTACCGTGGATTTTATAATCCTGTACTGTATGCAGACACTCACTGAACCAGTAACAACAACCTGCCCTTTATTACTCCATCAAAAAATGGAGTTATGTGTCAATCGGTGTTGATTTGTCTGTCTTTTGTCTGCCTGTCTGTCTGTTAGAAACATTACTCAAAAACGGAATAACAGATTTGGATGAAATTTTCAGGGAAGATCAGAAATGACACAAGGACCAAGTGATTAGATTTTGGCAGTGATGCTGCTTATAGTCTGGATCCAAGGATTTGTTAAAGATTTCTGTTTTGTTGCGAGGATAGCAGCACGGCGTCACTGTAACCATGACAACAAGGGAACACTACATCAGCTGCCTGCTGATGATCACATGATTGTTATCCTACTACAAATCCACCGCTGAGGACTTATCAGGACTTATCCATCGGAAATCATACAAGGAACAATTGATTAAATTGTGGGGGTGTTTCTGAGTCCCATCAATTCCTGCCACCTGCTACATATTTAGGTCATGTGATTCAGTATCCGTACATAATGTACACATGCATAACACACGCCTGTGCTCAGAGCAAGGTCATTGTGTTTGTGGGTTCATCTGTATTAAATGGACACATTCTATGTTGTAGTGATTTCTGATCATCAATAACTAATAAACTAATGCTACATTCAAAAAAAATGTTGCATTTCTAACAATGCTATATGGGGGAATCAACAGCCTTGGTGGAACATTATGCTCTCTGAGTGCTTTTCTGGTATAAAATTGTGGAGATGATAATGGACTTCAGGAAAAGACCCTGCCCTCATTCACTTGGCTCATCTGCTACAATTTATACTCTCTGGGAGTTGAAGATGGTCAGAAAAAGTCTCAGCAGAGGATGTAGGACAGCTGCCGCTACTGTCCTACACACCTCACCACTGTCCTGTACATATCACTCACAGTTAGGTGAAGCTTTAAGAAGATTATCAGCTCCACCCTGCCCACCCTCCAATACTTGTCCACCTGCCAAGGGAAGAATTTCAGTGCACATTCCTCCCATCTGAGGCAGGCAAGTTATTTTATCTCCTCTTCTGTCTAGTATGTTCTGAAATGCTACGTTAGAGGAAGACAGCGGGTATAACACACTGATGAGCCATCCACCATCCATCCATATGTGTCACTACAGTTCCCCCCCAAAAATTACTAAATTATTAGTAATTCTACAGAAATGTACAGCATGTTCAGACCAAAATCTACAAACATGTGACTTGTGCTAAATTGTGCAGATGTTTTACCACATTCGTTTATAATACAGGCTGTTTCATAGAGCCACCCCCAGCTCCATGTATAATTAATTGTACAACTGCACATATAGAGCATTTTTCTAATGTGTCACACACTTTGTCAGTCTCAGTGCAATCCGAAACCAAACATTTTTGCATTCTGCTTGTAATCACTTTGACCTATTTATAGCCACTGCATTATTGTTTGCTCCACAGCTTATTCCCTGTTTCTGTTTGCACAGATTTGATATATTTGTTACTGTTTGAATTATTTTAATTGTCACTTTTTTAATCCATTTTATTAATATGGCTGTGCATTCTTTTCACATCATGCAAGCACATTATGTGAGCATTCATAAGCAACAAACCTGATTCTGAGTCAGTATTCACGTACGCAAGCAAATGGTCCAGGATTGCATTACCACTAATTGCAGCCCAGATGGCAGTGTTCTCCTCAGGTTGAAATGGAAATGTGACCTGCAGTTCTGACTGCTCAAATGTTTTACTGTACAATAGGAAAATGCTCAACACAATTACGCTGGTAGACAAAAATAATGCTCTTGTAAGGCAGATTACTGTGTGATCTAATAGGACGGCACAGTTTTTAAAGAAGCATTTAAGTGAATTGCAATTACAGCAACATCAGGGACATTTTTAGAATATCTTTGTCACTTTAAAACATCTCAGATATTTATGTAATTTTATTATGATTTGTTTTAGAGAGCAACTAGAGGAGTAATGGTCACAAAAGAAGAAACCAAACTGAAATGGTAGATGCCTTTACAAATGTTATTTTTGGCACCAACTGAACGATTTCTTTGAAGGTAACTTACAGTGTGCAATTAATAAAAAATATCCATGTAATAAGGCTTCAAATGTGACATAAAGTGATGTAAGATTCCCTGACATATTGCCTCCGAAGACACTAGGAAGTCTGCAGCTACTTCAAAACATTTGTCAGTCACATTGTTGCAGCTCAAGCATCACAAGGCAGCTGTTAAGCAGACTCTAAAAATGTTAAGCTTCCAACAATGGGAGGCAGAAAATGTGAAGGGAAACAATTAAATTACGCCTTGCATGAAGTTTGCTTTTCATTTTGTGAGGCAAATTTAGTGCCATGGTTAATCATTATGCTGTTGAACACGATTTGCAAAAATATTCAAGAGCTTTATGTGCCTCAGTGCCCCTTCTGTATTGAAAAATAATGGGCCTCTATCCAATTAAAAACTGCATTAAATCTCTAAAGTATTACATGCACTTTACTGGTATCTCTCTGATTAGGCTTTTCTGCATGTGCAGATGCTGACAGCACACTGAGAAAGGGAGCTTTGACTGACTGCTCCCTTTAAAATCTAGTTCAGGAGTCCAGGATTTTAAATGGATAATGAAGGTGCATGCGTGCATTTATGCTGAAAAATGATTTTTTTTTTTTCATCAAAATCATCAATCTGGAAGAAATTTCTGAGGAGGGGAGATCAATTTGAACTAAACACACACAAAAGTGACATTAATAAAAATGGAAACCTGTTTCATGCTATCAGACTGTCAACATTTGATCATCGTTTGCTATTTAAACACCATTTTTCATCAAATTCACTTTCAGGTGCTGAACAAAAAAAGGAATAATTGAAGGAAATCTTCGTGACGAGGCTGAATGCTGGGTCCGCATTATGTATTGGGATGTAATAACAGCACAACGAGATTTTTGTATTCATCACAGGCCTTATGTTTTGATTCTAGCATTGATAGGCAGTGATTCATTGTTCCGCAACAGAGGCACCAATCCAACATGTGAATGGATGATTTATGTGACCATCTGTTTTGTTTTGATCATAATTTGATTATCTCTTTTTGTGGGATGACTTTCCATGTCAAGACCCATTTTGTTGCACACACACACACACACACACACACACACACACACACACACACACACACACACACACACACACACACACATTGTACAAGTCCACACCCCTCACATGTACATGCGCACACCCATGCACAGCGCGACAAACTTTGGAATAATTGAGCCTCCTACATGATCACTGTCTCAAACCCCACAGTCACACATTCACACCCTCCGTCTCTTAAAAACTGACCAAATTATGATTACAAGTAACAAGTAGGATAGTTGTACAACCGACTCACTCCCACTATCTATTTGTGTTAATTAAAAGATTTGCAACTACATGTGTCTGCAGATAATCAAAATGTCTTCTGCAGCAGCACTCCCAGATGCATCGGCACTCCAGAGCTCATTTGCTTGCTGCGATCTCATGTTTGTTTAGAATTAATCAATCTACCCACAATTGAGTTAATTAATTAGTGTTTTAATGCTACTCTTTATAATTGCAGTCAGATGAGTCTGCAGACAAAGCAATCACATTAATGCAAATACAACAGATAATTGTTATCCAAACTTCCTCAGCAGCAGCAGCAGCAGCAGCAGCAGCAGCAGCAGCAGCAGCAGGGGAACAGCTCTTACTGTACCGTCGAGCTCGTTGTGAGGAAGCACTAGATGGCACCATTGAGCAGAGTTTCTCCTCTCTGTCCTCTTGTCACTTCCTGGATATTGTTCAATTAGCTGTCCTATACTGTCCTCAGTATGCGAGTGCACATATGCATGGAGGAATAGATGGCACGAGGCTGCCGTGATAGCCTTACTTGCAGATGAATTAAGCGGTGAAACAAAAGGTCTCCAACAAGTGCAACATCCTGTTTAAAAAGTGATATTTCACATGTATCTGGTGCAAATCAAAGGGGACACTTTCTGTGTGTCTCCTCGCTGCCGTGATAGTGTTTAATTTTTCACAAGAGGCATCAACAGGGTGACCTTAGAAGCTTCTTTCACTAAATGTTCTTTTCAGGAACATTTTCCACAAAGGCTGCTCAGTGTTTAGAGCATCTGTGTCCCACTACATCTATGTAAAGTCTGACTTCCTGCAGCGAGCGTTTGTTGGACAGAAAAGAGCAAAATAATTGAGTAAATACTGTATGCTTTCAGTTTCTTATTTTCTGCAAAAATAAAAAATAAAAAAATTCCAAATGTGCTCTTATTGAAGTATCCGTTTCTGTAGGAGAGAAAAAGTTTTGCTTTGTTTGCACTGTTACTCCTTAAAAACTTTCCATCATTCAAATTTTATTCAAAGCATCTTCATCATCATTATCATCACCATCATCACCATCATTAACCGCAGCTCATTTTGAATTGCGAGGCTTTGTAGAGTACATTTTTGTTTACCCAGTTCCTGGTGTTTTTCAGGAATATGCTTGTATCATTCGGCAGCCTCTCAGCAAGAGCCATTATTCCCTCATCTCTTTAGTTTATCTCCTCTGATGATCTGCTCAGATAGATATGACAGCTGAATAAATATGCAAACGTAGTGCGCGGCTCCACACTTCACCACAGAATTTCTATTATGCTCTCAGATTTAGAGACGAACAGTATATTGCGATAACAATGGGACTCTTTGGGGATTTGGATGAATGGGTCTTTTTTTTTCTTCTTTATCATCTTCTGATAAACTATGGATATCAGCTGAAAAAATCGAGACACTTCTTACTCATTCGCTAAGACTAATTAAAAATCTCTTTTTACAAATCTGCTGTTGATAGTTTCTGAAGAGTTCTTTGAATATCAGAGTATAAAATGGGATTCATAAAATCACACTTTCAGTAATTAACTTCAGTCAGCAGTGTCGTGTCTTTTACTCTTTTACCAGCTCTGCTGCGTCCTTCAGAATCTGTTCCATTTGAAATAAAGATGAAGTGATCACAACACAAATATTTCCATCACTGTGACCTAATTACCTGCAAGGTTTTAGAAGGAGTGAATAGAATGACACAAACTGTTACATCAGATCATTAGTGAAATGTGAAACTTTTATTCAATAGAGAAAAAAAAGATAATATTCCTTTTAAAATTTTATTGCAGCTGACCTCAGGTTCTTTCATTCACTGTTGTGGCTTATTATTTCAGCATTCAAAAAGGAAAAAAAATGTGCATATGTTTGTCCTTAAGACACATTTGATTTTTATCTTTTAATAAAATAAGTATCAAAAAAAGAAAATGTGAAAAATATTTTCATTAAAAAAAACATTGACAATCCCAGGCTGCATCACTGGTGCACTGCTGGACTTGTGGGCATATGTTGCCTTTTTATAGCATACTGGTGACTATCTCAGCTCTAATACTTTGGGCTTTCGCCTGGCCCCCAGCTCCCAGCATGCTTTGAAACATGTAAGTCTCTTTTCAATCAGTTTTTGAGCATGGCATCGATACTGGCTACATTTGTGGCAGAGGAGGCGCTTTGGCAGCTTCGTTTGAAAAGAATTGCCATGGGAGGGGTCGGCTTGACCCAGCTTTAATGCAAAAACTGAAAAAGAGAGAGGAAACAACAACAACAAAAAGCTACTATATATAACCAAATCTGCAGCTTACTCAGAAAACACATGATAATGATATCCTCTTAACACTCCTTGCTGCAGAATTACAGCCCTCACGGCAGCAGGGGCCAAGATTCAAGACTAGAGAGAAGGCGCAGTTATTACAGCACAATCATTATGTTGTGACTGTGTTTCTGGCCCCGTTCACCTTACTTGGTCAAAAGATCAACACTACAAAATTAGCAATTAACCAAGCAATGCTGACTCCTTCCTCAGAAAGGGTGCATTACCCTAACATCCTAAATAAGCACTTGTAAATGTGATTATTTTCCTGTTGGGTTGGTGGTTTCAGGGGATTTGTTTCTGCACTTCAGTTGCATTAATTGAGCCACAAATGCAGCGGTTCTCCCATATTTCTGCCCGTTTACTGAAGAGGCGGTCACAATGCTCCCTCCAGAGGAACTGGAACTTTTCTGTGCCGCATGTAGCTGCTACTTCCTCGTAAAAATACTCTAAAAATAGATATATCTTCCTTGACAGGTTTCTTGTTGTTTTTGTGAAATCTTAATTAGTGATTAGTTAGAATAATTCTCAAACTGCTTCTTTTTTCTCAGTGGAGGATGGTCTGTTATTTTAATTAAGCAGAGGTCAGATTTATTAACTCAGCAGGAGTGTGTTGAGTGAAACTGTGGAAATCAGCAATGATGTTACACGTCGTGCCACTCAACACGCTCATGTCGCTGCCTCCCTTCTCCACCACACTGTGAAGCAAGGCAGGAGAGGAGTTTTGTTTTATGTTATGTTTCTCACTGATTCCTTTTGATTAGTTATTTGATGCTGTCTTTCCATCCCTTTTGCTCCTCCCAACGGTTAGATGATGATGATGCAGCTCAAACCAGACCCCCGATGGGTGCAACCACTGGGTTTAGGAGGCTGGGTGCGGTAAAGGAAGGAAAAGTCGAAGTAATGAGATACAGGGAGAAATAATGTGTGAAAGAAATAAAAAGGAAAAAAAAAGTGGGCATTGAAAGAGAGGAAAAAGATTGGATAATTAAAGGAGAGTGAGTGAGGCGAGTTTCATGCAGCTCACACAGAAGAGAGCTGATCAGACTATAAATCAAAATGTCTCTGTTATATCTTCGTTCAGATCTTTTGACAGTATATTGCTTGTTTTCCTCGTGCAACTTGGCAGCTGGCTACACATCAAGTGCATAGATGTACTGTAAATAAAGATTTTCTATCCCCTTTTAGATGGCAAAATCTAAAAACACAAATGTTACTGAGCCAGTCAAATTTTTCTCAATGCTACCGCCATAAAAATGTTAAAAAAATAAAATTAAAAAAAGGTTTTGTTGTTGCAGATGGCTGCATTCTGGACTTTAAAGCCACATTAGAGAGAAGATGTATGGTGGATGGTGTACAAGTTAAACAGGAACTGCAAGTATACAACATAGTGATTCAGTAAATATATATGTACAAAGAAAATAAGAGAGTTGATTTTTAGTTTCTATTTGTTAGAAATCTCTGTGGGAAATGATTGCAAAGTGTTATCCATTCTGTCTGTGGCCACAAGACAATTACTGCCAGAAAGCTTTTGACTGCTCCTGATTATGTGATGCCTTTCAAAAAATTACACAGATTTCACATCACATGCTGAGCATACCTCAGCTGCAGTTGGGAGCCTCAGAAGAAAATCCTGACATTCATGCACACCACCCCCAAGACCCCCGTATCTATTGTAGGCTTTATTTTGTCTGTGGGGGCGATGAGAGACAAATAGAAGAGGGTGCAGCTTCCACTCCCTGGTCAGCACTGCAAAAAATATCCGTCTTAACAAGTCATTTAGTGCAGTCTTGATTTTTAGATCCCATTTTTTCACATCATAAAGTGACAGCTTTGGCACTCAGGATGTTGAGCTCACAATCGGTTTCTATACAAGACACCTTTTTCTTTTATTGGAGGGGTGAAGCTGTCGCATGATCTTAGAATTACATCTGTTTATGCATTAATACCACCACAGTGAAAGTGACATGAAAGTGAAACAGTCTCTGGGTGTGTCCAAAACCATTCCTTATTGACTGAGTAGGGCACTATACTAGAATTGAATTTGAATGTGTGAATTCTGAGTGTGTAAATGTACAGATTGTATGATTCTGTGGACAAAGCATCCCTTAAAATTAAAAAAAGATAAAATAAAATGAAAACTTAGTCTTTGTGTCACTCACCATAGATTGGACTCTGAAATTGAGATTTTGGGCAACACACAATGGTTATTGTTAGAGAGAATTAGTCTATATATTACATGGCCACTTTGCACTTTTTGCAGAATTTTTAAATACACTATAAAGTGGATGCATGTACACAATTATAATTATGACACTAAAATGTAAAGATGGCAAAGATAGAGCACTACATAGTAAACAAGAAAAGCACTCAGAGAGCGCAGTACTCCACCAAGGCTGCTCATTCCCCCGTATGGCATTGTCAGAAATGTAGCATTTTTTATAATAAATGCAGCATTTGTTTATTTATTAATTATTAATTATCAGAAATCATGGCAACATAGAATGTGTCCATTTAATATAGATGTACCCACAAACAAAATGACCTTGCGCTGAGCACAGGTGTGTGTTATGCATGTGTACGTTATGTACGGATACTGAATCACGTGACCTAAATATGTAGCAGGTGGCAGGAATTGATGGGACTCAGAAACACCCCCACAATTTAATCAATTATTCCTTACAGATAAGTCCAGATAAGTCTTTAGTGGTGGATTTGTAGTAGGATCACAATCATGTGATCATCAGCAGGCAGCTGATGTAGTGTTCACTTGTTGTCATGGTTACAGTGACGCCGTGCTGCTATCTCACAATGATGTGGAAATCTTTAACAAATCTCTGGATCCAGACTATAAGCTGCATCACTGCCAAAATCTAATCATTTGGTCCTTGTGTCATTTCTGACCTTCCCTGAAAATTTCATCCAAATCCGTTAGACAAACCAACAGACGGACAGACAGACAAATGTACGGCAATCGTCACATAATAGAATGCTGTTTCATACACATATGGATGGAAACAGGAACCTGATTTTGGTTAGAAGAGTCACTTGAATTATTATTGCTTGTTTGGTGTATGAGACAAAAGCATTTCCCAGGTTCTGGTTTTACGCCTATTTTATGTAACCGGCTACACATGCTCATCATTTCCCTTACTGGCCAGTGTGTTCCTGACTTTAAATACAAATGATGTGTATGCGAATAAGATTAAGACTAAATTAGACTAAAATTGCAACAGAAAGTCCAAAAACTGTTCTTCTTTGTAGTTCCAGATGTCCTGTCCACTGTCTCCCAGATGTGTCTTTCATAATGGCTGGCTGTGAGGCAAATGGTTTTAGACATTTTTTCAACGCAAAACCATTAGCTAATACTGGGACAAATTGGCAACATGTAGCTCTGCTTAAATAGCCGTAGGACAAATGAACTGAACTGAACATGAAAATGTGCTCAGTTTTTAGCCTTGACATCTCAAAATGAATGATTTAACATGCAAAGGTAACAAAAATCATTGCTACAAAAGCTGAGATCCATATTTGAACTTTTTAGTGTTGATTTTCATTAGTAGCAACCCTGTCTCCCAAAAAACTAAATGTCATTTATGTGCAGAAAGAAACAGCAAATTTCATTTTCAAATAAATATATTTTCTAACCAAAGCTTAGACTTGGACACAGTAGATACAACCGTCAGTTTGAGAAGACGACGGTGACAGGACTTTTGCCCTGAAGATCGAGGTTTGTGTTCCACATAAGACCATTATTCTTCGACTTAAGTTTTCAGATTCAGATTCAGATTCAGATTCAGATATATTTTTATTCATGCACAGAGAAAGACAATATATTCCACCAAAGTAGTTTACAGCAGATGTGCATGAAAGGGAACCCCAGAGAAGCAAAAGTTCACTGGTTTCACTAGTTACCTTTGGTTTTCATTCACTGTTTATGTTTAGGTTCAAATATGACCCATTTTGAATGAAGAGTTCCTCTATATTTGAAGTTTCTCCTTCATTTTCTGCCCCATTTGACTGGTTTGCTGAAAAAAGCAACAGTATGGCAATAATATAAATGACAAGATGTATTGATTTGAAACATATTTGTGATGTGTTAACATAAACCAGAAGGCAGAAGGTTTGACTCAGATTGTTAATGACAAGACAGTTTAGTTGTATAAGAGCACAACTCTTGGATACATAATGGATTGTTAGAGCTAATGTTAATTCTGAGCAACTCAAGTTTCTGTGACAACCTCAGACATAACAGCAATGAAGACCAACATTTTGATACATATCAGAATACTATGAACTTAGAGTTCTGGCCGGTAATATTTTAGTGATCTGATGTGTGTGCTCAGGTTTGTCTTTAGTAGTAGTTACTCCCCTCTAAAAATTCCAAAATAGTGCCATTGCAGCTAAAACTAGGCCTCTGCACTGTTTCTTCTGCAAATTCTACTTTTTGTTTTGATTGCATCCACATTGCATCCTGCTTACATGGAGCAACTATGGACCTGAACCACAGAAGAATAAAATAAATGCACTGCTTGAGCTGACTGTAAACAGTTCAGGAGCTGCTTTAACTGGGCAGTGAGAGACAACGTAAAGAAATATGACTCCTTAAGCAACTTCTTACCAGTAACCTGTTAAATGAAAGACCTTAAGTGAGTAGAATGAGCCTCTAAGGAGTCTTAGGTTATCTTCACATAATGCTGTTTAACTATTAACTCCCCAGCTTCTAACCTGTATTCCCACAACATTAAATTGTTAATCCATAACTAGTGTAATTAACACTACAGATGGTATTTCTAGAAAGTGAACAAAACACTGAGGGAAAAAGGGACAAACGAGTGAAAGTAACCCAAGATGCAACAGTGAGAACAGTCAAGAGGGTGTAAGTAAGAAAAGGATGAAGGAAAAAAAGAGACAGAATGTGAGTCAGAAGCAGCTCAATAGTCTGCTGATAGAGAGACATGTACTATATTACAAAAGGACAGGGTAAAAAAAAAACACCTGGTCAAGGTTTTTGTCAATTCTTAGATGCAAAAGTGGGTCAAAAATGCCCCGGTGAGGTCATTTTCTTGCAATATCTTTTTAATGAAACGTTTTTCTGCATATTTCTCAAAAAATGTGTTTTTGAGATCATTCCATTTCAATTTTTCAGTTACCTTTCATAGATTTAAACAAATTGCAATATTTGTATTACTACCCCAAACTCTTTATCACTGATAACATCATGTAAGACATGATGCAATGAACAAACTTGGAGGAAAAGAGTGGAAAAATGTCAACAAAATGGATGTTGACATTCTTCTACTGCTGTTCTGTGTAATATTCTTCTTTTTCAATGATCAAAATGTTCAAAATCTGTTATAAAGTGAAAAATAAACATATTTCAAGCATCAAATCATTCTTGTGTGGACAAAAATATAATACAAACAATAATACAAATTATTATTCTGAACCAAAATGACATAAAAACACATTGATTCTTATACGGGTCATTTTTGAACCACTAATGGAAGAGTGTAGGGTTCAATCACTAGTGCATCTAAGGGTTAATATTGTGACAAATTCAAAACACCAGATTAGGGCCCAAAATGAAATATTTGGCAGATCTTTTAATACAAGGACTAACACAGACTTATCGTCTTCCATTTGTGTGTCATTTGCATTAGTAAGGTTTGTAGTTCTGTTTATAAAATTCAGATTAAGAAGTACAATTTTTCACTTATTTGTAAAGTTTAAACCACACCAGTCATTTGGTTTGTTAGACTCCAAACACTGATCAGTAATAAAGACCATGGAGGCCGTGTTGTGTTCAGATTGGTTTGGAGATAGAGACTGGTGAGTCCACCAGCCATCATCTCAGCCTGAGTTTACCCTCCTTTTATTGTACCACTACAACAGCCCTGCTTACAACTTGTGTACTTCAGATGCCATACAGTGATAACAATGACAGCATTCAGAAGTCAGAAACTGACAGAGATGACCTGAGCTCATCCAGGGGAAAAATACAGAAAATACAGCAGAGAAGCAACAGCAACGACAGCAAGGAAGGAAAAAGTGAAGACAGCATTGCAGAAATGTCTTTTCTCCACTTGTTTTGTATTTTTAGTAGCTTTATGGGGTGCATTAGTGATTTAAATATGTCTAAAATGTGACCAGACGCACACTGCCATTCACAAGTTTGGGGTCACTTAGAAATGTCCTTATTTTTGAAAGAGAAGCAGTTTTTTTTCAATGAAGATAACATTAAATGAATGATAAATCCAGTGTAGACATTGTTAATGTGGTAAATGACTATTCTAGCTGGAAACAGCTGATTTTTTATGGAATATCTCCAT
Source organism: Amphiprion ocellaris (assembly GCF_022539595.1). Classification (NCBI taxonomy): domain Eukaryota; kingdom Metazoa; phylum Chordata; class Actinopteri; family Pomacentridae; genus Amphiprion; species Amphiprion ocellaris. The sequence continues at coordinate 31,235,686 of NC_072774.1, forward strand.
AGAGGTACAGAGGAACATTTCCAGCAACCATCACTCCTGTGTTCTAATGCTACATTGTGTTAGCTAATGGTGTTGAAAGGCTAATTGATGATTAGAAAACCCTTGTGCAGTTATGTTAGCACATGGATAGAAGTGGGAGTTTTCATGGAAAACATGAAATGGCCTGGGTGACCCAAACTTTTGTGAATGGTAGTGTATCTGTGTTTAAATTTTAAAAAATAATGTGGCTGGATACACGTACATAAAATAGCTGCTTACCGTTAGAGAGACGAATGTTATGATGTTAAGCATAAAGTGAGGTCTCAGAAATACGCTGGATAGAGAAAACACATTTAAATCTGTGCAGTTGACTCTTGATAGCTCAACAGAACCCCAAACTATCTTTCTGACCAATAAAAGAGAACTCTTCTACATATCAAGATATGAAAACTCCAAACCAAATCAATAGTCGCCAGTAAGTGACAAAATTACACTAATGTGGTTTTAAAAAAAACTGTTGTGACTGCTCCCATTTTTTCTGTCCTTGTAGCAGACTGTTATGAGCTCTCCTACAAGCCTCGGCGCTGGACTAAGCTGGATATTTTTTGCAGCGTGCCCTGGGAAGTGTTCGGGTTACAGCAGCGTCAGTCAGGGGGCCTCAGCACTGACTGACACTCTGTGGATGATAGTGAAATCTAGCAGGTGCATTTGGCTTGCATACCTCTGATCAGTACACCACTGTGCTTGTCTTCTTAGCTTGCTCTGTAATAAGCTCCTTCAAAAGATCAGTATGTACACCCCCCCCCACATCCGCCCTCCCCACCACCACCGTCACCCCCCCTCCCACCTCCCTCCTGATAAGATCTGGAGTATGTAGTTCTCTCTTTCCCTTTATTCCCAACTCTTTTCGTTTTCTTAAGAAAATGTCAGTTTAATCATATCTTAATGCTTTGATAATGGGGTTCTTTTACACGGGCGAAGAACAGTCACTTCAGTGTCTTTAAAAGCCCAGGATGTGGAGGGAAGGAGAGAATGTCTCTAAATTAAATTTGCTCGGGCCCTGCCTCAGCGCTGTGTATTTCTGTGTGTGTGTGTGTGTGTGTGTGTGTGTGTGTGTGTGTGTGTGTGTGTGTGTGTGTGTGTGTGTGTGTGTGCGTGCGTGCGTGCGTGCGTGCGTGCGTGCGTGCGTGTGTGTGTGTGTGTGTCTGTCTGTCTAACAGCAGGAACTGAGGCTCTTTTTCACCCCTCTTGACAATCACACAAAACATGTAATTGTTTCATGTGCGTAAGTGAAGACTATTAATATTTAAATGTCAGCTTGCTTGATTTAAATAATTGGGAAAGTTTAAGTGGAGACTAAACCTGAGTGTCAGTGGAGGCCAAAAACCTGCCTTTTTTTTCAAAGTGCTTTATCTTTACTTTAGTCCTTCACGTAACGAGGCGCACAGACAAGTCTCTTGTCACATGAGACGTTGTTAGTGTCGTTTTTTTTTTTTTTTTTAAATTTGGGATATTTCTATCTCTGCTGCTTTTGGATATAAATTATTTCAACAACAAATTGCCAGAAGGAAATGGGAAGAAAACAAGCGTGAACAAATAAATTATTTGTAAAGTGTCACTGCTTGCTAACAAAGAAGGAGGGAACGCGATGGTCCCCGATGGAAAAGTGAGTGTGCGACTGTGCAGGTGTGACGCCAGCTGCTGGGCTCCTGAATACCCCCCCACTTCCCCTGTCACTCACAATGACAGGCAGGTGAGGCGGCACGCACACACACACACACACACACACACACGCACACACACGCACGCACACACACGCTCACTCTCCTTACATCAACTACAAGTGCACAACTGCTAAGGTGTGTGTTGCCCAAACGCCATAAGGGAACTGTGCACTGAACTTATGCTACTCAGAGTGTTAAGAAAAAGGTGGGGGGGAGTTGCTCATGTTAGGTAAAGACTGTGCTACTCAAACAAACCCTGAAATTGGTCTGCATTGTGGAGGAGGAAAACTTGTAGCAGTGCCACCCACTTTCAGCCATTTAGCGAGGGAAAGACCAGAGGGCATATTTAAACAGCCCTGTGGCTCCTCCATGTTGCTGTCAGTCCGCTCTGAGACCGAGACACTGCCGGCTGCAGCGTTTGTCTTGACCTACTTGTGACTCGTTACTGCACTGAATAAGAGGGATGGCTGACAAAATAAAAAAAAAAACAAAAAGAAAAAAACACAGCTCAACAAAGGGAGGGGGAAAAACAGCTTAAGAACAAAATAGCCATTTCTGGTGGAGTTTGGAGTTCTAATCAGTGAAGCAGAAGCCAGTGCAGAGCAGGGGAGTCTGCGCGCAAAAACATTATCTGCGTCTCAAGATGGATCCTTGACTAATCCCGCTGTCTGAGCTCAATGCTCCCAAGATGCTCCGAGAGGAGAGGAGGAACACTGGAGGAGAGGAGGTGGTGAGAGGGAGGGAAGGAGACCATAGATTCAACGAAAAAGAAAAGAAAAGAAAAGAAAAAAAGCCAGTTTAGTCTTCCCACAGGCCAGTGTCAGTTCAGGGACGACACTGTGGCCCTAATTGCACTCTCTCCAACAGATTACGGTTGGGAACCCCCAAATCAGGACTGTTAGCTGCCCGAGATCCTTATTAGCATCACACTCATTTTGGCAAAGTATTCAAGACTCCAGTGTAACCATGCTACGGAAAAAGCATCATCAAACTGCTAGGAAGACGTCCCCCTTTCATCTTTTAATTAGTTAGTTTGCATTGGCTGCTACTGTAAGCGGCGGATTTGTTATTTATTTGCTGAAACACAGGCTGCCACATTATTGTGTAGCTCCACGCAGACTGCTGTCCTCTTTGATTCAGGCTAATGGAGTCCCACCAAGCTACATAATATGTGCTGTATGAAAAGCCTCTAATTCCAAATCATCTTAAAGGAGCGATGCGTACAGCCAGAGAGGATGTCTTCACAATGACACACACGCACAAAAAAAGAAAAGAAAAGGGGGGAAAGAAAAGAGAACACAAAAACTCCATGTGATTTTTGCCTGGACATGGAACCAATATGTTCACGGGATCATTTTTGTTGCCATTCACAGCAAATGATTAAAGGGGAGCTACTCCACATTGATCTCTGGGGCAAAGCTCAACAAGCAACAAAAAATTAGCATTCACCGAAACAAAGTTGCAGTTGTTGGTGAGTGTTGCACTTTAAAATTGCTATATTGTTTGTATAAAGAGCTATAAATGCATGTTCGGTGCATGTTGTGCCCTTTAATTGTGCTCTGATTTTCAACTACAGGAAGAAATCTCCAGAGGACTGAAAGCAGAGACCACTGATGCGACGAACAGTGTTTAAGCTGTTGCCGACTGCTGCTGCTTAACAGGACTCTGTCACTGGCACTCTGCAAAACTGTCAGGGTTACCATTGAGATGAATCTAAAACTGGCCACAGGGTTATTTTTAGACTTGGCTGCAGGATAAAAAGTTTCTGAGCCCCATAAGTAGGTCAGCTCAAGTGGTGTTCACATTGCTGTTATGTACAATTACTGAAAAGTAGCATCTCCGGTCCAGAGCAACTTTTAATCCACACTGCAGTGAATGAGCAAGTCAACTTCTCCCCTACTACCAACTTTTTTTTCAAAAATCTTCCCTAATCAGCAAACAGTTTGTTCTACAAGTCAGTTTTGTTGATGTACCTGACGTGAGCGTTGAAAAAAAAAACAGCTGCTGTAAATTTGTACACTTGCTGCAGCTTTTCCTGCCGGCTGGAGACAGATTTTCTATATAACTGATCTAATAGTTTCCTCCAGCTACTGTATGTTTGTCTCTCTTTAAACCTCCAGCATCTTTACAGAGCTGCATAGACAGATTGTGTATTACAGCACCAATCTGGCTAAACATGCATGTTCAACCTTGTTCTTGTTTTCCAGCACCAGGTCTGTTAGAGAGGCAGTCATATGCAGGGTTAATTTGAATTACAACAGTCATATTGCAGTTAAGGTATGCAGGGTTTTCTTTAAAGGCTTATGTATTTTCTCTTCCCTGCTGGTCCATGGTCACAGCAGGAAATATCACACATTTTCAAGTGCTTTTATCTCCGTCAGTTCAAACCTTTCACATGAGGTTCAAGGGCAGGTTTCCATATAGCATATCATGCGGGTGCGTGCGGTCAAATAAACCCTGCCGTACGGAGACGCCATATCACAACTGTATATTCAATTGCATTAATTGAATAGCAGGAGGAGAGCAGGTGACAGTGTTGGAGTGAAAATGATGAGCTACTGTTAGTGGCGCGGCCTCCATTCCAACTTTGACAGGTAAACAATCTAATTGATTTTCCATGGAGTCTTGCTGGACTGTTCAATGCCACATTTCCAGTTTAAACGCCGACCATCCTCAGTGTTTGCAGAACAGACAAGCTCGTCATCTGTAGCACTGAAAACATGTCAAGTTAGAACGAGTAATTTGTGGTGATGAATGACAAGTGCAGGCTCCTGTTCAGTAGTCTGAGCGCTCATTAGAAAACACATTTTCAGATGTCACCAGGCTTCTGTGTTTTTGTACTTTTTGGGCAGAATAAACAAATATTGCTTGAATACTGCAGTGTCACAGAAATGAGCAGAAGGAACTTAAACCTCAATTGACATGTCTCACGCAGCCGACTTTTTTGAACGTTGACAGCCATCTGTGTGGATTCCTTTCACTCTCCACTAATGAGCTGTGGGTTGAGGAGACCCAATCTACACAGGCCTGTCCCTGGGGCCCTGTGCAGCTGCCGGGCACACACACTCATGTGCATGCACGTACACACCCCCCCGACCAACCCAACCACCCCCTCCACCGCACACACAAACACACACAAACACACACAGCCACCAGCATCCCTCAGTGTTTGAAAAGCACACTTGGGCTAACTAAGATCTGAAGTCGCACAACTTCACGTGGAGTATCTGCTATTTCCTCACACCACACACGTTCCTGTGTGCCAGCGAGGGAGTGTAAAAGTGCCAACACCAAGGTATGAAAAAGAAGCAATTTTTTAAAAGAAATATCCAAAACAAAATGCTGCACATTATGCTTTGGTTGTGGCAGGAGCATAATACAACTGTTGATTGTTTTTTTTTTGTTGTTGTTGTTTTTGCAGAGATGTGAGATAAATGAGATAAATTATTTAATCTTATACCTTCTGTCTCTCTCCGTCTTGGTATGTGACTGTGGCTCTGGCATGTTTTTTCTTTTTCTTTTTTTTTTTATCCCTGAGTGGTAATGATGTGCGTATGAGCGCGAGACAGGGAAGCAGGCAAACAGACTGAGAAGCTTCATGTGCAGAAATGGAGACAGTGCAAGAATATGTTATTAAGTGAAACTTTGCATGGCTATTCACGCTTCCCCTTCCTCACATTCTCACACCTGTAAATGTTGTGACAATGTGTGGAAATCTATTTGATCCCTATCACGCACAAAAGCAGATGAGCTGGAATGCCACTGATACAGTGTGTGAATAGGAAATGACAGGAAGAGCCTAATCAATGTCCTCCAGGACTGGCAACCGCCTCGCCTTTGTTTCTTTTTGTAAATACAAGCCTCTTTAACATCACAATATGAGCCATTATCTCGCCTGGCAAGGTAAATTTTGGGGGGAGCCGCACAAAAACATACATTTTCCCTCAGCTTGGAGCAGATCAGTCGGGTGAGATCTAAAGTCATGCAAATGTTACAGCAGAAAAATACTGGCAAAACTCATTCTAATTATTCCATATCAGCACATTTGCATGGAATGGATTTTTTTTTTTTAAGAAGGGAAGAGTTTATGATCAGTGGAGCTTGGACTTGGGGGCTGTTTAGGAATTCACAGCATTTTGATCTAATCACAAAATCAAAATATTCATGAAACACAATGATATCTCCCTGAAGCAGGCGGCTAGCCATTAATTTTCAAATTCAGGTAATTTATTAGCACTTATCAGAGGCTGAAAAAGCCTTGCTCTGTGTTTGTAAAGTGGCTGAGAGGGAGAGAGGAGTTCGAGAAAACTGATTCCAGATGATTTATAACGGTGTGCTGGGTGCATTTTCAACCAGGTATTCAATTAGAATGTATGTCCAATTTTCTATTCTAGATCTACAGTTAAAAACTCTATTAAAGCACCATTTTCCTTAGCATACATATCTATTATCAGCGTTCACAGCAAATTTGATAACTCCGGCTCTGGCTTTGTCATTGTGCTCTTTTTATGCTCATTGCTCGCTTTCTCGTGCTAATTGGAAGCTGGTTGACTATAGTCTACAAGATGCTGTTTGGACATATTTTTCTACCCTGTTAACAACTTGCCTTTAGTATTTGTTCCTCTTAATAAAGTCCTCGCTATAGCATGAAAATCGCAGCTCTAACCGATTTCACTACCACAACTACTACATTTTCTAAGCCCCACCTCCCATAGTTGCATCTGCCAAACCTTCTGTTCTTGTGCAGTACATAATAAAGTTCACAACAACAAAAAAATAGCAGATTTACATGTTAAATATTTATTACTTTTCAAAACAACTGATCAAGAATTTCTGAAATAGGAAGAAAAAGGCAAATTTCTCATTTCTAACCAGCAACTGTTGACTCAAGCAGCTGAAATTGACAGCTGTCACTGGAAGGTTTTATCAGCTGTCGCTAGCTTGCTCAAGAATATTTGCTCGATCACATGGTTTAAAATGCCATCTCTGCTTTATAAGTTTTAAAAAGGGATTATTGGATAATTCCAGATTAAATTAGATCAAACAAACAAACCGCCAAATCTGTTTTTACACTTTTACTCTTTTGCTTTTGGTCCTAAAATGGCAATTAAGGGAAAAGAACATCAAGAGGACACTATCTTCTAAACTTTTTAAATTAGTGTCTCTTTTACTACACCTTTGTGGAAATATTCTAAGTGTGACGGCCCTGTTTTGCCTGGTTATGGTTTCTAAGCTCTGATTGGACTCTTGCTGTTTGGAGAGGGTTTTAAAGAGCTGTTATTAGACAATGCTATTTCTCCTCATAATAAATGCTGCTGCCAGTATCACAACAATCAAACCCACTGTTCTTCATCACCATTATCTTGCTTTGATAATTACAATCACGGCTGTGAGCTACTGTACGCGAGCCACAACAAAGCGTTCATTTATGTTGCACAGAGCTCAGATTTTGCAGGCTACAAGTGAAAGATATATCCAATAAGGTGAACTGAGCAACAGCTTTCAACAGAACAGACCGACAACTCGGGCCATCTGGGTGTATGGGAATCCATCTGGGTGCATGTCTCCTGAGGCACGGAGTCAACTTCTCTCAGCTGCAGCCTATACTATGATGCTATACTTCAAAGTAATTCAGTGTCTTTCGTTCTACTTTCTGTTTAATCCAGGATGCATGTTTAAACAGGTAAAGAGAGTGACTATCAATGAGTGTGTTCATTAATATGCACTTTGAAGGCACATCTATTATGGGAATATTTTAATAAAGACCAAAATAACCCCGTTGATTGAGTTATTGTGAATCATATCTTTCCAGAAATTAAAAAAAAAAACACATCTTTGCATGTTCAGAATGAGTGTGGAGACTGTCATTGCATCACTGGAAAATCATCAAGGGGATTGTGTGGGTGTTTTTTCTTAATCATTCTACTCCGGTGTGCCAAGATCATATCTCATACCTCCCATTGTATATTTAGTCATCGCAAGAAAACAGCCAGCGACACGTCTTCCCACTGTTCCACAGACAAAGTGATCTGGGGAGAAGGATGGTCCAAGGACAGGGTTAAAAAAACAGAAGGGCTGGATCTCTTTGTCTCCCGGTAATATTGTGGGGTGGATTCAAGCAGCCCCTGAAGCTGAGCTGAGCCGAGCCCTGAGCTGTGATGGGAGCGTGATAACAACCAGATGGATCAATACGTGTGTTGTAAAGGTTAAATGATGTTATGTTGTTCGTTGTTATTGGACACGGCATGTCACGCTACATGATACTGACACCTTTTTCTGCCCTTCCTCTTTCCCTTGCTCCAGGTTGGGTTGAGGTTGAGACCCAAGCGATGATCCTGAGAAGAGGGTCAAGTGTTGAAGGCTTCACCTGCTCAGCCGGTGAACTGTCCCAGCTGACCACAGTAATTTGTCCAGACTGCAGCTTAAAGGTCCAATAAATTCAATTTTAACTGCCTCGCTATCAAAATGACCACTGCACATCTGTAAGGGACTGATTGGAGTTTTGGTCAGTATGAATTAATTCACATTTGCTACACTACTACTAAAATTTGTAGCTGTTTACACTTTAGACAAAAGCTCCTTCTAATACCCTATTTACTTTAACTAGCCTATATGTCCGCATTTAAAAAAGTGTCCAAAGGCCAAATAGCTTGTCTCAGCATCAGAATTGCATCAGTAATCTGCATATTCTGCACCAAAGACAATTTTGTGACACAAGCATAAACAAATGAATTAAGAAATTGGACATTCAATTACTACGTATACAAAAATGTAGTCTCTAGGCACTGTTTGCAAAAATTTTGATTTCGCATTTGGTGGTTAGCACTTTCACCTTGCAGCTAGAAGATCCCCGGTTTGCGTCCCGGCCTTCCCAGGATCTTTCTGCATGGAGTTTCCATGTTCTCCTGTACATGTGTGGGTTTTCTCCAGGTTCTCCAGCTTCCTCCCACAGTCTAAAAACATGCTGAGGTTAATTGGTGATTCTAAATTGTCTGTAGGTATGAATGTGAGTGTGATTGTTTGTCTCTATGTGTAGTCCTGTGATAGACTGTTACCTGTCCAGGTGTCCTCTGTCTTCACCCTCAGTCAGCTGGGATAGACTCCAACCCCCCCATGACCCTGATGAGAATTAAGTGGTGTATAGATGATGGATGGATTTAGCATCACCCAGTAGTAAAGTCAGAAAGAAAGATTCACATTTTGAAGCGAACGCATCACATTAGATGTGCAATTTTTCATCAGGATACTCTAAATTTTTGTGCAAACAAAATTGCATGCCTTTTGAATCATTTCTTAGAATTGGAAAAATTGCACATTCATGGTGGCTTTAAGGTCAGGGTTAAAATTTAGGGTTAATTGTATTGCCCTAGTGCCTCACCTGGACATTGCTCACTGATTAGCATTCCATAAACAGGACCAGCAGTTCTGGGTGCAGCAGACCAGGATCAAGTATCACAGGTTGACGTTGACTGACTGAACTATTTATTTAAAGGTTCTGCACACCAACACAGATGTTTTCAATTCTGGGCGATGAGGCCTCTGCTCTTGCTGATAGTGGGTGGAGCTACTGTTGATGAGGACATCAAACACAGCGTATATCCACTCATACAGTTATGGTGGGAGGGATAACCAGTCAATAAAAGGGGTGGATATATCAGGGCTATTAAAGGCAAAAATGCTTTTTTTTTCACTTCACCAAAATGTTAGTTCACCATCTTCAGTAAGCAGACTTGGTGTGCTTCAGTGAGGAATGGAGATGCATGCTATCATCTATGCTCTATTTTTTTTTTTTTTTGTAAATGACTAAAGCAACATTAGTTGATTTTTTCACCACTTTGGGGCAGTATTACTTTATAATTTATACATTTATATATATACATTTTCTATACACTACCATTCAAAAGTTTGGGATCACTTAGAAATGTCCTTATTTTTGAAAGAAAAGCAATTTTTTTCATTGAAGATAACATTAAATGAATGATAAATCCAGTGTAGACATTGTTAATGTGGTAAATGACTATTGTAGCTGGAAACAGCTGATTTTTAATGGAATATCTCCATAGGGGTACAGAGGAACATTTCCAGCAACCATCACTCCTGTGTTCTAATGCTACATTGTGTTAGCTAATGGTGTTGAAAGGCTCATTGATGATTAGAAAATCCTTGTGTAATTATGTTAGCACATGAATAAAAGTGAGTTTTCATGGAAATCGTGAAATTGCCTGGGTGACCCCAAACTTTTAAACAGTAGTGTATATTATTCATTATTTATGTACAGCCTATATACACATCCAGCAAACACACAACATTAAAAAGGATATGAAGCTGTTTTTTGGCCACCTGAGTGTTATTCTCCTTTAAATTTGTTTACTGTTGTTGTCTCCTCTAGCTAAAAATGTCTGTTTGCTGTTTGGGCAAAGTGACTTTATCGGAGCTTTTACAATAAAAACAAGTGCCTTCTGGAAACCAGGCTGATGGGAGCAGCAACACTAAAGTCGCTGGAAGTAACACCAAAACAGTGTGCTGAAAGACATCACAAAGCTTCTTAGAATTGGACAGAAATACATAGTTTTGTGATTTTAACCTGTGAGTTTGTAACTATTAGTGGTACCTTTCAAGTAATAATTTATTCCATTGTTCACGTAAACAAAAGTATTTGGTGCAGCTTTAAATTTGGTATAACTATTGCATAAAAAATGTTCCTGTAACATGCTTAGGCTGACCCATCTGCACATGTTAGCATCTCATTGTTGTCACTATCAGAAGTTGTGACCTGATACCTGAGCAGGTGTTAGAATATTTCATTCACCAGTTATACCATCACATTTACCCGTAATACCATGGAGGACCACAGCTTACATTACCAGTCACACTGCCACACCCAGCAATTAGCAGCTTAGTCTGTACTTGGCTGCATGTTGACGACTCAGACTCTTGTTTCTGAGGTGCGCAACTTGGCAGTCCTGGAGGATTATCAGTGCTCCAAATTACATAACTGAACTAATGAGATACATACTCACACAGTTTCAACCCCTATTCCCACCGGGTGCCTCACTGGCGGAGTGAAATATTCCACAGCTCCCTGTGGACTCTCTGCACATCCCTGCCTGTCTGGGGAAAGGAGAGCAGAGCGAGCAGAGGGAGAAAATGTAGACAGGAAATAAATGGAGATGTATCATCTCCAAAAGGTCTGATTGACAAGTAGCTAATATGCTGTAATTGTTTGGTGACTGGATGGGAGCTTCTCTCCACAGTGAACCAAGGTGAGAATGACTTCCAAGGCTAAGTGTTTGTTGCACTGCGGGTTCCTTTCTGTTGCTGATGCCTCATTAAATAAAGGCTAAACTGCACTCAAATTGCTGTGTGTATATGTTAGGGATGTATTTCTATCAACAAACCATATTGCAGGGGAAAAATGGGTTGTTATAATAGTTGCCTGTGGACGGGGACCTGGAATATCATTTCTATGAATTCAATATTAAACAGCGTGATTGTTGACTCTGTGATAGGAGTGAAACTGAGACCAAACAAGCACTTTGGGATGGAAAAGCACTTAAACCATTGGTTTCCTCCTCTCTCACACAGTGCAGAAAATTGAGGTCATGCTGTCATTTGTATTCATGGTAATATGGCACTGCAAATAATAGTCGGGTTTGTTTAAAGTTCCATGCTCCAGATGTATATTTATGCTTCTCAACCTGGCACCCAATTCATTTTGCACCAACGACCACTCTGCTTGTAAATCTCAGCTAAAACCACAACCTATTGATTTATACCAGATAAGAAGAACAAAGCTAGCATATTGTTTGGTGCTATTTCTCCTTGATTGTGCTTCAGGCGACATTAGTTCAGACATAAACGCTGCTAGTCACACCAAGTATGTAAAATATCGGTCACGTTTGTGCCTGTTGTCTAAGTTATTGCTTGTTATATTTACTCCATGTGACACTGCGATCAAGGAGACCCAAACACAAGCACTTCACATGACTGCTTTTAACAGAGAATGTAACTCTTTAACAAGAAAATGAGAAGCACTGGAGATTTAGAAGAGGCACATATCTTCAGATGCACAAACCCACGTCACAAAAATAGACATTTACCTTAAAAGCTATGGCAGCCCCTATTATTTTTGCTCAATCTTCACCACACTGTCAAGAAGCTACATTTTTTTGAGCTGCAACACCACAAGATGTGGAATTAAAGTCCACCCTAATAAGAAGAGACAACCTAACTGGAGGGGACAGATTCACGGCATTATTTATCATGTTACAATGAGCTTATCCCATAATTACCGCATGGTAATTCCCTTATGGATGTCAACTGTGTTTTTTTTCCCCTCTCTCCCCATCCAAATTAAAATCTACACTGGCTTCTTTATCATTCTAACTACTGTATATTACCTCTAGTACTAATAATGAGGCTTTTAAAAGACACTTACCTCAAAAAGCTAATTGTTTTTGTTTGATTTTGGTGACACTTTATCAAGACTGCCTGTTAATTAATAGCAATTATACATTAACTATTAAAGGAGGCACCTTATTAATTAATAGCCTCAGATGCAATTAAATTACAGATGCACACACCAATTTAGCAACCAACTTTCCTTAATCCTGCGTAATTTCAAAGGGATTTCAGAAAGGGGGGAAACGATTCTATTATTATGGCTGCAGTAGGTGTTAATTAAGAAGTAACTAGCGGGTGCATCTAATATGGATGCTGTGTGTGTGTGTGTGTGTGTGTGTGTGTGTGTGTGTGTGTGTGTGTCGGTGCAGGCGTGGGTTCAGGCTGGATTTGTGGGATGCTGGGTATTTACGCAACAGAAACAGAACATGGGAATTCACCCCACGCACCAAGGCCACGTTTCTGCTCCAACAGCGAGCTATTTCACTGATAGAGCTGTGTTCACTTACGCCACCGCTTGAGTTGTATGTTTCTATCTGCACTGTCCCTCTCTTGCTTTTTATTCTGTATGCTCCATGTTGAATCTGTATCTTTGAGGTAGACTTTCCATTTGGCCTCGGGCAATAAGAAACAGTGTACTCATGCTGAAATGCTGTTATAGAATCCCCTTGTTCATGGTTGAATGCTTCTTTGGAGTTTCACACCTTTGCAACGAGGTGATAGATTTTTCTTTCAACTGTCAAGGCTACAAATTATAAGGCAACTGTTTCTTTTAAATAAAGAAAAACACACTATATGTGAACCGTTAACTTCCAATTACAAAGATGGTAATAGCAATAATAATGGCTTTCTTTACAAGAGGTGATTATAACCAAAGCTATGTCTGTGACCCAGCTGAGGAAATTTCTCTATGGTGAGTCTCTTAGAAAATGTTTTTCACTTTAAGCCTGAGTGTACAACCTCCTCCAACAGTTGGGCTGAAGTTCCAGAGACAAAGAGCAGCTCATGGGACCTGAGTGTACGTTCACCATCTCCTTCTATAAGGTTGTAGAGGAGCAGTGCAGCTCACAGGGGGATATCCAAGTCAACACGCACACTGTCCGATTATGTTAATAGTAAATCCAATTATGCACTTATAGCATAATGCTTGAAAAGTAAACTAGGCTTGTTGCCCATGGGGTCCCTGGGAAGTGAGACCAGAGTATATTTCACTGGCAAAATGGTGGAATCAGTAGTTTTTTTCCCCCCCTGTTCACAAGACATTGACTACACACAGTAGTTACCTCACCGTCTGTGTTTGTTGCATCAATGTCATACCTTTTAATTAAGCTCACTAGAATGGTTGGGCCGGTTGAGCATCATAATTTATTCTTTAAATCTGCTTTGGTATAATAGAAAGCAGTTCAGTGTTGGAAGAATTCAGATTCTTTGATTAGTGGACTGAACAGAATCTGAAACAGTGTTATTAAGTGGTTAATTATTGTCAAGTTCAAGTCATTTTTTAAAATAAAAAACACCAAAATCATTGCAGCTTTCTCATTAAACTGAATATTTGCACAGGTGAATGATTAATGACATATGAGGACATTACCTTAGGCTGTGGGAAAATGTGATGGACACGATTTTCTGATATTTACACATCTAATGATTAATCATTAAGTGGGAATGCTAATATATATTTTTTTTTCAATCATACGTTCCAGGCATAAATGGGTTTATTTTGACACTACAAAGGCTTCTGGTGTTTTCTAGGTTCTGCTTTTATTTCTACTGACTCTGATAAAAGCAGATCTTGACATATATTTTATCATTATGGTCTACAGTATGTTCTGCTTTGCTTGTGTTTTTCTGTTTCTGCATTACAAATATACGCATGCAGCTCTAGCAGTCCTGATCCATGTGATTCAGACATTTGCTGTTTATGCTGTACATGAAACGCCCTCTAAAACACCCAACTGGCTGCGTCCACGCTAATTAATGTTTACTAAACTTGAAAGCCTGCATAGGCTACACTGGGAACCATAATTACAAATGTGCCTTCAACAGCAATTTGTTTCTTGGGTGACGGAGAACATTAAAAGTCTGACTTAAATAAGAGTACAAAGCTAACAAACACATGTATTTAAACTATTTCAAGCCCATTTTGATCCCCCAAGACATCCTATCAGTAACAAGTCCCTGATCGGAGAAGAAACTGCACAACACAGTCAAACCAGCAATTAGTACAAATTAACAGACATTTTCAAAAATGTCTTTGCTTAGAAAATGGCTGCTTTGTAGTTCAAAAAATTCCCACTTTGGCCTTAGAGTGGGAGTGTTTCCAGCAAATGCTTAAATCCTAAAATAAGTACTGCAATCTTCTGGCACAGACACACTGTAATGCTTTAAAAACAATTTAGCAACTGTCATCGCTGTAATTACAGTAACTAATTACCATCCTCAGCAAACAAATAGCTTAACATAATACGCAGGCCCAATCAATTTTGAAGAAATGCAAATTCCGAAAGCAAAAAAAGGACATTTTGGCAAACCTGAAAGAATTACAGGGAAATAATACACTTTGTTTTATCCACACATAATTCCCAGGGAATATCATATCATAAATATTTGCATTCAGTTCTTATCAGGACATTTGCATTTGCCTCTTATCAGTCGGCAAGCCAGGCACTGGCAGATAGGGAGAGCTGCCTCCACGCCATACACACATTTCTAATGAGTCACGTCGCAGGCTGATATCATATTTTGGCTAGAACTTTATCACCAAAACGAGGAGGTCATTTTCTCCTGGAGTTGGCTCATCTTGGAACTGTCTTTGAGTTTTTTTCTCTGATGTGATTCAACTGAGATTCATTTTTTAAAGCCCACAAAAAGGATTATTTCCTCTCCTCCCCCAACCGAAACAGCCCCATATCAGTGGCACGTATGCTTGCAATGATTATCATTCTGTCATAAAATATTTCAGTTTTATCAGAGTATTATTTTATTTGCCACAGCATCCCTTGGAACAGAGACTCTGGGGAAGGGAGAAAGAAGAAGAAGAAGAAGAAAAAAGAGCTCATCTGCATGAACAGCAGTGGATGACAGGCAGGAGACTCTGCACCACCATCTCATTTTAGGTAGACATGTGCAACAGTTTCCAGGGGGAAAAATTAAAGTAATTGTTTGATAACATTTTCAAAAAGGTATTCCACAATAACAATTTCATGGTGCATTGCAGAGTATAATTATAAATCAGCCTTTTTTTTCTTGGACAGCCAAGGAACACTGGGGGTCAAGTAAAGTATCCTAGTCAAATTCTCCTCTCATTAGTGCAATCGCTTCTCTCTGCTAATTATTTCCTCCCTCTCTCTCCCTCTCTCTCTCTCCCTCTCCCCCCTTCTCTCTGGATTATCCTGAGCAACATGCAGCATTAGACCGAATGATGATTTAATATTTTTTTTATTGAAATGTGTTGTTCTTGCAAATATGTTTTGCATTAATTACAGCTTGATGTGACAAAATGTTAAACATTCTTTTGATGTAATGTAATCATGCATATGACAAAATGCATTCATATGCATGCTCTGCATTTTCAGGCAATCAGGGCAGTTGACATATTTTTTTTCCCAGGTTTAGTTTTGTATGCAATTAAAAGGCAAAATGCATTTGCCTGCCCACAGTCAGAGGGGAAAGAGAAGGAGACGAGGAATAATTGAGAAAATTCAAACACAGACTAATCATTAAAATGTGTTGTAAGGAATGGATGTGACACATAAATGATTTGTACTCCAAGTGATTCACATGTAAATCCAAAACAGAAAATGCCAGCTAAATGACAGGGACTTGTGATTAACGGTGGACAACAGCGGTGGCTATTCTGAAACAAACCAAGGAAAACGATAGCAAAGAGTATGACAAAACTAAAACAGAGTCATCCCTTTGCCTCTCATCTCTCTTTGACTGTCTCTTTTTTTTGGAGAGGGGATAAGCTGCAAGGAAATGAGAGAGGGAATGTATTCATCTGCAGCCCTGCCTTCTGGAGGTGGGTCTCTGAGCCTTTTCCCTCAGTCTTCATTATGGCTCTGTGCCGGTTGCAGCTTGGAGGAGGGCAGCTGGATCACCTTAAGGATTCTCCTTAAATCTTATCTCAGGCTTTGTTTAAACAGAGGAGGGGAGACATTCCACTAGGCCCGGCTCTGAAGATCTATCAAGCAGCATTCATATAATCAGCAGTCTCTCTTTTCCAAGCAGCAGATGAGGAAATTTGGATCCCTGATAACATGCTATGTACACTATTTCTAAATAAGTTTATTGTTATGACTTCATCCCAAATTTGCAACAGGGCACCATTTCCAGCCAATCTGTGACTGCAAACTTGGAAAGACATTATCTTGTGTTACTTTTCAATTTTTTTTCTGTTAACAGCAGCACATGCTGTGTCAAACTGTGCTGCTATTAGCACGTCATTAACATATTTGATAAAAGTTGACATAATATGTGGTGTAAAAGAACTCAGCTCGCAGGTGTGCAGCTGAACAGTTTCTTTACTGCTGTAGTGTTGCATAGTATGTGGACATTATTGCAGACTGTGGCTTTTCTGGAGCTCATGTTTCATAGAGCTCAGCCTCAGGCACACCGCCTGAAGTCTGGTTGGATACTGGTGGCCTCCAATCCCTCCACAAGGCCTGACAGACTCAGTCCAGAGCTGTTAACTAGCTGTAAACACCATGATCTACTGTCTTTTGCTCGGCTCTGGCCCACACTGCACAGAGTCATTAGCAGTTTGTCCAGCCAGTGAACTCTAAAATCTCTTTGTCTTTGTCTCTGTTCATCTTATAGCAAACCATCAACCCTCTGTGATTTCCCCCTACACTTTGACTTTCAGTTTAAAAGATCACATTGTGTCTTTTAAACTGAAAAGCAGAACCCCTTCCTGCATTATAGAAATGTGTAATTATTCCATAATGCACTGATTTGCTGAGCTCAAACAAAACATAGTGATCCTAGATGCTGCCCTTATGTACATCCTGGTCTCGTTCCAACCTAAATAATTTCTCATCTTCAAGGTAACAGTTTGGTATTTTTTAAAATACTAATCTGTACCTTTGCTTCAGTCAAAACGGTTATCACCTTTTATACCCTTATGGATAGAACACTTTATACAACTTAAATTGGGTGACAGAAACCCACTGACATTTAGTTTGTGAATTCAAGAATTAATCAAAGTCTGGACACTTCACTTCACTACAAGGCGCAATGTTTCTCAGTTTCAGACAACATGGCAAATGGTTGATAATTTGGACAAATGCAAATTTCTAATACTGAAAGTGTTTTTTAGTGTCAGTTTCAGTCTAGTTTACAAGATAGTAGTGAGTGTGTGTGTGTTATCAGTATGTATGTATCGATGTGACTGTATACAATGTAATGTATGTGCAGTATTCACTATGAACACATACTGGTTTATATTACATGTCGTATTGAAAATAATATGAGGAACTGAAAACACAGACATTAAAATCTCTGTGTATAATAGCTGCCAACAATAAAATAACATAAGCAGATCAGAATAAGCAGCATTTTACAGTTCCTAATATGTGTATTCCATATGTTCCTTCTCCACAAGCGTCCTATGATAAACCATTTGAACACTCTGCTATAATGAAGCTCAAGTGTTCCTTGTAGCACCTAATAAAGTTTTATGGTACAAGCATAATGAACCATTTCCCATTTTGATATGAAATTCCTGTTAGTCTCTGTGTGCATTACTGCTGTGAGAGCCAGTTAAGCACACGTTAATATTTAGTTATCACGAGTCCTATGAGTTGACATAATAGAATTTTCTACATTTTTTAACGTTTAGACGTTGAGAGAATCCAGTGTGGTTTATCATGTAAGATTGTGTTAGTGGAGTAGATTATACAGTCCGTTATAGACTGATGAAGTCTAACCTGCATTTCTGTGGTGATATCAACCTTTATTTAAACCCTCATTCAAGATGTTCCCAGGTCATGGAGGTTAATTCAGAAGAAAGTTGGATCTTAAGTGTAATAGTTAAAACTATGACAGTCATGGCAGCAGAGCATCTCTCATTATCTTTTGTATTGTAACAGAAGCAGCTACTCACAGAGGCCCCTTCAGGATCAGGTTTAAGGTCAACTCAAATCAGGGCAGTGATTTCTTAAAACAACATTTGAGAGCAGTTCTGAAACTGACATCTGAAAGTGATTTGATTTCAGACAACAATGCAGGTAGCAGCTATGGATGACTGCAGATGTCCCCTTAACTTCCATTCTGGCGCTATATTTACATGGGTTTTCAGCATTTGTGCAGCCTGTGGTGTCATTATCTTTGGAAATGCTTGTCGAGGAGCATTGCTGGAGCGTGGTCCTGCAGTCATGGTACATGTGGGGTCGGCGCATTAGAGGCCAAGTTACCAGCCGCTCTCAGAGGGGGGCCACTGTCCGCGTCGACTTTTACAACTGGTTAGCTGCCATCAAATCAAAGCGCTGCTAATCGCAAACTCATGAACAGCTAAAGGCCTCGCAAATGAGCACAGAGATGGTGTTATGGTGTTTGCAGAGCGCGGCAGACGCATGCCCGTCCAAATCAAGAGGAGTTTCGGGCCAGTCTTTGTCTGAGGATCTCAGTTTGGCCAGCGGTCTGGCCCCAGAAGGGACCGGGATCTAGAGGATTTGAGTAGAGCTTCGGCAGCTTTTAGAAATAAGCTTGTTGGGGAGACGATGCTGTACAGTACAGCGGTGGATCACAGTGAAGGGAAAGGAAGTTTGGAGGGAGTCTTAGGCATGCAATACAGAATACATGCAGCTGTTTTATCAGCATTAGTTACTGCACGTTTAACACCTTGATAAGGTCAGCAGCATATATTATACCTTAGTGGTTCTATTCATGTAGTCTAGGAAGCCCTCTGTTTGGAGTCTGGGTCAGACTGAGCTCACACCTAATTTATGTCTGTTCTTGAGGAGGTTTACACAGTGGATGAGGAAGTCTTCATACTGTTTAGTTGAGTAAGAGAAGCAATGAAACAAAAACAACTGTAAAATGCTCCTGCATTCATGTTCTACTTATGTATAACTATCAGGGATGGGACTTTAACGTGTTAATTACAATTAATTAATTACAGAAAAAATAACGTGTAAAAAAAAGTAATGCATTTAATCGCACCTTTCTCAGTTCCCAAATTTCTGGAAACACTGATGCACACTCCAGCCCGGTAGGTGGCGAAAATGAACCTAAAGTCTGCTTGCCAGCCGTGAAGAAGATACACAGGATGCATTCAGCGCAGAAACGTTGGACCAACATGGCGGCTCGGTCGCAAACTTTCTCTTTTATGATGAAAACTGTTCAGCAAAAAGTATTTCTGAAAGCATTGCAAGTGAGGAATAAGTTGCTGAATCTGTCCTCGTTTTAGTTCGACAGCTGGTTTAGATATTTAGTGAAAGTTGGACCTCCGATCCCCGTGCCGTATTTGCATATATGAAACTGTTTTATGCAAACGAGCTCCAGGGAGACGCACCATACCTTAGCTATGACAGTCCTGGTACCAGCAAACTGTGTAGCCATCCCATAATAGACCACTTTTGAGTTTGCAAAAAGTCTTAAAATGTTGAATATAATTGCTATAATTGCACTTTGAATTTGCAGTAATCTGTGAATGTAGTAGACAGATGAAAAATGAACAGATAAATATAAATGAAACAAACATTTAAGCTCACCTACATGCCTATTCATCAACTCAGTCATCTACCAAAATTTATTTGAATTGAAAAACTTTTCTTATTGTATCAGATATTGCTATTTGACAAAAATGTGATTAATCAGGATTAGTTAATTTCAAAGCATATAATTAATTAGATTAATTTTTTAAATCACGTCCCACCACTAATAATTAGTAAAAGGACAAGTTTCCAAGTGTAACCAGAGTTCCAGTTTACCACTTAGACACATATTATTATTATTATTAGCATTTTTACTTGATGGACTGCTCGAATTCTTAGAAGTTGCTGTTTCATGTATAGAATTCATGTTTTCTGTGTAAATTCCTAATCTTCAAAGTAATTTCAGGTGTCACACATATATGGCGGAGTTAAAATAATGTATTGAATTTGACTGAAATGTATTATTGAAGTAGAATCAAATGTGAATATGTAGGTAAAGTACAAATATTTAAAAACTGTATTTCAGCAGAGCCCTTAAGCAAACATACTTGGTCATTTTCCAGCATCTTGTTGTTCACAGGGCCCAAGCGTATGAAAATAAGTTTTTACAATGACAAATTCTTATTTTTAATTTTAGCAATTGTGCATGAGTAATCTAAGAATAACTAAATGATTTCCTATCTTGCTGTTGGTTTCTAAATGGACTACACTGGTCCAGTTTTTTTAATTTTTGGAACAAATCAGTTGTGGCAGTAAGCAAACGTTTATAAATCCTCCTCTCAGCCTACAAGGTTTCATGTTTCAGATTGGTCATCTTTTCTGTGAGCTGTACAAGCTGAAGCATGATGTTTTGGTAATGCAAGGCCACCCTCCACTGTGACAGAGCCATCAACGCTTTCTGTAACCCTTTTACTCAGACGGTGCCCACACACACACACACACACACACATACACAGGGTGAAAATTGACCGTGTGGCGCAGGGGAAATAGCATATGATGGAAGACAGGGACGGTGCTGGGTGGAGTCAGGCTGATTAAGTGATTGTGACCATTCTGTTACTGAAATGCTTTCTTCAATCCTGCAGATAACATCATCCTTGGGCTTTATCTTTGTTCTTGAACTTATTTTAAACATTCCCCTCTGCTCTCTCTTCATTACATACTGTCCTCTCCTTTTGGCATCCAGTTTCATTACTGGCGACTTATCTCATACATCCTTCCTTTCTGTCACTCTGTTTATTGTGTGGCTGGGATTTTAAGATTAGCCGTTCCCGCATTCCCCTAAACACTACTGTATAATGAAGATTTGATGCACCAAAGCAACTCTGTGTGCAACGCTAGGAAGGCACTAAATATTTATTTATAGTTGAAGTAAATTAATTAGACTATCTAAAAATGATAGCAGAAAATGCTGTGCGTTTAATTTGAAATGGCATATCTGCAATGCATTTTTTCATTCTATAATCCCACAACAAATACGCTGTCTGCTCCCCGTGATATTACCACTCATAGGAGATTATTTGCATATAGGTTGCAAAGTATGAAAGAGCATCTGATGTTATTTTGATTGATGAAGAAAAGTGTGCATTGAATCAACTGATATGGAATCGTCTTATTAGAACAAGGCCAGACTGCCTGGCTGGGATTTAAGGCTGAATCCAACCCTCTATTTACAGCAAAGAAATCAAGGCGTCATCATGTTTGTGTTTGCTGTACGCACAAGTCATACAGTTGTGCTGATAGATGCTCTTCAATGGCTCCTTAATGATGCTCAGTTTGAGGGACATTTAAAAGGATCAGGGTGCATCCATGAGCACTGAGGCAGGAAGAAAAACATGGAATATGTGTTGTTTTCAGATTCTACTTTCACTTTGTTTTCAAGGAATCTGAAGCAGCTGTTGCACCATCGCTGCCTGCTGCCTGCATGCTCACTTCATACTGTCAGTCTTCTTCTAAGTCAAGGAATAAAAACAGTAACAAAAACGCATCTTACAAAAAGTTGGGCTGATGCAAAATAGAAGGAGTCCACAATCAGAAAGAGTTACAAGCAGTTTTAGCAGTTTTTGAGGAATCTGACTTAGTGTTTTAGTGCAAAAATGTAAAGAGTGTTACAAGTCAGTGGACAGTGACTGTTGCAGTGAAAGGACTCTGCACACTGAAACACAAACATCACTAATGAAACTGCATGCTTATACAATACATTGATACATGTCATAATAAGATATGAAAATGTGTATGTGTGCATACATGTGTACTGTAGGATTGTATGTAGAACTGTGAGTAGCTGTCCAATCCTATGAAAATCAAGGTTTTAACCTTGTTAACATGTCCATATGGTGTTTTTTTAATATGCTGAACACCATATCATGGGTGAAATAGGCAGTCAGTGCTATGGCTTAGCATTTAGTGGGTTTCATACGTAACAAACCTAGGAACCAATCAAGTCAGTTTGCAGGGTTGGACAACCCAGTGGAAGCCCATGGAGCCCATAGAAGGCATTAAGACTGTAAGTTCATGCCCTCTTTGTCTGCGCTCTTGAGTTGAAACCAAGGTCACGCTGAGCCAATCAGAAATAATGCTATGCTATCAGAAATAAAAAAGAGGAGGTGGTTAAACATTTGATAAGATTACATCATATGCATCCTGATTGGGTTGTGGCTTTCCAGAACAGAAGAGAAGTGTTTAGAAGAAGTTTGTATAAGTGGATAAGACGATGTAACACTTTGTGTAGTCAATTAAAATCTAGAGATTTTGCTCATGTTTGTTCTTACAGCCTCTGTATTGAATAAACATTATCAGACTATGAAGACTGCTTGAAGACTCTTTCTTGAGAACTTTTTGAAGACTCCAGCTTTTAGCCAGAATTGATTTTTGACTGCGTATTTGACAAAACTGCCTGATCATCTCTGGCTTTAGCAGGCAGATCGAGTCACAATAACTTTCAGTATCTTTATTCATCTTCAGAACTGCTTTCTGGACGTAACATGTGTGGTGTAAAGTAGTTTTAGAATGTTTGAGTAGAGTCGTAGTGAACTGGCAGTTCAAGTCGCTGACGATTGGATGAGGAGTGCTGGAAGATGGTGACGGGGATACTAGATCTGCACATACGAAAGAAGGAAGAGGTATAGTGTTACATCTAAGTCATTTTAAGGCAGGAAGAGATTATGTTCATGCTAATAGTAGGTAAAAAAATAATAATGAAAATAAAAAAGTGTAATTATGATGAAGAGAGATGAGATTTTAGGGGTTTAATCAATGCCAGGAGAGGGAGTTTAAAAGAAACTGTATGCAGAAGAAAGAATGAGGCATGTTTTATGCCACCTTACTGTCAATTTACAGTAGGTCAGTGATTCCCAGCCAGGATTACTTGCATTGTTGGTTATTTCTGCAGTTACAAACTTACATGGAAACAGTGTGGAACTCTTTCATCAAGAAAGATACACAACACCGTTTTCCTCATGAAAAATAAAAACTTCTGCTCTATAGGCTTTTAGCAGAAGTTCAAATTCCCGTATATACTTCCTTTTATTATTATAATTTATTTACTAACCTTTATTTAACCAGGAGAAAATCCCATTGAGATTAACAACCTCTTTTGGGAGGGAGTCCTGGCCAAGATAGGCAGCAGCAAATACAAGACACAGTTACACAATTACACAGTTAAAACATAATTAAAACACAAGCAAAAAACAAATAAAAAATTTAATTCACAAACAAATTATGAAAAACAAGTGCATGTTGTGGAGTCTGCCTCAAGAATTCACAGTTTGGGCTGAAAAGCGCTCAATGAGATGAACTGTGTTAATTTCCAGTCTTTCTGCAACTTATTCCATTGAAACGGTGCAGAGTAACCAAAAGCCTTTTTACCCAATTCAGTACGGATGTATGGAACAGAAACCAATAAATGATCTTGTGAACAGAGAGAGTAAAGATCAGAACTTTTCTGTGCAGTTAGAGAACAAATGTAGATGGGCAGTGGTCCAGATACTGCGTTGTGTATGAAAGTAAACCAATGACAGACCCTTCAGATGGAAAAAGCCACCTGATAGTATGACTCGCAGTGGTGTATTGACACTTTACAGTTCGTAATAAACCTCAGAGAAGCATGGTAAACAGTGTCAACCATCCGAAGACATTGAGCAGAAGCTCAATGAAAAGGCTACGTTTAGCCTCTGATAAAATACCTTTTAAACAGTTTAATAAATTCATCCTATCAAAGCATGCATGATGAAGGAGTCATTGATCCTATCTCATATGGTTGTGGCAGTACGCTGGATGTAAAGGTTGAAAACTCGAAGTCACTTTAAGGTATGAAGATTTTTTTTGTTATAATATTAGTAGGTAATAAATAATAGCAATAATAAATATGTAATTTTGATGACTAGAGATGAGATTTTAGAGCTTAATGCCAGGAGAGGAAGCTTTAAAGAAAGTGTATGCAGAAGAAAGAATGATACATGCTTTATGCTGTCCTACTGTCAGTCTACAGTACACTGGAAAAACAGCCAATCTCTCATATGTAAAGGCACAATGTGTTGTTATTTTATTGCTGAATACCAGAATATAAACCACACAGACAGGGATGAATTTTGATAACAAAAGAAAGGCTCTTTTGTAATGCTACCTGGAATTCAAAACAAACATTATATTGTAACGACAGATGAAGTATACATTAAAATAGGGGTTTCCTTCGTAAGAAGGGAAAACCAAGTTCAAGGTCATTGCTTTATCTGCACTGAAGAATTTGCGGTTTACACCAGTTTTATTGTCTGTCATTGATATAGCCAGAAAGCATAAGGTCATCATAACCTCATCATCACGTGATACCATCAGCATTCAGATATCTCTGTGCTGGATGTGAAAACCTTCCAGCTTCCAGCTTCCAGCCGAAGTGATCGGGTGTCTTTTTCATCTACATCAAATCAACCCTCGTCTGCACCACAAAGATGTAATTGCATCACTCAACAAGCAGGTTAAGAGATGGGGTTGGAGAAATTAACATTTTTTTTTCTATTGCAGATTTCCCCAGTTGTTTTAATAACCCATCTCAAACCTGTGATCTAATCTACAGGAACAGTGGAAGTAATTAAAGTTGAAATTAATTACCGTCTGTGCCTGATATTCTAATAACGGCTTTGAGTTTTGTAGCAGGAAGTTGATATTTTGTCATTCGTGTTTTATCTCTCACGGCCGTGCGTGATTCTCTGCTCTTACAGATTATTAATGTAGCCAGGAAGGGAGCAGGAAATGGCAGATAAAGGCGGAGAGACTTTCCTTTCTAGCGCTGCTCCTGACCACAGTGGCCCCTCTTGACAGCTCCAAAGCCCCTCCTCCCCGCCTCCTCCACCGGCGCTCTTCTTTTAACAGTCCCTTTATCATGACAGTATTTAGAGGAGATACCGTAAGACTGAGCAGGCCTTATGACTGCTTTTGATAGAAATTATACAATTGTTCATTAGTGGCTAAGATAATCCCCTCCTCCTCTACTTCCGCCCTCCCCGCCACCCCCCACCTTCAGTTCTGCTTTCCCTTTGGGATCTCATTTAAGACCCGTGGCGTTCAGCAGTGCATACTGCAGGGGCTATAGATGTGACACCACACAGGACCCGCCGCAGACAGTGCAGCTGGAAATGTCAAGTTAAGTGAAGGAAAGTGTTGGGCCTGCACACTCTAGTAAGCAGGGTATGTGCTTCCCTGTGTGCATGTGTGTAGGGGGGGATACGTGAGTGTTTGCTCCCCCTGCCTGGCTCTGTCACTCTTACAGTGGCTATCATGTTTTTAATGGAAAATGGTCAGCTAAAATCAAATATTAAGCTTTGATAACCATGGTGAAGGAGCAGTGCCTTTTGAAGTGGAAAAAACCCCTTTCAGCTTTCTTTGTACTGTATCGCTTTACACCAACTCAGGAGCTTCAAGTCGCTTCCAGAGTCCTGTTTGCTCCACTTGGCTTAAAGATAAATTCGGCCCTTGAATGCTTCCACCGTTAGATCTCATCAATCTGTGCTCTTCACCTGCATCTTGGTGCTTACTTTCTTTCTAATTGATATATTTGTTGTTGTACCCACTTTTTCTTTATCTAGTTCCAAACTTAACGTGTTCTATCAGATGTTCACGGTGTCCAGAGGAGGAATCCTGATGGCTTCACTGTTACACCATTTTGAACTTATTCAACATTTTGGTTTATGAGAAAATATGTGCAAAGCTAGTGACATTTCCTTAGTTTTGTTAATTATCTAACATCAGTAAGCAAACATGGTGAACACTATACCTGTCTAACAGCAGCGTCTTATTATTGTCATTATGATAACATATGATGACAGTTAGCTCCAAATACTACTTTGACTGCAGACTCTTCGCCTTGTTAAGATTCAAAAGCAACAACTTGGGGACTATTAACAGCAGGACAGTACTAAAGTGACAAATTTTCAAATATTTGCTAACAAATTACACTTGATGAAATGTCACACATTGTCTCTTCCTGACACCATGCAGCATAAAATACAGTCAAACAAACAAAAAAATCTGGATAAAAAGACACCTGAAGAAAGTTATAGTTTAGCTGTATGACATAGAACAAACATATTAAGGTCCTTGTTAGGACAAGTAAAAGCTATATTTTGAGGTTCTTGTATCTCTAATTTCAAAACTTGTGGCAGTTAAGGTGGGTTGACACATACAAAGACATTCATTAAAGCGCTTATTGACATTAGTGTTACAGAGAAGGCTTTTATTCTGTGGTTCATTGCTCTTTGTACAATAAAGATTCTGAAAGTAATACGGGGTCTTGGCTTTTTCATAGGAAAATTTATGTTTTAGTAACACTTAAAAACTTAAAATGAAAAAAGACAGAATGCTGTAGTGTATGCTCAATAATAGGTTTATTATTGTATAATCTTGAATCTGTATATTATGAATTCATATCATCAGTATGATTCTCTAATGCGAAGAAGTAGAATTTTTAAATCTTAAAAAGAGAAGCAGCTTTAGGAGTAATAGCTCAGTGAGATGATTGTGGAATGATTAGAAATTATGAGAAATTCTGCCTTTTCAATAATGAATTGCGGTAAATGTTTGACAGCCTGAAAACAATATTTAAGAGAAGTCTAAAATATGTTATCTTATGTTTGATCAATAATCTGCAGGAATTCAAAAAGATTCCTCCAAAGAACAGAATGAGACCATGGATGCAAGCCATAGTGGTCTTTCTTTAATCTAAAGTCTTTTAGGATATTTTTTTCATCAGAAATCTGTAGTCTTTGTGTTTCAATCATCTACCGTAGAGTAAAACAAACCACAAAAAACCTCAAACATTTTATTTCCAGAGTGTCTAACTGACCACACTGTAAAGCAATAAAAATAACACAGCAGAATTTCCTCGCCAAGACTGAAGTTGGGTGACAAACAGCCACTTTCCCCCTGTCTCCTGGATCAGCTATAAGACGATTTCAATGACATGCAGAAGATCAACTGTTGGGAGAGTGAGGACTGCAAGACAGGGGCTTAGAATCGCGGCCGGATCAGAATGAGATGAACATACAATCAGAGGCAAAGCCACACGGGCTTATCTGCCCTTTCACGATGGCTGTCATCATTTGAGCGTTCCCTCGGCTGCTCCTCCGCCAAGATGAGAAGGCTTTCTGGCAGAACCGGAAAGTTTCTCTCTTTTTGCTTCAGGAAAAGTTCTGGAGGAAACTTGCAGCACCCCACAAAAGAACACATGAAAGTCATCGAGAAGGGGGTAAAGCAAAAATGAGAAGTCAGGAGGTGTCAACCTGGGTGAGAATACCAGAATCAAACACAAGGAGGGTGAGATATCAAGCTGCAGGGCATACAGAGTAAGATTAAATAATACATGGATCTGTGGAGGCATGGCTTCAGAACACATGCAGGGTTTAAAATAAAGTTTTTCCAATCGCAAGCTCCTCTTCTCTCTTCCTCATTCCCAATTTGATGTATTTTTCTGATACTCTTGAACATTCAAATATGGTTTCCCTTCCGAGCCCTCCTGCTGTGATATTCCATGCCTACATACAGTGTGTAGCTTAATGTAAACTTGCCATATCCTTCCAAAAACAGACCTTCATCCCTCGAGTGTCATTTTGATGTGAGCTACTGATGGACTGTCGGCTCAGTCGGCATATGTCACGTATACTTCATACAAAACCCCATTTGGCATCAGCGTTGTCGGACTGTGTGGGAGATCTGTAACATGAAATGGCTCCATTTCAGCGCACATCACTGAACATATCCCATACAAGGCTGCGGCCAGTGTTTATAGCTTACCCCCTGTGAGGTATTGGCATCCAGTAGCGGCTCTATATCTCAGACAGTATGGTGGTTAGTGTAGTCTTTTCCCATGTGAGCCCTGCTATGCGAGGTGATTAGAGCATCTCTGTCAGTGGCTGAGGGGACAGATGGAGCAACAGAGGACTTTCTGGAGAGGCTATGGTAATTAGGAGTGAAAGGAGAGAAGATGGCGGCTTCTGAGCAACTGGGTTCAGGGACGAGCTTTAAACAACACCATTCAAGTGGCGCAGGGAGTTGTAGGCCCTTTGGCCAGTCAATGTGATATTGTTATGTTCATGTTAACATGTTTGTGCACTCTGTGAAGTTCTCCCTGCAGTATCACTGCTGTATTACAAAACTAGTTATGGGTATATACAGAAAAAAATCCCTGTATATCATCTAAAAGAAAAACAACTGCATTCAAATGTTTTAAAAGGATCAGTTCAAACATAAATAAACATCTATTAAACATATAGCCATTAAACGTACAACAGTTACTGTCAGTCACTGACACTTTTTTCATTGCTGGTTTTTGTTATATTTCTGTGAATCTTTATTAAATTTCTGCAAATAAAACCAGTGTCACCATTAGAAGAGGGTGAGAAAATGTGTTTTATTTCTTTCTGTAACTGGAGTGAACTGACCTTTATAAAAAACATTTTAATGCTAATTAATGATCAAGCCCACCTACACTACACTTTCCTTAGTCATTTTCAAGCCCTTTGCCAGGTCAGCCTTGTTATGTTCATGCTTCTACATCCTCTAACAACAATACTAATAAATACACAAATTTAAAAAGCTATTACAGGGCCAGTTCACCAAATTAAAGTTACAAGTTGTAGCCATTGTGTGCCAAGATTGTGAGATCCTAGAATTTTATGTATGTTACCCCCCGTTTCTGGAAGACAAGTTGCTGTTTAGTCATTTTATATTAATAATGCAGTGGAGGCAGAAACCTTAGGGATGAATAAGTTAAAAAATGAAATGATCTTTTCAGCTACTTTATGACTGAGAACACCAACGACACACTTCCCTATGCTCATAGCAATCAACACGCTATTGTTGTGTTCATGTTAACATGCATTCACATGCATAATGTGCAGTACATAATACTAGATAAAATCTTTGGCCTTTTTATAAGCCAGTTATAAATGATTATATATTACCCAGATTACAAAACACATTTTCTCACTAACTCCAGTGATACAGCAATCTCAATAGTTTCATTCGCCTTTAAATATCTTGTCCTGATTTATGCCTCCATCTCTATGCAGTAAGAATTTATCCAGTTTAATTCTGACAAAACTACTTTTTTCACAGAAACAATTTCACAGTTACTCTGACTAATGCACTCACTTCTTTTTAAGCAGTTTTCATACGCAGAAAGTAGTTGCGGTCGAGACTTTGTTTCTCCCAAGATGCTGAATGTTGTAAACATACTTTTTAAATGTTGTGAGCGCCACAAATTAAATTCCTTTCACCTCAAAACGAGATCTTCAAACCTGGGCAAATAATACCTTAAGGATCTGCATGGCTCAGTAGATGTAAATGAGAAAATATTTTTAATAATTTGAGCGGAGACCTTTTTTAAAACAGTTATTGATCTTTTTCTGCTTTTGAAAAATGCCAATTTTATTAAAATTAATTGAAATAGTATAAAATACAGCATTAGCTCATCCCTGTTGAAAATTTAAACAATCATTCCTCCTGCTGCTACACACACCAAGGGGATGGCCGTTCCTTCGTGTGATTAATTGCTTTGTCAACTATCAATCTCCAGAACCATAAAATAGCCACAGGACCCGCAGCCAGCAGGTTGCTGGTGAGACGATGGCATTGAAATCCCCATGGGGCACATATTAATGAGGCTACAGCGAGAGTTAACAATTCTCCATTAAAATGTAATGCATTCTTTAATTAATTAAGCTCTCATTTATAAACATCCACCTCTTCTCTCCTACTCCAAATTTGACCTAACAATAGAGTATTTAATGTTTTATGGTGGAGGCATAACATATTTAAATGTCATTAATACATGAACAGCAAGATAAACATACTCAAAAATTCTATTAGCAGTAATGGGTGGTGTCTTCACAAAGAGTTTCCCTCTGTTTTTAACCAAATAATTCAAAATTAATTTAACATTACAGCTGGCATGCCAGTGCTTGGATTGGACTTAAATGAGAAATATTCTGAGGTGAGTATTTTTAGCCTGAGAGTAGGTAGACTATCACTCTTTTAGGAGATACACACACGACATCAAATGATTATCTTCCAACTCGTCCAGATATCAGCTAACTGAGGATCTAATTTCATGTCACACATGCTTAATGAAAAAAAAATCAAATTGGCTCCTAAATTGGTTGGTCACTCCAACATTGAAAAATAGGTCAAAGTTTCTCCAATCCGAAGTGTCCGCTAGGCTCTATGATTGCAGATTGATATGTGGGGGAGGTTGTTTTTTTTTTTTTCCCTGGCAAGGCAGGAGCTAGAGATCCCAGGCACAGTAGGAGCTAAGGTATGTTTCTACCCAGCTACAGAGGAATGTGCAATCAAAAGTCAAGAAATTGGCAAAACCGATTGTAACATTTTGATGATGAGATAATATTTATTTTTTGCTACATTGAAATCTAATTTTTGGAGAGAAATAATGCTGTTAAATGTGTCCCACGGGTTGTTGCAGGTGCAGTGGGTAAAATTCTCCTACTGGAAGGCTTCTGTTTGCAGACTGTGGCATTATCGTTTCATGTAAATCTTAAAGGATGTAAAATTTAGCATCGGTAAAGCAGAGCAGCAATGGACTCTAAAGTAGTTCCTTTGTGTGTCTGTTGTAATTGGATATGCTTAAAGCTTGTTTCTGTCAGTATGCAAATGGCAGCGTTCTAGCGCCAGACTGTTGGTGAACTGTTTGGGTTCAGCTAAGTCAAACTGTTCCACCATAATCATTTTGATGTTAATGATGTCTGCAGAAGTGCAGCATCACCCCTGTGATTTAATCAAACCTAATTTGGGTCAGTTCATTTTGGCTGCAGCTGAGCACCTCAACATCATCATTACGCTCCTTCAACCCAACCTCTGCGCTCACCTCCACTCGCCTCCTCGGACTCACCGACGAGCCTGCCAGGCCACAAACAGCTGCTCGTCATCTGTCTTGTCACAACCTGTCCTGCTTTCGGACATGGGCTCACACATTTTTCGAGTTTTGGTTCTGAATTTCACCATGATCCGAATCAGAAATGAGACTTTGTGTTTAAGATTTCACTTCCAAGCTCTCTCTGCCTGTGGGACCTGCTCCTTGG
Source organism: Amphiprion ocellaris (assembly GCF_022539595.1). Lineage (NCBI taxonomy): Eukaryota > Metazoa > Chordata > Actinopteri > Pomacentridae > Amphiprion > Amphiprion ocellaris. The sequence continues at coordinate 31,267,030 of NC_072774.1, forward strand.
GCTTTTCATCAGCTGCCATTTTCGACGGCATGCAGTAATTTCATGGCTCATTGCAAGCGCTGAAAACCTTTGAAACTGCAAATGTTAACTTTGCCTGGCCTGGAGCCATTTAGGAAGCGATTAATTTAGCAAACAGAAGTGAGCCACTTTCTCCTCCTAGCCTGCGCATAATTTTTTGGGGCTTCTATCTGTATTTGAGTAAGAGTGAGCAATGTAATGACGGTTCCTGTAATTGTGGCAGTGTGAAAATGGTTCCTACCTCAGCCCCACTATCTCACTCATCTCTCCTGGCTGAGCCTCGACAGCCTCGTACAGTGAGAGCACACGCAGATTGAGAAGAGGTGGAATCACTTACAACATGCTTGACCTTATTTCTTGTTGCGAGTTGTTAAAGCGTGTTAAAAGAACATGTTTGTTTGCAATTTCAGCACCTTGCTGAGTGATGCCGGGTGCATATTTGCAAGCCGCTGACTGAACAGGCATTTTCTGATCATGACTTCTCCATATCTTTGATGTGATATGGAAGCAACAATTCAATTTAGGAAAAAGAAGTGCAGACGGTATTAGAAGTGTGAAGCTTTTTGGCTGGGGTGCTCTCAGGAAATAGTGCGGATCCCAGTGAGAGGCTCTCAGTGTTTGCCCAGTATTCCTGGAGGCTTGTTTTGTCACAGACTCTGTGCAGCTAGGCATGGGAGAGGCAGAAGGCAGCGGGTCGGCCAGCCTTCCCCCACAGCTGTCCTCCTCCATCCTGGCACTCAGCTCTAGCGAGCCGATATGAAAACAAATTCTCGGCCCTCTTCGCAATTAATTTTCCTTTGCGTCAGAAAAAAAATATCAGTCTTGACAACATAACATATAGCAGGTTGTGTACAGAAAATCTGGCTGTACACAGAAGCAGAACAACCTCACAAAAATCTGTTTGTCCCCCAAGAGTAATTTTTCACTCTGCTGGGAGCAGTTGTCTCGCACATATTCCTCCTCATGTGCATGTAGATCAGTGCAGTTCATTCAAGTGGTGGTAAAGTAAACAAATGCAAGTGTTCAAGGCATAGAAAGATGTTTTTATGCATATAATAAACATTTTCTGTCTTTTTTGATTAACATTTTATGATACGCTTTGCTGAGACCATTTTAAGGACATTTTATTTTGCTATTTTATTTCTCTGATGCTAAATAAACGGCCAGATTAGGTTTCAAGCTCATATTATTTGAAAAACTGTGAAAAAAAATCGACATGTTCAGGGAAAAGTGAAGTGGGTCAAAACTGACAAAAGAGAGAATGGGGGGGGGGGTGTATTATCACAATTACAATGATCCAAATTCCTATTTTGCCTCTTACATTTACCAACATGTGTGTGTGTGTGTGCGTGCGTGCGTGCGTGCGTGTGTGTGTGTGTGTTTGTGCGTGTGTGTGTGTGTGTGTGCGTGCATGCGTGTGTTTGTGTGTGCGTGCGTGCGTGCGTGCGTGCGTGCGTGCGTGCGTGTGTGTGTGTGTTTGTGTGTGTGTGTGTGTTTGTGTGTGTTGGTGTGTGTGTGTGTGCGTGCGTGCGTGCGTGCGTGTGTGTGTGTCCGCGCTGCGTTTAGGAAATGACTGCTTCCTTTACCTGGATGCCCTGTAACCACATCTGCATCCTGTTTTACCACGGCCACACTGCAATCTCCCCCACACCATTAATTTTACTGAAAGCCATTCACAATAACCATGAGATACTGGGCGGCGGTGTTCAAACGTTTTCTTCCCCCTTCTTATCATAAAGGTCCCACATGTCTTGGCAATATCCCCAAAATAAAAAAAAAGAAGATAAATTTGTCCTAATTACGTCCCTCGAACAATGTTGTTTGACGGCCAAAGACATCAAATTAAATACTATTTTGATTCCGCAAAAGTGGTGTCAAGGTCTTATATTTTCATTGCAGGTACATTGACTGATAAATATGAGGGAGAGAACAGTAATTATAGGGTGGAAATGACATCAGAAATTAAGCAAATTGTGAAAGGGTTTGCCTTTAAATGGGTTTGAGCCATGAATTAAAAAGACCATTAACTGGGAAGAGGCAGGTGTTATCCTCACTGCCCAAAACAAAACAAACAGAGGGGGAGGAGGTGAGTGTGTGTGTGTGTGTGTGTGTGTGAGGAGGAGATGCAGGTGTGCGTTGTTATCTATGAACAATCCCATGTCATTACCAAGTGAAGGTGTATTTAGCAGATTTTCTTCAGTTTCAGTGCTGTGATAATTTGTAATGTATTGTTCCATGAATAACCCACACTGGGATGAACTAATATATTTAGTGCTGGGACATCACAACACAACACAAAGTCATTCTTACATTTCTCCTTTTCCTCACTAGTTATCATTTTGTGCAAATGTTATATGTTCTATAAACAGTAGATTGTTACGGAAACATGGATTTAAACTCTGCATTTAATGTCACTGATACAAAACACTGGATTTTGTACAACATTCAATAAAAGTTCACTACACTATATTCCTCTTCTCACCTCCTTCTTTTCAGCAGACTTAGATGAATCCACATCCAAAGGACTTAAAATTGTATTACAAGTGAGTTGTTGCATAGTGACTCCACCAGATATCAAAAGGCAGAGGATCAGAGTCTCATTCCACCCCATTTTGTGTTGCCATAGTTTTTTTCTTTCATTTTTTTTTTTTTTATCACACCTGTGTCTGGTCTTTTCATGAGCCCAGAGAAATTTAAAGGTGATGAGAGGTCCTCTGCCTGATAGGACACAAGGCCAGTGTGGTGATCAGACAAAATTACATCAAGTTTTTCCCCCTCGACTATGCTTGTCTTTTTTTCTTTTTTCATTTAATCAAAGTTCTTGCAGCCTGATGCTGCCCTCTCTCTGGGCCAGGTGTCAAACGGTTTCCATTGATGTCAATGTGCTGGTAATCACAAAGTCTATCCACAGATGCCTGCTTGCACTGGCGTTTCACTGGGGCATCGCATTCTCCGCTCAACACCTTTGAGGCATGTAAGATTATTTCTGCAATCTGAAAGAGAGAATAACCTCTAGGAAGAAACTAAATCACAATATAAAGTAATTAAGCGCATTATCAACGTGGAGGTTAATTAGTGAGACCCTATACGCCAGCACCACTGGTAGCATTGCAAACAGACAAATGCTTTCGTTTTCGTCTCTTTTTGACCACACTCTCTCACATGCACACACGTGCACATGCACAGACAACAACTGCAGGCAGTTGATTGTCACTGTTTGGGGCTCTGAAATTGATTAAACAACTTGCAATCCAGTTTAATTAATGAAAACTATCTGTAGTTCAAAGCTATTTAGCTGAATGTTGCGCCTTAGCGCTGCCCTCCTGCCTCATTTTGCTTAGACAATCGTCCAAATTAATTGAATTCTAGCATTACTGTATGGAATAACCTTTAAACAATCTTTGATGTTATTGCCCATATTAAAAAGTATTCTATGTATAAACATACACAACCTGAGAGCTGATATACTGTTAGCCAGTGTTTATCCATTAACATGAAAGAACTGTTCCAAGCTGTAATATCACAATACAGGAAGACAACATGCCCAGCCTCTATATCTCTGAAGTGCAGCTGAGTCCAAAATGGCACATTGACAACAACATACATAGTTGCTGCATAGAAACAAAAGACGAGGCATTCCTAATTATTGACAAGCAACATATATTTACTTTTCCTCATTTCAGAATGATAAGTCCTTGAAGCTCCACTCAGTGTCTGCAGTGTGAAGATGTCCCTATCAAAAAACTACAGGCATACCTGTTTGTTCAGGAAGGCTTGGCAAGAAAATACCCTCCCTTCTGTTCCAGCTCTGGGTGAAGCCGTTAACCAACTTAACTTGACTTTATGTTATTTTTTTTAACACCATATTTTTTTTTTATTGCTCCTTTTGTGCTTTATATCTGTTGTCATGGCAATAGAAGGAGGGAACTACACAAGATGTTTAGGCTTCTAACTTTGAATGTAGATGTTGTTATACTTGTTTCAGTAGTTTGAAGTTTGATCCTCTAAAGGAGTCGTTCCCAACCAGTGGACAGGCTACATCTGAATTAGTCAGAGGGTATAAGTGTGACTTTAGAAATTACCATATTTGTATACACATAAGGATTAAAATATCCAAATAGGATGATAAATTAGTATCCTATGTAAATTGCGTTCAGTAGATTTAAAATAGTCAGCTCATTTCTGATAAAAACAGATGAACAGTCAAAATAGTTAACAAAAAAATAATTAACATTTGAAATAATCCCCAAAAATCTTGAATAAACTGTTTAAATAGTTAACTAAAAGTTATGACTATGCATTTGAAAGCATTTAGTAAATTTAATGAGTAAACAGTCAACACAGGCTATAGCTTAAAGACTGTTCTAAACAGTCTATTTTAGATATTATGCAGTTTTTAAACTTCATTTTGAATTAATAATTCTTCTAATGCATTATGGTAGAATTTCATCATGGTCACATCATGTCCTTTATTCTGAGAGAACTTCATTACCATTACAACAAATCGCAGACGAGTTATGAGGGAAAAAGACAGAAAAAGAAAAAGTGTTTCCAAATGAGATACACAGTGATATGCCCCACAAAAACATATCAAGCAGCTGCTTGCTTGCCCTAAAACTCAAAACCCAGATCACACAGCTTTCTTCACCCCCCTCCCTTCCCTCCCCTCCCTCTCTTTTCTCTCCATCCCGCTGCCCCCTTCCCCCTCTTCTTTTTTTCTTAAATGGCATGAAGGTTGAGATGGCTCGAGTCCAAGATCATCGCGCCTGAGACCACACAGATGGGGAGAGATAAAAGTTCTCTGTGAGCCGCTCACAGTGCTGCCATTTTACACACAAGCAGAGGGGAGGAGGGGGAGGAGGAGGCGGGGGAGGAGGTGAGGAGGGAGGAGGTGAGGAGGGAGGAGGTGAGGAGGGAGGGGAGCCACCTGCGGCCGTGACATCACCGCCTTATCACATATCATGTATCACCTGCAGCTCCACGTCAAGCCCAAAGAGACAGATTTCATCTGTCATCTCTGAGAGGATCTCAATATAATTTACTCTGCTGATCTGACATCCAGAGGAGAGGAGTAGAGTTGCCAAACCTAATCTTACAGATGAGGACTCTCCTTTTTCTGCCCAGTCATGTCCTTGTGTGCTGTTGCGCAGGGGGAGAGGGACTGGCATATCAGATTTAGCTGTTATTTGAAAGCATCTTGGGTTAAGTGGCTCTTGTGGTTTCGTTTCTCTGTAAACTCCATACATGTACAAGTCCGTCTACTGTCCCTTTTGTTCCAAAGAAACATCACATGATTGTGCATGCTGAAACAATCCTAAAAAATGCCAAATATTTTGCAAAAAAAACTGTTGCGTACAATATATTTCTTACACTTACACTGATGTGGAAATACAGACTTTTCCCCAAATGTGCTCCCGTCCCGACTTTTGTGATGAACGTACAATTAAATAACTTTGTAGGCAAGTATGCAAAAAAGAGATTATCATACATAAAAGCCAGAAGCAAAAAACATAAGTGGTATCAAAAAGCATAACCTAATTAGAAAGACTAATCAACTTTAATGTCTTCATATTTAAGGAAGAGGGAAAGGATAATTAGTCTTGGGGTTCAGTCTCCTTTCCTCTGCAGTCATGCTACTAACAAGAGTTGATGCTGGCTAGAATGGCCACACACATATAACAGCTAATTGCAGGTCTTCGCCCTCAAGCAGCCTTCTAGTCATAGAGACAACAGGGAAATTGGCCATTTCAGCTGTGCTGGGTATCATTAATAATTAATGGCACTTTCAAGAGTCAGACTGTCCCTAAAAACCAAAGCAAAAGGTACTTTGGGAGCTACACAATGTATCTTTCACTCTGATAGCAAATATAGGCTTTTTAGTTTGCAGGGGAGAACTTTTTTCTTCCCTCACGACTCTTGTTGTTATTTTATGAGCTCTTTTGTAGGAGAAGATAACCACTGCCCTGAGATTTGTCACATTTTCAAAATCCCAATTAACTATTGAAGACTGACATGCTCAAATGAAATGCATAGCTCTCTCTGGAGTACATTTCCTGTAATTCTAGGTATCAACTGCAGCAGAGATTGCACCTATCTCAGATTAGAACCAATAAAGCGACTATAAATGGCCCTAATGTTCTGTTTGAGATCCTCACTCTGTCTGCTTTAACAGCTCAGTAAGCACTGTTTTGTCAGCTTGATACCTGATAACTTTTCCTAATCTTTTGAGAATTATATAAATATGCATTTGGGTGCACAAATCTGCTCCAGAAAATTAGGTGTTACTTCTATTTGTTGTCTCAGAGGCTCCAGCTCGGTTAAACACAATAATAGGTGGTTGTGTGCTCCAGATGTGTGTTTAGTTTGACTACTTGTACAGTACAATTCTACATACTGGTAGAAAAGAAAACCTAATTTTGCAATTATAAGCATTATTTTTTACATATTCAGCAGTGAGGTCAAACAATGAGCTCAATGTCAACAAAAAAAGGGCTAAAATGTCCTTACTTTGTCATTTCAATTCTCCTTTTCCTTTGACTCTACAGTTCTGCTGCACTTTTCTTTGCATATTCATGAATCTTCTGACCATATGGCAGCTAATCATTCTAAATTTCATATTGCTAATTGTTTTGTGAGTTTGCTGAAGTGAGTAATACAATAACAAACTGACGCGTCCTATGTTCAAAATAGCGAGAAGGAACTATTCCCCGATAAAACGGCAGCAAAGAGTGGATTCTGGCACATTTGATCACATTTCCCCTCCTTAGGAAGTCATCCATGCTACTGTTCAAGGGTAACCAACCACTGTCTTATAACTTTATTATTCTTTCTTAATCGGTTTATAAATATTTATGAATCGCCAAAGCCACCCTGACTTGCAGCTGAGATTGAAGCCGGAGTATGTACATTCCAAGGCAACCGTGGGCTGGTGGGGGGAGAGAGATAGCGTGGACAGGAGATTTGTGACAGAGCAGAGCATGAAACCCATCAGTTGATGAGTGGAAATCCCTACTTTCTAATTAATAGAGGTACACAGGCCAGGGGGATAAGGAGGATCAGGGAAATGAAATCAGCAAAAAGATACCATCACTCATTTCTGAGGTCCATTGTCACACTTCAGAATCTGCTGTAATGAATCACTCAAGCATTCTGCAGATACATTTGAATGGTTGGGGAAAATTCATTGTCCGGTGGAGAGCATTCGATAAGGATCTTTTCTCTTGCCTCTCCCTCTTCTTCAGCCTCTTCTTTCCCTCTTTTGTCAAAAGGCCCTCTGATCAAAAAGCGAAATCAAGGCTCAAGCAACAGGTGCGCCCTCTGAAAGGCTGCTGCAATCTGCAAGTGAACTGGAAAGCTATCTCGGATAAAAAAAAAAAAAAAAGGACAGAGAGAGAAAAAAAATAAGCCGGGTTCGAGAAGTTTCAAGGGATTTACTTGTTGGGGTCAGATGAAAAAGTCGGGATGCTGGAGTCGGTTCATAATTTACTAACAGAACAATTATGAAGCTGGTTTCTATACATACTGTACTGTACTTAATCCTCTTTCATCTCATGATGCTTCTTTTGACAGAATAAAACATAACATGTCACCTCTTCCATGTTTCCCATCCTGTGTTTCCTAATTGGAGACATGACTTTCACTGTTCTTGCAATATCCAAAGAATCGTTGCTAGGGTATGAGGTGACGTTAAAGTTATAATTCAACATTATAAACCAACATTTAACAGATCCTAGAAAGATTAAAAACATAAGGACAAAAGTTGTTGCCATTTAACTCACCCTATGCATCATTTTAAAAATAAACTTATTTAATGGTTTCATCCACAGCAGCTATAAACATCAACCTCTGACCTTCATGCAGAGTGCTTTTTGTACATTTTAGCAGAGGTGTCCCAGAAAAGCAGGTTTTAAAGCTCTCGCCTGTTTGTAACCGCTGTACAACATTAACAATTTAATCTGCTTCTCTTTAAGCAATAAGAGAAATGCAAGCCTAAGCCCAGCACATATTAGCTGCTTCTCACAGAGCTGGCAGGCTGAACACAGCTGCTCGACATCCTGAAACGCACAACTGTGATGGTGAAATCTGAAGACGACATGAAATGAGAAACAAAAATGCAGCATATATCTTTCCATATCATGCATCCTCAGAGGGGATTTACCAGAACTGCCTTTAGACATTATTATTCTTGTTTGCAAAATACACCAAGAGCATGTTCAAAAAAAAAAACAAAAAAACACACAAGTAAGTAAATATACAGTGGCTTCTGTCATCTCTCTTTAGCCTTTGTCTTTGTTTGCTTTCCAAAGATAATTTAAGTTTTCAGTTTCTAAGTAGTGCAGTCCAACCCAGGGGAGCTATACCCCTGTGAAACAAGATTTTTTTAAAACTTCTTTTCCATCCTTTTTTTTTAAACTTCAACCCTTATATCCCAATGCAATTATTTAATATACACCCACTCATAGTCTGCATATGAGATATGAATATAATTGTATGTTACTTTTTAATTACAGGAAAAATCTAACTTGTAAGATGATGGGCTGGAAGGTGCCATTGCATTGTTATTTTTTTTTCATCCTCGTTTTCTGATTATGTGAGCTGGGCTCCTTTGCTAAGCGATGATAAGCAGAATTTCCATGTTCTCTGCATAATTAATCCATCTTTGCCTCTCTTCATGCCAACTCTGCCGTTATCGCCTGCACATGCCTGAATTGCAAAAGAATCCTCCCTTCAATTGGAACTTATTGATATTCTAAAAAAACTGGAAATCCTCAAATTTAAGCCACAGATTGTTAAATGGATTAATTTCGCGGCAATCGCAAGCATCTAACGCGGGGAGACAGGCAAAGCAAATTGAAAGTGTCTCCTGTTTGTGGAGTTTTAGTCCCAAATGATAGGGTTTATTGGCATGTTTTTTTTTCTCCATAGTAAAAAATTACCATTTATTTGCATGCCACAAAATACTTTTATATGGTTGAAAATTCAGAGGAATTTCTTTCAATGCCTGTCGTTGGCTTCATGATAACAACTTCAGCTCCCCACATCTGGACGCTTTTGATACTGGGTGAAAGGAATGTCTGAATATTTAATATTTTTATCTGTTTTCATCGATGGTTTCACCATTAAGGAAGGCTCTGCTGTTTGCATGGAGCCTGGCAGATGTAGATTTATTTTCTGAGCTGTCTACGGCCTGCCTTTCTGTGAATATATTGATGCATTTTTCCATTTTGCTGTGCACTGATGCCTCTGCATATGTAATAAACCAGCAGACACACTTATAAAATACATCAACAGACTGTATTATAATGCTGCGTTCAGATGTGGGTCTTCAGTTACTCATGCATATATAGGAAGGGGGGAAATCAACTACACATATCAAATATAATTTACTTGACCTCATAAAAATGAATAACATTAAATCACAAGACGTCAAAACACATGAGGTGCTCATGTATAAAGCAGAAAATATGTTATTTGGACACTTGGCATACAAACCTCTGACTTATAAACACTGATGTATTGAAACATGAATAAATGATACTGTTGCTCACAACGTAAAGCACATATCAACTAATGACGACAGAATCAGAGTTGAACAGCTGCTTTTTTCCATGAATTCTGCTCATATGAAAGAATATTATTATAGATTATTAATATCAATACATAAATTCTACACATGTTTAATACAGATTCATTTTTTCCATTGTATTTTAAACTCAGCTGAATTAAAATCTTGTCTTTTTGGTGTCTTAGTGTCCTTTTGTTGAGAACTGGTGCTCTTCTTTTGGTTGTTGATGTTGGTAGATTTAAAAACATTCAGGAGGAAAAGTGATGGTGTGATTTTGGAGAAGTAGAAAGTGGAGATGATTTAAAAGAGCTCATGTTTCATGTAATGGCTTTTTAATTGAAGGAATTTAATTAGTATTTTATATAGATTCCTCTTATATAGTAGTATGATGCAGTAATAGTAAAAATATAGTAAATATAGAAAAAAAACTGTCAGAAGATCTGACAATGAAGGATGTTTGATTTGTGTCTATATTTGTTGTCTCTGAATCTAGCTTAATTAAATTTACTTGCATGCATAACAATGAGAATAATTTATTTATTCTGATTATTTTTGCTATTATAAATAAATAATAAGTGATAAATCATTTGGCATCATGATAACTGAGTACAGCTAAACCTGGAAACAGTGCCAGTGACCTCAAACCTATTCCCTGACTTTTAATTTGAATCACGTATTTAGGATTTTAAAAATAATTTAGTATTAGAAATGTAACATCTAAAGCTCCCTGTGGATCTTAGAATAGATTATTAATGATCGTCGTGGGGTGATTTCTGTGGTCATTCATTCATTCGTTCATTCACTGCTTCATTCCACAGGCTGCATTCCCTCAGCTTCCACTGTCTGATCAGTTTTTCCTCCTCTCTTAATAATGCACCACTATTATTTTAAGAAATGAACCTCCTTGAAACGAGGAAGGATATTTATGATTTTAATCCATAAAAGGCCTGCCAGTTATCCCCTGGAGGTGTCACAATCTCAGCTTTTGACCACATAAAAAGACACTGAGATTAGCAGTAAGAATATACTGGCCTGTGGTTCTCTCCTCCTCCTCCTCCTCCTCGACAAAAAGCCTTTATTTACAGATTTACACACTCCCAATGGGAGGAGCATAGTTTGTTCATCCCGCCCTCTTTAGTATTTTCATCACTTCTCTCGACTTTAATGTTTTGCTGTAATCTTAAGATGCTTTGGGGTTGTGTGGCATTTTGATTGCTTTTTCTTTTTTTGAAGGTTCCGTCTTTTTTTGTCGTTGATGTCTTTTTTTTCCTCCTTTTGCTGCTTCGTTTCAAAGCACAGTGCACATTATAGTATATCTCCCCGGTAAACGGAATGGATGGGAAGGAGATGGAGAAAGAGGGGGGTACTGGATAGCGGTGCGGAGTGTGAAGCCTCCCTAGCTGGAAAGAGCTGGCGCTGAGGCCTCCAGGGCTGCGGGTGGTTTTGGCAGCTCGGCCAGCGGAGTGGGCACTCTCTCAGACATCTGTTTGCTCACTGCTGCTGGAGCTGCTGGCTGGCTGGACGGATGGCACGGGATGGAGGGGAGGAGGGACAGGAGCTGGAGAGCTGGAGCATTCAGTCACAACCAGCAGCAGAGCATCTTACCCAGGATGGACGACTCCACATTATAGCTATTAAAAGTTAGGAGTCATATTAACGCTGCATTATCCCCTTTACATGGTGGTTTCTAGAGTACGGCGGGGAATTTTTAGACCGTGGATGTCAGTGTTGGGATGCAGCTCATGCAAGGAGACATACTTGAACAGAAAACAATAAAATCTAATTGTGGGACACTATGCAAACTCTGATTGGAAAAACTTCTTGTCTCAGCTCCTAGATGTGTTTCTTCTGTCTCATACAGTATCTCTATATATCGAGGCCCTAAACAGTTATATATGTGCCACCCCAACCCTGCACCCCACATCACTCTGTGGCACACACACACACACACACACACACACACACACACACACACACACACACACACACACACAGAACTCACTTCCTCGCGAGACAAACCAATCCCCAACAGCCAGAGGGTGACACTGCAGCAGGCAAACTCATAACACTGATGTCCAAGTTGAGCTGCTGAGGCTGCTCTTTAAGGGACGAGTTCCTGTCCACTCCCAGCGCCACTGGACATGTGTGATCCCTTAAAGAAATCAACCTAGTAATTCGTCATGCCAGAGTCCCTGTGATATTACTCAGTCAGCACAGCAGCACACTTAAACAGTGCGAGAAGAAGACTGCAGCTGTTATTAACACAAAAACTCAATTGAGGATTATCATAAAATTAACACCAAAACTGGGGTAACATTGTTTCACTTTTAACAGCTGTGAACATCTGGTCAAGTTACTGCATCATTTAAAGACTTGGATTATAGTAATGCAACTTTGTTATGATGCTATCTCATGCCATTTAGGGACTGTGTAAAAATTAACAGAGGCAGATGGACTAGTAAGGGACTGGTGTTGTGTGTTATTTTCTGAAAGAAGGCTAATTTACATTTTTCTCTGGACTTTTCCACATTCCAGTGTTAAATTTAATCTTATTCCTCTTAAAAAAAAGGTACAAAAAAGTCAAGCAGCTCCTCCCTTCATTTTTTCTGTATCTGAACCACAGATTTTGTGTAAAGATTTGAACAGAGTGCTACCAGTGTAAAAACAACATGTCTAAAAGTGTGCAGCGAGTCAGTAAAAGTGAAGAGCCATGTTTATTCTGTTTTCTGAAAGTTTGATAATTGCTAAAGGCACTAATTTTGTGCGATTTGATGTCTATGGGGCAGTTTTTAGTACACCGCCAAGGAGCGTGATGGAGTTATGTGATGATCAGCGTACATTTTTCCATATCTTTGTCTGTTTGTCTGTCTGTTAGCAACATTACTCAAAAACGGAATAACAGATTTGGATGAAATGACACAAGGACCAAGTGATTAGATTTTGGCAGTGATGCAGCTTACAGTCTGGATCTATGGATTTGTTAAAGATTTCTGTATCATTGCGAGATAGCAGCACAGCGTCACTGTAACCATGACAACAAGTGAACACTACGTCAGCTGCCTGCTGATGATCACATGATTGTGATCCTACTACAAATCCACCGCTGTGGACTCATCAGGACTTATCCATCAGAAATGATACAAGGAACAACTGATTAAATTGTGGGGGTGTTTCTGAGTCCCATCAATTCCCGCCGCCCGCTACATATTTATGTCACGTGATTCGGTATCTGTACATAACGTACACATGCAGAACACACACCTGTGCTTAGTGAAAGGTTATATTTCATTAAAGAGTTCATCCATCAGAAATGATACGACTGAGCAGCCTTTGTGGAGTACTGCACTCTCTGAGTGCTTTTCTTGTTTTACTATGGTTTAACCTGCGGTGTACCTGCTCAGATATTTTGTGGATTTTTAGTTATTAAAGTGAATGCAATCAGTTAACCAATGTCATATCACCTTGTGATACTGAGGAGAGTGTATTTTTTTTCTAACTCATGAGAAATGTCCTAAAATGAAAAAGGGAGGTGAAAAAATTAACCATGACGTTCAATCTCCTGTTCCTCACCCAAATAATTTTCATACAGTCCCTCACTAATATCTAATCAGTTAAAAAGGGTAAAAGTTCTGTGGCTTTGAGGACAACAATATGGTTGTAGCCACACATTATAAAATTCCTTAACATGTAAAATAAAAGCGTTCTTCTTCCACACACCCAAGATTTAACGGTAAAAGAGTGACAGTGTTGCCAATAAAAAAATCTTAATCTATAATTTAATTTCTAATTGTCCAAAACAAAATATTTTCAGATTTTGAATGAGACTGGCACAGGTAAGAGACACACAGTTCTGAAAGATTTCTTTTTTAAAGAATGAACATGATGTAGCCACCAGACAGCCCACCTCCACTGCCCTGACACTGAATGGCATTCCCCAAATGTGACTTGGCAGTTCTAATCAAATGATTTAACACATTAAATCAACCTTTCCCCTCATAATCAGATTATGCGAGAGCACTGCGCAGCATCTCCACAGCATACAGTATACCTTAACCTATTAATATGACCAACCTTGTGTCAGTGATTTCCCTTGCGATGGAAACAGTATCATGTTAATTATCACAACCATCTGGTCTGAGCAGTGAAAAAAAGCTTTCTGTTCCTCTCGCAGATTTGTACCTGTCAATCAAAGTCGGCTTCAAACAAGCCACTGGGGCTCAGGAACAGCACAGAAGAACCACGCTCCAGTCTCAGAGGATTTAGGAGTGGCGTTAAATTAATCTTCAGCTGGCAATTTGACTCTCCTCTCCCACTATGTTGTTGCTCTTACCACAAATCGTTATTGATTTTGGTGCTGGGTTCCTTAATATGGCCAGTAAATGCTATTTATGGATGTTTAACATGGTAATTTTAGAGAGCGTGTGGGACTGCTTCATTTTTATCCTTCTAATAGTTGTCAGTGGAATTTTACTTGCGAGTCCATCGTGTGCGTTGAACATTTATAACAAAGAAAATAGTTGTGTGTTTCTACGACTACTTATTTTCCATTTTAAGAGTTTATTTCTTCTGTTTGTTTTGCACAGATCAAATTTCTCTCACTTTTTTAAAGAGTGTGTTTGGAGCGTGACAAAGCTGGGATGCTGAAATGAATCAGTGTATATGACAACCGCTGTCCCATGACATCACCGTGTTTGGATCATGACCAAAGCAGAAAGAAGGAAAGAAAGAAAGAAAAAAAAACTTTAGCCACCAGAGGACGAGGCAGAAATGCAGAAAAGGGACAAATTGAGGAAGCTCATGAGACAGATGCTCTCCTCAAGGTGAACCAACGCTGACCCGTCTGCCACATAAATTATTCTGTAGTTTCAGACTCCATTCCAAAGTTGTGGAATTGGGTTACAAGATAATTTCACAGGCCACTTGCTTGTCTTCCTTGGCAGTCCAACTGGCTAATTGAAGAGAGTGATTTCCAGTTTGGGCAACTATTCAGAACATGGCAGTCAAAATCTGAATGATTTGAAGGCTCTCTCTTTTTTCCTGTCACTCTCTCTCTCTGTGTTCTTTTTAAATATTCTGAATATTTTTCTCCTACATAGACAGATTAATTGTAGGGAAGAGGAGCCGCTCGCGTTCTGATTGACAGTTTATCAAATATTGATAAATAAACAGAGTGAAAAAAGGCGTCTGTCTAACTGGAAATTTAATGTGAGCCGATCTGAATTAATTTTACAGTTAAAAAAAAATTGGACATACTTTTAAGGAAAAGACTCAAATCCAGATAATTTGCACCAATATTTTTGTACTGTTTAGTAAAATTGATTTGTAGGTTTTACTTGTGTAGGAAAAAAATCGATTTTGAAGGAAAGTTAGCTTCTTTCAGCTCCTGATAACATCAAGCCATTTCAGGTCAAGGCTTCCCATGTCCTGATCAGCTGTCACAGTGCATCATGGGAGAATGAGTGGTAACTGAGCTAATCCTGGTGTGTTTCAGTAATGTGTGCTCAGATTGGTTGCTGATATGCTGTATTAAATCACTCTGGGCTGCTGTTGAGTGTTTCCCCCATAAATACCATGTTTTCGTGTGACAGGAAAACACAAAAGGTCAGTTCAGTAAATAGATTGTTTCAAAAAAAGGCGTAAAAAAGATCCATTAAGCGAAAAAAGGTGTGAAGTTTACCTAAACATAGGTGAAATCCTTTGTTTTTGGATCATATTACCACACTGATGCTCCGTGATGATAGAAAAACTCACTGTGCTTCTATCTCTATTTTTTTATTTTATTTTATTTACCCTCCTCCTTAAAAAAATAAGGGCCGCTAATTAAGGGCGACGCTAATTAATTAATTTACTGGATGTCAAAGTAATTGTGGATGAAGTGAAGTTCACGAAAGCCGCGGCTACGGTACCCGGGGAGGAACAAACCTTATCTTCAAACAAAAGCGCGAAACGCTTTCACCTCCCCAGTCAGTCCGTGCGGATCGCGGCGAAGCGCAGCCTCATCACGGAGAAACGGTGCTGAGAAAGAGTGAGACAGAGAGAGAGAGAGAGAGAGAGAGAGAGAGAGAGAGAGAGAGAGAGAGAGACAGAGAGGGAGAGAGAGAGAGAGAGAGAGAGGGTGTGCATGTGTGAGAGGGAGAGAGAGAGAGAGAGAAAGAGAGAGAGAGAAAGAGAGAGAGAGAAAGCCAGAGCCAGAGCCAGAGAGACGAGAAAGATAAAGGAAAGACAGACGGAACGATAGACTTGTGCGTAAAAAGTACTGGTGCCCCCTTCTTGCTCCTTTTTTTCTTTCTCAATTTCCATCAGACAAAAAAAAATACCCCAAAAACCGGCTGCTTGGATGAACCAAAACCTATCGATCTGTCAGTACTACACCTGGATTCACTGACCAGCCGCACAGCAGGCATGTCCCGAAGGAAGCAGAGCAACCCCAGGCAGATCAAACGTAAGTTTTTTTTCCTCTCTTCCATGTTGTCTGACCGCTACACCGCGTCTCCAGCCCGAACCTAGAGTTTGCAGAATATTGTAATGATAGTGACCACACTGAAGCTGATTCAGCAGCTCAACTATCATGTGTTGCCTGTCACGGTCCATATACGCTCCGGCTCCGCACTTCCATTCTATGTGTGTGTATGTGTGTGTGTGTGTGTGTGTGTGTGTGCGTGTGCGTGCGCTATTATTATTTTATTTATAAAGAGATGATTTACAATCCAAATCCCACGGTGCTGCTGGCTGAAAACTTTCACCGCTGCTGCTGCCAAGTTGCAGGAAAAACCAAGTTATTTGCTCGCTTGTTTGATGTTACTCTATCGTGGTGTTCATCCAAAAAACTGTGCATCACTTTCACTGAGGCTCTCCTCCTAAAGCCCCCGTTGGTGCCAGTTAATCAGCAGTAATTCTAAAATTATAGGCCAATAATAATGGAGCTGCAGCTTTAAAAGGCCAATTTGTTTTTCAATTGCAACGCTATCAAATGTTTATTTTTAATTTATTTCTAACACATTGCATGTCTCACACACTCTCAACTCTGTCACACTTGCGGATGGGTGTGTGTGTGTGTGCGCGAATGCATGCACACACACCTATTCCAACTTCATAATGTAACCTATAGATGGTGTAAATATTGATTGTAAAGCTCTGCCTGGTGATGTAAAAGAGCACAAGTGATGCAATAAGTTCAGTCAGGTTATATATTTTTTAAATTTAACTGAACTGTACCTTTGCTCTGGGGAAAGTGTCACACTCAATATGCTTTACACATATTTACAAATTTGCTGAAAATTCACATTTTTAAAAAAAAAATATTGCTGTTAATATTTGTATATAATACAGGGAGATTTTAATAAAGTACTGCATAACCTGGTGGCCTACATTAATTGAAAAGTGTGTATTTACATTTTTGGAATTTTAGTCATAATGCATATTTTTTTGCGAAAGGTTTTAAACAACTTTTTATAATTTAATGCTTTTAACGAGCCTTTGGAGCATCTATAAATACGTGGGGATTTGTACACACACACTCTCTCTGCTACACACACACACAAGCACATGGACATAAACACACTTTCACCTCTCAAATACAGCTGACATCTGAGAGTGTGGGAACAGTGTCTGTGTGTGTGTGTGTGTGTGTGTGTGTGTGTGTGTGTGTGTGTGTGTGTGTGTGTGTGTGTGTGTGTGTGTTCAGTCTGTCCACTGCATGCTGCTGCTGAAAGAGGCTAAACACACACCACATGCTGCACTTTGTAAGATGTCAGTGTGATGCTTTTTAAAAAAAAATCTGTTTTCAAGTTATCGTGGATGATCCGATTAGAAGAAATACTGTTTGTCCATATGTAGGTGTGTGTGTTTGCAAGTGTGTGTGTGTTCACATGTATGAATTCATGAGGCGCCTGTTGGTATACAAGAGCGTCTTCTGACATTTGTGCAGCGACAGAAGAGATTTTGCATTGTCTTGTTTTATTTCATGTGCAATTCTTTGGGGTTTTTTATATTTAGTTGCAAGGAATTTAATATATGTTTTAGGTGAAGAAAAGTGGAATTTATTAATATTTTTAATGCTGCACTGTTCATTTAATGAGAATGTTTTTTTAACTGATGAGTTATTTAAAATTTTTCCAGTTTAACATTTTACATATTTTAGTTTATACTTTCAAAAGTATTATTTGAAATGTTTTTATGTTTAAATATAGTTAATTTTTACGTCTTTTTCCTAAAGTTTAGAATAGCTTAGTCCACCATTAACGTTGAATTGAAATAATTATTTTGCAGAAACACCTTTTTGTTTGAACTATCTGTGACTTTGTGTTTTTGCTGGAACCCCACCACAAACCATTTCTAATCAACAAAGAAGCACGACAACGTATGACGTGATCGGCCCGCTCGTTTTTTGGACCAATCCCATCGTGGCATCCAAATTTTTGTTGTCGAGCGAAGGAAGTGGAAACGCTCGTGTTGCGCTTTCGTCACTGTGACCTGGCCTTTTTGTGAATTAGTATGTCATGTGTAAGATCTTGTTAATATGGAGCCGGTTGTGCAGCCGTATAATCAAGCTCTAGTTGGAAACAGAAAGGTCACGAGGAGCCTAGATCCTCTCTCCTACCCCGGGAACTCTGGGAAAAAAAAAAAAAAAAAAAAAGAGGCCGAGGAGGCATCGCACAGAAAGTCAGCACAGACAGTCATTCTAAAGGACAAAAAGGTTGTTGGGCGCAGTACCACCACCCCCTCCACCTTCCCCCCCACTTACCCCCTCCTCCCCCCTCCTGCATACATTGGACCGTTATCTAAAATTGTGATTTATGCAGTATTTTAATATTTTGCTTATTCTTTCCCCTTGGGTGCTCTCTGAGCGGTGATAAAAAGGCGATGCTGAAAGAGCACCATTAATTTGCTCCGATGACTGGGGAGATAAGGCCAGATAATGGGAAAGATAAGCAGAGAAGATATACCATCAGAAACCCGATTATTACCATTAAAATTCCAGCCCAGCAATCTGCAGCTGGCTGATAATTCCTTCTCCGTTTCCACCACTTTGGATGATAAGGCAAAAAATAGTCACTCAGTGCTCCTTGATTAGGCTGCCTGGATATCCCGATAATACAGTGATAAATTATGTATTTTCCCCCCTTGTTTTTTTTCTCTGAAATGTTACATCTGATTTTTTTATATATAAATATATATCCCAGGCCCCTTTTCTGTGTCCCCCCTCCCCTTCTTGCTTTTCCAAGAAAGCGGAAAAAAGCCCCATACACTTTTATTGTAATAAGAGTTTGATACAAAGAGGAGATAGTGGTGGAGGTGTTTTGTGTGGGAGCACATATCAATGTTATCAGCTCATCTCCCAGGGCCAGCTGCTAGCTGCTGTTGTTTTTAGCCTTATCACCTCGTGCCAATATGCCAATAAATTGCCCAGATTGTTAGTCGTTCCAAGGCGGGTCAGTAGAATTTGACAGGAATGATGAAAATATCGCTGATGCTCTGCGGATTGCGATTAGCTGCTGTAATATGATGTGTGAATTCCACCAAGCTCCCTCTATCCTCTCTTCTCCCTCCCTCCCTCCCTCCCTGTCTCTCTCTCTCTCCCACCCCCCCTCTGCCTCTCTCTGGCTGCTGGTGGTGTCCATACCTCTATTCGTACCGAGTGGAGAACATTTTGATGCTTAATAGGAAGGAAAGATATGAACAGGCTGAATTGAAACCAGGCCCCTCAGAGTAATTTTTCTGTAAAATTGCCCCCCAAAGTTCCACAGCGTAAAGGGGAATCTGGATGATGTAGGGAGCGTGCCTCCACCAGTGTTTATGGGAACATATTGAAGCGGCCCTCTGAGGCCATGCGCGGACATCTAATGTCAAATGTGCTTATTAAACTGACTTAGTGTTCTCCCTGTTACTGTTGTCTTCACTATATGGACCGTCTGAGAATTCATGTTGCTTCCTCTGGCTCTTTTACTCGACACACAACGAGAATGAAGCACCATACTGTAGTGATTACTGTAAGTTTGTATAGCACCCGAGTGGCAAGTGCACAAGTCCCCAGAGCTTAACACTATGTCATACTGTCAAAATGCCTAATCTACTCATGTGATAGTGATCTTACATCTGTAAAGCTGCAGTGTACAATAAGGATGTTTTTTTTTTCTTTTTTTCTCCCCTTGTTTTGTATTGTTTTTTCATTTTCACCCATAATACATTGTGGAGAAAGTTGGAGCAGGGATTAGCGATGCAGTGGTAAATATTGTTCTCCTTGCCTTTTTTTCCTAGATGCAGTCCCTTCCTCATATACAGCATTTGTCATTTTCACAGAGTCGAGTTTGGAGGAGAAAAATATTTCATTTGACTGCTTGGATGCAATTTGGTTGTGATTGTTAACTGCCTCTCCATGTCCTGACCTTTAAGTAAACTTAAATCCAACACATTGCCCCATTAAGGTCCCTGCCTTTCTCAGCTAGTCAGTTTGAAACTGAACCACAGCTGAACAAGGTTCTCTGCTACAGCTAAAAGTCTGCTTTTTATCATAGCAACCATTTTTTCCATCTCCGCTCCACAGTTAATCTCTCCAACTCCTTAGCATAAGGCCACTTTATGTAATGTCAGCATACTGTTTATCATATCAGGTGACATTTCTATCTTTGAGGGGCATTTATCAGAGGCAGATTACACTAGTAAGGGATAAGGGGAGTGTTTACTGAATTGACTGCCAACATCCTGTATCTGAATTTGTGTATGTGTGTATGTGTTTGCCTGTGTATACATCGGTGCATGTACAGTATGCTCGACGAGCATGTGGCTCTGTGTTTAAGCAGAAGGATCGGAGCTGTTAGCTCGACGTATTTTCTATTTTTCTCTCACCAGGACAGACTTCTCATCCACATTTCCCACAACTTAGTACAGCTTTGCTTTCTCGCATACGGAAAGCTGTGGAAGTCGTATAGGCTGCGTTTCACCCTTGGCCCAGAAACGCTGGCAACTCCAGCAGTCAGATGTTTTGGGGGTGTAAAATCAAAAAATGTTTGCATGCCAGCCTCCCTGTATATTTAAGGGTCTCTCTTTCATTGGGTGACAATCACGCCGTGTCTCTTGTGTTTCTCTTGTTGATTTCTGTCAGAAGAAGAATGGTTGTTGAATGCCAACTTTCCCTCAAACATCTGTTCCCTGCCAATAACAGCTTGTGCTGTTGCCTCGTCTTAGCTGAAGGATCCCCAATTGCCTCCTCACTTTTGACACAAAACAACAATGCAGATGAATGTCATCTCCTTTTAATGTTTCCTTCCTATTGTGTCTAAAGTAAAATGTTTCTTGTATAGAGGAAGTCTTTGTGCTTACAGTACTCCTGGATCTGCTTATGTCACAGACTCCACAGCTATAGGGAGAGGAATCTATAGCAGCTGCTGCTTCGTCTCCATTGAAAGCAGTGCTGTGTGATGTGTTGGATGAGCTGAGGTTGGCAGCCGATGGACTGACGCTGTCTTATTGTGCCCTCTCTGTCGCTGTAGCCTGCAGTGCCTGGACAGCAGTGTGAAATGTGGGCAGGGTTGCTGCAAAGGTGGAGGTCACTTCCTCACACAGTTTCCTCTTTATCTTCCTCTTTCCTGAATTCCACTGCTATTATTCCAATAACCGCTGGTTCAAGCTGTCACCATTGTGCTTTTATTCAGGCGCTGGAACTGTCCCCGATGTGAAGGAAATGTTAATTTTAGAAATATGTCCAAATCAAAACCAGAATGTTTGTACTGTTTGCTCGTTGTTTATTTCCTTTTTCAATATTACATTTCAGTCCCTAACCGTATTTCTCTCTGTTTATTTAGATTTTATATCAGTGATGCCCATTGAGCCCTCGGGTAACAATTGACTTTCAGCCTGCTTTAAGTTAATAGCCTTGTCTCTTCCTTGTAGGGATCAATATTGGTATTAATTAATCACCATTATCAAGAGCAGGATCTAGTTCCATTTGTTGTTACATCAACAAAATATCAATAGAGAAAGTGGACTCCCTGATCGTCATGGCAACTTCATCTCTTAGGTCAAAGAGAGTTTATCTTATCTTGCTGCTGAGAGTGGCAAACTGCTTGGGAATCTAGTTTAGACTCAAAGATCATCGATTTAAGCTTTTTTCACCCCCACCTTGTTGTTTCAGGAGAGAAGGGGTGAAAAAAAACAGAGAAAGGCAGCATTCTAATCACAACAGAGATGTAAGATTTAAATATTGATGTCCAAAGGCCATTACAGCAAAGAGGGCCTCTGGTCTCGCTGTTGTTCAAGTACGTCCTTTTAAGACCCAGACAAAGCTTTGATTATCAGAGGTGTCACCGCAGAGTATGTCTGTATAGCTGACAGTGTGGGACTGCAGGGGAGATCAGTCTCCTGTAACCACCAGCACAGAATGTTAACAGATCACACTCCACATCCTGGTATTTCTACAGGCCTCAGCACACGGTATATCCTGGCTCTCACTAGTTGTGTAGAGATGAAACAAATCACACACAATTCGCCTGCAACAATTTAAAAAAATAAATCAATCTTTTTGGCATTTTTTGTAACCAAAAATGAACTGTGACTATTCTCTGGTTGTCTTCTGTGAATAGATTTAGATTTTAGCGGGCTGCTGGTGCAAAACAAGATTTGTGACAATGTTAATTTGGTCTCGTATATCCGGCACTTTTAACTATTTTCTGACATTTAATAATCAACATCGAGCTGTTGAAGAAGTATTCAGACCTTTTAGGTCAAAAAACCCCTCTGAATGGCCTACATGAGTGTTATACACATATAAGCTATATGTTCTACTGATGCAACATTGTGTAAATAGCATCATTCACTAGAGGGTACAGAAGTGATGCTGATTTTTACCTTTTTTTAAATCTTTATCAGCATGAACATGTTGAAGCTTTTGTTTTTGTTTTGTTCATAAAATCTTAATCTGAAAAGAAATTAATGATGATAATAATAATATTGATAATAGTAATAATAATGATAACTGCCAAAAAATGTTGAAAAGTATAAAGTGTACTTCAAAGTAATTATTTTCCACAACAGAATAATCACCATTGTGCAGCTGAGCATATTGAGATTCACCCTAAATTTCTGTTTCTGATAAATATTTTTCCAGCACATTATATTCAACCTGAATCTATTTTTATGCAGCGAAACACCAACGTGATTACAAATGTCAGTAATGAGTTGCCAGTTTTGTATGTACAGTATGTACCTGTTCTCATGGGAAGTCAGGTCTGAGCTATTTGGGTAGCGGCAGGCCTGGGTGCTTGGATGTACCTCATCACGCTGCAGAATGCTCCTCAGGGTTGGAGCAGAGAGCAGGGGCACTGCCTGCTTTTTTTTTCTTCCTCTTTTTGCCTCCGGGACACAATTGCCTCATTTAACATTCTCTATTTGGCCCCTGCCAAGAGGGGAAATAGCCAGGGTGAGTAAGAGAGGCCGCCACACATCATGAATTCTTCTTTCATTTAACTTGCACAGTCCCTTTTCACCTTGGTGATGCACATGGATCAGGAATGAAGATATTGCTCAATTAAGGGGATTTCTGAGGTTGCTCCTGAGGTATTGCAGTTATTTTTGTGCCATGCTGAGGTTTTGATGTATCATGGATATGGATATTGAGTTCATCACATTTGTGTGATGCTTTGACATCTCCATAGCCCAGAAGAGAAAGAGCTCGGCGCCAGCAACAGGAACTCTCCTCTGCCATATTCAAGAAATAAAGTCCAGGGGTGGAAATCTGTCAGTCTTCCATTGCCGGCATATAAATAACTTTTATGTGTCTATTAAGATTCTTTTTGTCTATTTCTATTTAATTAGCTACAGTTAATCAAAACATTTTCATGGAATATGTCAAAACTGATATTAGGGTTTTGACTGAATCTTGGATGAGAGAATGGAAAGGGACTGCTAGGAAATATGACTCACATTTTGCAGCAGGCATTGTCACAATATGTTGTCAGCAGTATACAGTAAAATTATTGGCTGAGCTTTGAGTTTGACTTGACATTGTGTAAAAATTGTTTCAGGAAATAAAGATAAATGAAATAGCGATTTTAAAGAGAGAGGATAATGAAAGGGGATAATTTGGTGAACACCATTTCCAGAGCAGGATAGTAGCTGGCACACCAGAAAGTGACGCCCTAATAGCTGTTCAGTCTAAATCTCTGGCTTGGCAGGAATTACTGAGGATGTGTTTGTCGGGGAAGAGGAGGGGGGGGGGGGGGGGCAGCACGGTGCAGAACTTTGCATCGGGTTGAAATGCAGCAGGCTGTATAGTTAAGGGATAGCTGGCAACAGAGGATTAAGTAACAAGCTTTTCAGTTCAATTTGTACATCAGCATTTTCCGCCAGACGAACGGCACAAAACACACAGCATCTTAAGGGTTCAGTGGAAAATCACTAATGACAAAGCTTTGTAAATAGATAAACAATTTGTGTCAAATATGCTGAAAATATAAAACAAACTTCAAAACATGTTAATACTTTAAAGAGGCTGTGTTTTGATTTGCACCATTGCAAAGCTGGTAAAGCTGTTGACAGCGGAGCTTACACATCATGTGATCAGAGGCCATATCTGGCTGCATGTGATTAGCAGGGAGCACTGCAACAGAAATAGCCATAATGGAGCAATATTCCAGTCGGAGCAGGTTGATGACGATCGATTATTTTTACAGTAAATTATGCAAATCAGTGGGACAGTGACGAAAAAGTGACGTCTCCTGCTTCTTATTATCTCAAAGCGGGCTTTGTGAAGTGACAGAGTAAACATCCAGAGAGAAATGCAGCTGCTATTATTTCAGAATCAGCCAATTTTCTTTTTCTGTGTATTTCAGAGAATGCTTATCTAGTAATTACTAAAAACTGTTGACACTGAGCAAGTGCTGTAGCCAACTAAAATGCCTTTTTGTCTTATGATATCAGATCGGATTTTTATCTTAGGTTCACGCAATCATGCATCCCTGAAAACCACAGATAACTGCCTCAAACTCTTTATTTCCAGCATGAGAGTAGAATTAAGAGGCTCATTTTGAAAAAGCACAATCATTACACCCTGTGTTCACTTCTGTGGTGAAATACTGATTATATATATATATATATATATACATATATATATATTTTTTTTTCATTCCGGTTCAGTCCAGGATGTGTCTGTGAATCTCTCAGACATACATTTGACCATAATCAAGTTTTTTAAGCTTCAGAAACAGGATAACAACTGGGTCAGATGATAAGCTCGGGCAAAACAGGAAAAAAAAGGCTTCCTGTGATAGACGAGGAGAAAATCTGATTGATTGATGTCTGCTGGCTTTGCCACCATCACAAGCCAGTTGACAGTTAGTTTGGGATCAGATGATTTCACTCTTAAGATTGGGGTTGAGGGGGAGCTAGGCAAATATGAAGGACACAAAGGTCAATGGCTTCTCTCCTCCTCTCTGTATCTATCTCTCCCTCGCAATAGCTTGCTTTGACAAACTGTAATATGTGGCTAAGCTTTGTGGCAGCAGGACACATGGTCATAGTTTGTACAGTAATATCCTATTGCAGTAATCTCACAAGGAATGATTGAAAGTGCTGGAGGAATCTGGTACTAGCAGGGACCCGTTGACATCATCAACTGCTGTGGACTGGCACATGTCTCCTGACTTGTTTGAACTGAATTTTCCCATGGGATCGAATAAGTTAAACAACAGCTTTGACTTGAAGTGAATCTGTTATTGTAAGCAGGATCTGATAAGGTGGCACCATATTATGAGTTTGTGTTGCAAAGAGGCCAAAAATGGAATCTCCAGCGAGTGTCTCTCTGTGGTTTCGGAAAAAGACGAACATGGAACTGTGACAAAGGATGATTGGATGCATACTGTAAATAAACACCCAAGTCCTTCACGATTTCCCTCTCACTCTCACTTTCATAAAGATGTTCCATACAGCATTTCTTCTGTTCTTGCTGCTTAGATCCCATATCGCTGGGGTTGCTCTGGAGTTGACCCTTTGTGACAAAATAACAGTAACACTTGGATTAGGTTTAAGCAAAACAAACTCTTGCAAGACGGATTTTTTTTTTTTTTTTTTTTTGCAAAAAGAAGCCGTAATATTGCCAGTGTTGTTTCTTCAGCTATTGTTATGGAGCTGAAATTTAATAAGACAGGACTTGGATGCCCATAGTGATCTCTGCTATATTAAATAGAAGGCTGTGGTTCCTCTGAGGTTCCATCTCTAATAGACATAACAGACATGTCCATTAGCTTTGTATGGGGCTGCTTTCAAGATCAAGGTCTCACTTGTAATGAAGTGGCTATGCAAATGCAAGTCAAATTCTACTATTGTGAATCACTTGTTTTAATCAAGTTTTCACTGAAAGAAATGTAGCCTCCATTCAGAGCTACTAACCAAACAATAAAAAGGATAATCCGAAGACAATTCCCATCCAAATGGAACCGGACATCATTTAGGAGAAGAGACAACAACTCTTTGTTTGTTTGAAGTGGTTGATATGACAACCTTCTTGTCAAAGACTCAGGGCGAATAAAAGGGATTTGTAATTACCATAATTATCTCTTATATGTTTTCACCTAATGATGTCCGTTAAATGCCTGAGGCTTCATTTAGAGACTGCCTCACTGTAGGTTGGCATAGACTCACAATACAGCATGTTACATTACACAGCGTACAAGTAATGAACTTCTTTCATCAAAGATGTTTATCGTGCAGTGCTTCTGGGGGGAAAAGCCAATATACTTCAGCTTTTTGTTACAGTTGGATTATAACAATTCTCATAGTTCCCACTTATCTTTCAAATTTTCTCTACATGTGATATCAACCCAATTGGCTTCATGTCTAAACAGGATGGCTCTCTAATCTAGACCGCTGTTCGTTTCATGTAAAACATCTCATTTTGTGGCTTAGGCTGGTGGCTGTCTTATCGTTACATAATTCACTGCCCTCTCCGTGATTTTCTTTGTGGCAATTTATTTAAATTCCCCCATGTTTATATATTTCCTGTCTCCTTTCATTCAAAATGATTGCCTTTCATAAGTTCAAAGACTCATCTTCAAGACTTTTGGTAACTTTACAGATACGAATTCACAGTGGGAAGAAACAGAGAGAGAGAGAAAAGCTATTTTGTTGGAGAGCAGAAGAAGGAGTGTTAGTGCATGTCCATCTCTGTCTCGAGTCCCCAATCCAGAGGTTGAACTAACCCCGATCAAAAGCACAGATATAGCACTCTAACAGTCCACACCTCAGCAGGTACAGCGTTTGAGAGATCATGGCTGAATACGTGTGCGCTGTTCTGCTCCTGCGCTAAGGCCCTCAGTCCTGCATGTGGCTCCGCTCCTGTGGTTGCTTTGGTCTTTGTCCGCCACCTATCAGCATATCAGCAGTGTCTCTGAAGCCCAGTTGTATAATGCACCATTTATGGCTTTGTGGAGGGAGATGGCGGTCGGGCGGCGGAATAGCTCCGGGCCTTCCCTTCAGTGAGTGGATTAACGGCGGCCTGCTTTAGCGCACTCTACCGCGGTGTGAAATCGGCCCCGCTTCGGCGCCGGCGATGAGGCTCCCTCTCTCTCTTTCTCTCCCTTTTCTCTCTCTGTTTCCTCACCTCCATGCAAAGCCTCTCCCAGCCATCTGTGAAATGTGGAAACTCTGTGTCTAAGTTGAGTTCAGATCCCATCCCCTCCGTCAAGCTGAGGCCAGGAAGCAAATGGGCAGGCAGTCGGCAGAGGGGGTTTGTGGGGGGGGGGGGGGGGGGGGGGGGGGGAGGAGGAGGGAGGAAGGAGAGAGATGAGGAGGAGGCGGGTGGTGGTGGGGGATCAGCTCACTGATGTCGTGCCGCGTGTGCAGGAACCCTGCCTGTTCTCCGCGGGCGAGTTGGAGGAGGGTCCAGGCCTGGGTGCCGGCCGAGAGATCTCTGGTTCCTGCTTGCAGGTCCAAATCCCCCCTCTGTGTGTGTCTGTGTGGAGGCGAGGCGGTGGCACAGCTCCCCTGAGCCCCTGCCCAGTCCTTTGAAGATAAGATGGTGATACAGAGTCCCTTTCGGTACGTCGCTAACCGATGGGTCTTTGTGTGACACACATGCCTCTCTCCATTGGAGCCTGCAGCTAAAACACCTATGGTCTTTACTGAAACGAATCAGCTGTATGGCCTCGGGTCAAATTAGATTATGAATGGGTGACAAAATCCTAGATCGTATGTTTAGGATATTTAATTTTTTTTTTTCACAATTTCATGCTGATAACGAAGAGTTCTGCTGTGGTTGATATTGTATTTCTATTTGATTTCCCTTCACTGAGAAGAATCACTTTCAGAAATTCCTAGCTGCTGACTGAATTTTTCTCAGTTTTCCATGGCAACTAGTTGTCATCTTAACTCTGCTGATTTTGCTGCTATCTGCACCGTATTGCTCTTGATCCTGACAGTTTTTTAAACATGTTTCTCCTCTGCATTTATAACCATATTTTGTGGCACTCGCGGGCCAATTCTCCCACTTCTGGCTCTCCACACCAGCTTTTCACAAGAGCGCCCATCATAATCAGGCTTTTGAATTATGAACCCAATATTCTCTTTGCTTTTTTCTCTCCCCCTCCCTCTATCCTGTGGCTTTGGGGTTCAGATCTGTGCATAATGTCTTGTGATTGCATGGCATTATGGTAGTTTCGAAAGCCGAGTCGAGGTCCAGCCACGCATCATCTTTCCATAGACAATGCGGATCTCTGTGTCTCTCTGAGCTCATCAGGGATGGGGCGTTGATTGCTTTTTGATACCCCTCCAACGTGGATGAGGTCCTGCATACATCAGCTAATTAGAATGTACTTACAGTGTGTGTGTTTGTGTGTGACAGACCCCTCGCATCTCATCAGATCCCCGGCCCAAGTGCTCTAACCACACTCACTAAAGGCTTTATCAAACTCAAAAGAAAAACTATACAGTGCAGGGCTGGGGCTTTGTGTGTGTGGGTTTTGATGTCAGGGGAAAAATAAAACACTGAAAATGAGAAGAGAATACATAACGACGGCCGTTATTTTAGTATTTGGGGTGAAAATTCCACTTTGAAAGCCACTCTGTATACAACGTGTAAGGAAAATGTAATGACAGCTGTTGAGAGAGAGAGTTATAAAAAGATGAGAGTGTTTAGGGGAAGAAACCACCTTTCTCATGTTCCATCCAGACCACATTCTGTAGAGTTTAACTCGTCCCACTGTAGTTAATGATGGCTGCTTTGCTAGGAGCCTGAAATGGATGGCATAGCAGCGGGGAGGGAAGTTGCAGCAGCTAATTAGGCAGCACAAAGTGGTATCATCCCGTGCACCTTGATGATATTGTGCTGCATCAGAGAGGGACCAGGGGAAAGTTATGCAGTTGGCTCACTGACTTTTAGGACTGCAGGGCATTTCGGCAAGGCCGTATTAGTCAGGCGCCCATAGCACCTCGTTTCCCCTTTCACTGAAACTCATGCTCGGCTCACCAAATGTCCTAGCCCATGCTACGATCAGTGGAAGGTACCGGGGCGTCGCCATATATTTCATAAAGGCATTCTATTACACCCCCATGGCTTGTGGGGAACAGCACACTGTGGTCTAGTCCCCAGGCAGGCTGAGAATAAAGCGTAGGACGTGGCACTGGAACAGAAATCTAACTGCTGTTTCTTCAGGTAATCTTGACTTGGATCTTAATTCCAATAAAGTGTTATTTTTTTTCACAGCATAAGCCAGATCCAAGCAAGAACACTCCACTCTGTATTTTCGGCGGTTATACTTTATTGAATATCATTTCAGATAAGAGGTGTAATCCTCTGGGGCGAAGTGATGTATATCGACCAGCTCAGTGATAGTGATACAGCGCAAGTCTCTGATCTGAAAGTGGTAAATAACGATTTGTGTCATCGGCTCAATCAAATGGCACGGAATATTGAAAACTGTGCTCATTGTTGTGAGTCTCCAACTTTGTCAGACAGAGTCTGAATATTTAAAGTGTCACTGCTGGAGGAGGAATGATTCAGGTAGTGGCTTCTTTGTACTGAGACTAGTCAGTGCTGAACAAATTAATGGCAGAATTAATTTGACAATCAACTAGTTAATCAGTCTTTCAATTTTTGAGCAGTTCTGATGACAGAGGTGGTCGTATTATTATTTGGTTTCATTTTTTGAAGCCCTGAAAAAGTTGCTTTCACATATTAAAATATGTATGTCACAATCAACAACCAAACTTAAAGTTCACAAGCAAAAATCTTATGATTTATCCTAGAATTAAACATACGGTTCATCAGCTCCACCAAAACTGTGTGGGTGTGGTTTGATTAGAATTTGTTGACAACATAAGTGAACCACCCAAGTGTGATTCAGAGGACGCTTACTTGGTAATGTCACACTTTCCCAGTTCAATCCTGCCTGATTCTTCCCATTGGGAAAAATCAAGGAGAAAAAAATTAAGCCCAGAAATCTCTTTTGTAAATAACATTTTAAAAATGCTGTTCTTCTACTAATAGAGAGAAGTCGCTTAAGAAATTCTGTTTGTAATAATGTATAATATATGATATAATTCTCAATAATATCAATGCTATTACACATAAATTCTTGCATTTAAAATGTACTTATTTATACTGTGCATAAGCTCATATAAACCATGCATTTTACTTATGTGGATAATTATATAAGCACTGTACATTTATCTACAATAATATAATATATTCTATAAGATCAACACCTGTTTTGTATGTAAAGTCTTCATTTACAGAGCAATTCTAAAATGAACTGGAGCACAAGTGCAAAGTAGCAGAGATGGAAAGAGAAATATAAATATGATAATAACCAAAGTATAAGTAAGAATTAATTAAGAATTAATTACTTTGCACCATAGTAGACATTTGTTTGATGTTTTTTGTTTTGTTGATTCACTGAATCGATTCAACACAATGGCTTCAATATAAAATCAATGTGTACGTATTTATAAAGTTAATATTAAAATGTCTAAAATGTAACAAGCTATTTTTACAGTCATTATTAGTTTTGGCAGCCGAACGCCTCCATCAGTAGCAGCCTATTGTCTGTCCTCTCCTGTTTAGTTAGTGGGTTGTGGAGTGTGCTGGAGTTCAAGCAGTGAGTCGGGTCACTCAGGTCAATACCACACTGCTACAGTCACCTTTTAGAGTGACTGGGTTCCTTCCATCAGCAGAGAGCAGCCCTCTTTGCTCCCACATGCTTGGTTTCATCAGGGTTTCTTTTATCTTGACTGGCCAGGCCCATGACCCCTGAGCACTGATAGTCCAATAAGACTGCAGGAGAGCATCATTGGGCCATTGTGGAGGCTGAAACCGAACCTAACTGGGTTAAGTTTTCTCTCCCATTAAATGTAGCGTGTTTGTGTTTGCATGTGTGCGTGTTTGTGTGTGTGTGTGTGTGTGTGCGTGTTTGTGTGTCCATCGACTCACTGACCTGCTGGTGTGTCTCTAGAATCGTTTGAGGAAAAGTTCAGTTTGAAAAACTTCAGAGTTTACTGGCATGGTGCATGAATAGTGACAGATTCAGCATGAAATATGTATCATCACTTAAATGCAAATTCATATTTGAAGCGTTTTGAGAAAATATACAATATGCCAAAGCTCCAGTAGAGCTAACACATCTAATTTTAAAACAGAGGAAAGAAAGGACTGGCCGTTATGCTCAGAACTGTTCAATTTCATGAGCCCGCAGAGAGTGCCATGTTTACTTTTCTTTGCATAGAAGAAGAGAAATGAATGCTCTGGGTTCCCTGTAAAGACAAACATGAAAGCAATCACCAAGGGTTCTTTAGGCCCCTTTCTCTTGTGTTGTGTGTAATGCAGCTTCTGTACTGCCTAGGTAGTCTCTGCCATCTGACTGCTGTTTGAAGTCAGCAGAAGTCGACAATATTTGCTTTTCAGCAGTTCTCGCCCACTGTGTCTCTCTGGTGCTTTTGAAAGTGTGACCAGTGTGGAGTCTCTATCAGTGCACTTCTTGGAAGAAATGGCTCAAATTGGGTGTTTGGTTTGTTGGTGGATCGATGATGAGGTGCTTGCATATGAGGGGCCGCCGTTCATTGTTGTCACGGGGGGTGAACGTGATGGACAGCTCCAGGCAGGGGAGGAGGTGGGCAGCGATGGGGGGAGCTGGAGGGTGCACCGAGCCAGACTGGACCATTAGGGAGTGGCGGATAGCCTCGGCTCAGACCTGCTGGGGTGTGATCTCACCAAGGAATCAAGAATGAGCCAATCTCAGTCACCCCCCCCCCCCCACCCCCCCCCAAAAAAAAAACCTCCAAAAAAACCTGACAGAGGGCGAAGGAGAGGGAGATTAGATAGTTTGAAAGAAAAGGGGGAAAGGTGCAACCAGCGCCAAACCAAAAAGCAGCTTAGCTCATCATTCTAACTTTATGATGATTGCTTTATACTAGTGCAAATACATTTTTGCCCTTTCTGAGAATATAAACCCTTTTTTTCAAGTTAACCATATTAAGTAAAATCTGTTAAATTCAATCATTTTTCATCTTGTCTCAATCCAGAGTAGCTGTGACCTTTGCTTTGTAAAATACTGTCTTTAGTGAGCAAGCATTCATTGCCAACTTCCAACGCGCTATGCCATGGAAACATTAATACTCATAAAGTAAGGTTCCATGCTCAACTCGCATTTCAATTTATGCTTCAGTTCCTTTGCTCCTTCTCCATCCACCTCCTTCTCTCCAGAAACTCTTTTTCCTTGTAACACACAAGAGTCTTGCCATTATCCCAGAGAATTAGAAGGTGCAGCTCAACCTATTTCCAATATACTGTAGAAGCATGCTTCCCTACTTACGCAAGTGCATCTTTGTGGATTTGAAGCATAGGGTGCTATTTCTAATGGCATTATCCAGTGAGTGTATGTATGAAAGCTGCTTCTTTTCTGTGGTGGAGGTGCATGTGGGTGGGTTAGAGGGGAGGCTGCGAGGCTGCTGAGACCCCGGCGTTATCAGCACCAGATGCAGGTTGACTTCAGACTTTGAATGGAAGGTAAAGAGAGAGAGGAGGGAAATTAATGAGAGCCATAAAACCAGCAGGATAAATAATTAGCCAACTGGTTCTGAGATCTGTCCCTTTAACAGCAGCTGCAAATAAATTCTCCTCGCAAAAGTTTGTTTGTCAAAACGGCAGGCTGATGCCGTTAGCTGCAGCTGTATGCATGTGTGCTTTTTGAAGATTCAATTGTTGGTGTTGCGCTGCGTCCTCCCTTCTTCATTTGTCATGTGTATCTGAGTGACAGGTTTCTCTGTCCTGCCACCGATAATTGGCTGGACCAGTGCTTCCACCAAATGTGTGCGGCGCAGACAAACAGAAAAAAAAGACTATTCAGCTGTCATAATGTTCTTCATAAATCATCTGGATGAGAGTGTCATATTTGTGTCCACATTTTTGTTTAGAATAATCAGAAGAACATAATGTTGCTTGTTTACTCGTGGCTGATGTTCCCCAGTTGAGCTTCTAGAAAGGGCGCGGGCTGTAAAACACTTTGCTTTGTGCAGATACTGAACCCAACGCGCCTCCGACCGCATTTATGTCCGACAAGTGATGTCATTTCACTGAACTGATTGCTACTTTGCGGTGCCCTCATCAGGATCAAAGCTAATTTTTGCTGCATTAGAGGACACTTTGTGCCAGTGTACTGTGTGCTGATCTGGAGTGTTTACATGCGGTTCACTCCCTGAGGATTTCGTATTATTGTTGTCACAGTGTATGGAGCACAGCCACTTGTATTGTTCTAATACACCACCGGTAGATTTGAAAAGAGCTGAGCAATCACTGAAAGACTTACATTATCCTGCAGTCTTTGATCGCTATTCATGTCTCTGCGCTAAGTAATCTTCCCCTCTAATCTCATTCACAGATATAAATAAACAAGTAATGCTCTAAATGAGAGGGAGCACACGAGTGAACATCCAGAGGATTATGGTAATTTGTGGATAAATAGAGGTGTTTTAAACATGTGACTTTTTATTAGGAAAGTTACTTCTTTTAAAAAAGACTGTTTTTCACTCCATGGATCCAGAGGAATCAGTCAGTAAATTGCATTTTGTTCATATATTCTGCACGAGTAAATGATGAAGTGAAGATCTTTTAATGTTTAATAGCAGATTCAGACAACACAATTTGCTTCTCAATAAGGTTTTGCTTCATGAATGTCAAATTCCCCTGGGAATTATTTAGATGATACAGAGTGTTTGCTCACTTCTGATTAATAACTTACACTGTAAATAAAAGCACAAAACTCTAAATACCATTCAAATCAACTTGCCCACATTGCTGATTGATTTTTTTGGAGTTCTCTCTTTTTTTCTAATCTCTTCCAACTTGACATTTGGAAAGTCAGAAATCAATTATGTCTCCTTCCCAAATGAAAGGCGGAAAAAACTAGTATATGACTTTAAAGTCAGCCTAGCTCGCCTTTGACACGGCACATTACAAAGGGAAAGGAAAATCACACTGCATACCTGATCCATAAAAAAAAAAAGCCTTTGAAATGGATTGCTGGGTGGGATCCAGTCTGGCACAAGTCATGGCATTGATGGCACAGCCCCTAGGTGCAGGGATACTTGGCCTGGACAAGACGGTTGCTGGGCCCGTATCAGTGGGCACTGGCCCATCCTCTGGGAGCTCCTAAGCCATGCCGTCTGAAGAAGAACTGATGGGGTTGGCAGCACATATGGGCATGCTACGGGTTTTATTTCAGTCAAAAACAGCCCCGATGTTATCGCCTTCAGTCACCAGTGCAGCAGCATCACAAGGCTGACCGAGATGATTGGGCTTCACGGGGGAAAAAAAATCCTGCTGCAAATTAACTTCAAAACTTTTCTTTTGTTCCATCTGTACGGCTTTAAAAAACATACATACATCCCAGGTGCTCAGATCTAATTGTGCACACTATTTCCATCTACCATGTTGTGTTCCGGTGACAATTTGTTCCAGCTAATTGGAAATTTTGCACTGGCTCTCCTTGCAAAATACATCAGCCTATCATGAATGACACTGATGTGATAAGCGCGGATTCCGTTAGCTGCCACTGTTATTTCAAGCCAGGAAGGCTCAAGCATAAAAGTTGACAGCTGCAACAGTTTTCAGAAATAGTTAGTTGATAACCATCCACGGGGTAATGAAACTTCCACCTTTGATGAGAAGTTGAAAAGAGAGTGTTTCACTGTTGGCTTGGCAGAACATTAGACATGGCTGCAGGCAGGCAGGGGCCGGCGAGGGATCGTGCTGTTTTAATAGGGCTCATCCAGAGGTGATGAGAGCACTGCATGCACTGAACTGGAGGTGTGAGCTGGGGCTGCCAGTACATATCTTTTGTCTTTCATTATCTTTATTTCCTTATTATTTTAAATGGCCGGTGTGTGTGTGTGTGTTTTTTCTTCACTAGAAGCTTTTTTGATATCCATTTAGATTGGGGCTTCATTAAAAAACCTCAGACAATGGAGTGACTTCTAATTAAGAAGCGCCGCATCTGGCCCCTGGCACCCTATCCCGTTGTTCCATCTATTTTGCTGGGGAGAATTCATTTGTTTCTTAATTAAGAAAAACACCAATAGCGTGAAAAATCTGCTTATGGTACCTGAATCCTAATTAGTTAAATAGTGAGGGGAAGGGGAAAACACATTCCAGTAGCCCTAGAAATGAACTCAGAGCTGATAAAAATGAACTAACTAGCCTTGCATAAATCGAAGCTGGGGAGAAAGTGTACCATCATTATGGCTAAGACAATATGCAAACTATCTTCAAAGAAATCAAATTGCCGGAATGTTTTCATTTGCATGTATTAACCATTAACATAATGAGGAGAAGTGACATTGGACCCGGATTGTGTGTCTGTTCGGATTGATAACTCTGCTGCATCTGCAAATAGTCTCCTCTGCAAAATTATGCTAGCAGTCAAATCAGTGTTGAACTGTGGAGGGAGAGGGAGAGTGGTAGAGAGAGGGAGAGGAAGACATAGAGAGAGAGGGCTGAGACAGAGGGAGAGAGAGGAGGGAGACAAGAGGAGGCTTTTGCTTTCTTTTTCCGTTTTATCAGGGAGCTCTGTGCAAACCTGCTGCAGTGTT
Source organism: Amphiprion ocellaris (assembly GCF_022539595.1). Lineage (NCBI taxonomy): Eukaryota > Metazoa > Chordata > Actinopteri > Pomacentridae > Amphiprion > Amphiprion ocellaris. The sequence continues at coordinate 31,302,680 of NC_072774.1, forward strand.
GAATCGGAGCCATCATCCTCTGACAGCTATCCTTAAACAGGAAGGTGCCGCGAGTCATTGTCTCTAAGGCTCTGCGGAAAGCTGCTATGTGTGTGTTTTCGTGTGTGTGTGTGTGTGTGTGTGCGTGTGTGTGTGTGTGTGTTTGGGGTAGAGAAACACAGGGGGATGTGCCCATGTGGTTGCTAGCTGGAGACAGACCTCGAGTGGGCACACTTCACACTTCTCGCCCTCCTCCCCCTCCTCCCTTGTACATATCGGACACATGCACGCACACGCCTGCACACAGACTCATGCATACATGTGTCACCCCCAACACTTCCAAAACACACACACACACACACACACACACACACACACACACACACACACATCTGAGTGCTTCCAGGATACCAAAGGCTCACTTATCTGTTCCGTAAAGACTCACCATGGCCCACATTGGCGAGTTGGCGGGCAACCAGCCAAATCCACTGTGTGTTCTCTACTGCAGGCATCATGCAAAACACTGAACTGTCTTCAATATTCAAAATAATTTTTCCAACATGCTATTTCCCAGGATCAGCCTCTTAGGTCAAATTATTCAATTAAGTGTCTGTTTATTACTGATACCAAAGCTGGGTGGCGGTTCTACTTATCACCTTTTTTGCAGATTGGTGTTCTCGCAGAATACCACCATAAAGATTGCCTTGGCTGTAATTAAAATGGCACAGAGACAAATTTGGCGCAGGGCTAAGACACGGGGAAATGAAGGAGGTAGGGGGAAATTGCAGGGGCTACGTTCTGTCATCCAGTGAAAAAAGTTAAGGCTGTAAAGTGGCAAAAATTATTGTCAGGGTGCTACTGTACACCACAAAGAGGCAGGTACGAGGTAAAAAATTGCAGCCTTTTGGTGGCGTTGTTGTGTTTTTGTGTGCAGAAAATGGTCAGGAAACTAGGCTGTGCTTTGTGGGTCTGAGTGAAGCAAGTGAACAGGAGTCAGTGATGGTTTGTGTGGCAGAGCGGATGCTGTTTCGACGACCTAAACGCCAGCCGGGCTTGCATCCATCCACGGGCCTGTGTGTTTGATGAGCTATTGGCAGGCTATGGGGACACGTGTTCCCATGCCTCGTGGCAAACATACCTTTCACCGTCTTTGACTCCACAAGCCTGTGTGACTTCTCAGGGAAAAAAATATGAAAGAAATCAAAGCGCCAATAAGCTGAGGGTGTTAAGCCAGAGAAGGGGGGAAAAAAAGAAAAGAAAGACCTGAGCGACTTTGGATTTTGACAGAATCTTCATGTGCTCCCTGACAAAAATTTGCATTGTTATCACAGATAACTGCCGATGTTTTTACTTGGTTGTACATTTTTGTGAAATATGTAAAATGTAAACCGAGCCTCTAACGATTCCCTTAATGGCGCGGATCTTGCTTTTCTCCCCCGAATCGCGTCTTAGCGGGCTTCTCAGTGCGGGATGTCTGATATCTGAATATTAAAAGGGAGTTTCAAGCTCATCTGCAAATGTGATTTGCACATATCACACTTCTGCAGTCGTCAAGCTGCTTCATCGCCAAGCTTCTGAGCAAAGAAGGCTGGGGAGGGGAGGGAGAAAAAAGAAAAAGAAAGATGCACATATGGGTTGCTATTGATGTATTCCATTTCTGACCTAATTTAAATCCCTGCCAACAAACTCATATGCATACTGTACATTTGCTAAATTACAGAGTGTAAACCTTGCCTTCTCGCGGAGACAGGTGTAAACATCAATGTTGTCATAATGCACCACCAGTAAATATGATAATCGCGCCATTCTGCAATAGAGCACAAAATAATTTGGACATCATTTTGATGCCTGAGGGGCCCAGGGGAATGCCCTCCAGAACGAAGGTGGCCCATTGACATGCTATACACGCCAAGATATAATTATGGCTGTCTGTCTTTGTTCCTCCCAAGCTCCCTCTCAGAGCACTAGTAATTTGCTTGTGATATTTTGGTATTCTTTACGATTGAGTTATTCTCTGTGGACTTGAGTATTACATGGGTGTAAATGAAGATGCGAAGAAGCTGCTCTGCTGCCAAATCCCAAAGTTCAGAAACTGTAATATCATAACGGCAAAGTTGATGCTGATAGGACCAAGTTATTTTGTGAAGCCTGATTTGAAATTTTATTTGGGCGCCTGACACATGACGACTCCTGTTCCTTTCGATTTCAGGTGCCTGCTCTAAGTGTCATCTCTGGCTATCTGTGTGGGACTTTGCTGATAATAAGGGGCAATGCCAGAATATCTTTAGGGTATGCGGTGTGTCGAGCTGCGGTGTGTTGTCATGATAATCCCCTCATTTGTAATGTCGGGATCAGCAGGTTACGGCTCTCCACTTGCCTGCCATGTCAAGACTTGGGACTGGCGAGGTGGATTGTCATTTCTGAAGCAATATTTTGACAGTGCCTTCACTTTACTCGCATGCTGCGGCTCAAAGGTCAGAGCTGTGCCACTTCCATTTACTGTGTGAACACTCAATCCCTGAGGAGTGGAGCTCTGTACATCTCCCCCTGCCTCAGCCTCTCTCCCTACCGACACACACTAGTCGTTCTTTCTGCCTCTCACCATTTAACTCACTTGTTTTAGGAGATAGATGTCAAGGCTAGTCCCACACAGAGCTTTATAGTGGGTCTAAAGCTCCCAAATTGAAGGGCAATTACGACTTATAAACCTTCATAATAAGAGTGAATGGGAAAAAGGCAGCCCCTGTTCAGTTTAGCTCACTGTGATGCCCGATTTCCCCTCCTGCCATCATTCCAATTAGTGTATCTTAAAGACAGCCTCCTCTCCTTCCGTCACCGCAGCTCTCAGCCAGCCTCGTATCGCACTCACTGCTGGGTAGTTTTTAAAAACATAGTCTGGTGTGATTGTTGCAACTGCACAATGTCTCAATGGTGTAGCTGTCATCCATTTTCCTGTGTGCTCGGTGCCACTCCTCAGACACAGAGGCAGGTTATGTCAACCAAATAAGGCCCTTGTCAGTAATACAAAAAGACATTGTTGCTGGTCCATTGTTACCTGCTCTGCCAGCTATCATATAGAAAGTGATGGAGTGACGGTGTTTTGGAGCGCGGTGCAGCTCCAGAGCCCCCAGGGGTATTATGGGTGTAAATCTCCTTCACACAGTTCTGCTCCAGGCCAGAGAGAGCATCGTCATTAGCTGGAGCAGATGGAGGGGCCTCAGCACTGTTTTGCTCTATCTTCTGTTGGACTATACTGCTGGAATCCTGGTTTGATACAATGCGAGTGGATAGGAGCAACAGCCCGAGCCCAGACAATGAATGATGAAATCCACATGAAATCAGATGAAAGCTACAGTACACACACACCCCAGGAGACTGATTCATCATTTATTTGTGAAGTGATGATAGTGGAGGTTTGGTTAACTACTGGGCCTGTTCATATGTTTGTGTTCCTTTATTGTGGTGGCAGCCGAGAATCACAAGTTGAGTTAGTAAGTTGGGTTTCACTGATAATGTCTGTGAAGGCTGATAGTGATAGCAGCGATATAGATCCACAGAAAATAAAGTACGATGTACTATTTTGGGCATTCAATATTTTAGCGTAATACTCAAACCGGAGGATTTTTATTACATTATAGTAAATAAAACATCTTTGGGGCTATTAATCTGACAAAAAGGCAATGTTGAGATGTCATGTTGAGTTCTGTGAACTTGTGATGGGCATTTTTACTATTTCTAGTTACTTTATAGTTTAAAAAAAATTAAGGATTACGTTAACTGTTGTTTGCCGCAACCCTAAAAGACACATTTGAATTAATAGTACTGATATCATTGCCAAATTATTTTAAATATGTCAATTATATATTTAATTATAACCATTCTGTGTGTCAGTTTTTAAAATTCCTCTTCATTTTTCTTAAATTCATTTGCAGTATAACCGTAAATATTCATGACAACACATAAAGTAAGTTTCCCTGAGTAGTATAGTAAACGTTAAAAAATCATGATAAAAAAAAAAATTGATGAATAAATATGAAAAATAACAATCAAATTTTGAGATTTTTTTTCTCTTAATTGGAGCAAATATCTGATACTTCATAAAAATCCAATATCAGCCTGATACTGTATAACAGTTTAAGCCTGATTCTAAGCAGCTAATCAGTGCAATCATTTATCAATGAGGAGTATTTATCTCCAGCAGCCACTAGCTCCTCATTGAAGCAGCACTATTTCACAGTGTGCTAGAGGCCCGCTATCCAGGGAGCACGGAGCGTGTGCAGTGTGTGTGTGTGTGTGTGTGTGTGTGTGTGTGTGTGTGTGTGTGTGTGTGTGTGTGTGCGTGCTGTCTGAAGCACTGGCAGAATCCTAATCTTCCAGCAAGAAGAAGCTTCACTTGGCCAGATCAAGAATTAGGAGGGAGGCAGAGTGGGGGAGGAAGGGGGGAGGAGGAGGGGGAGAAAAAGCCCATCTCGGTCTGTGTTTTAAAGGACAGTGCTTTGAATGTCATTTGACAATTTCCTTTTAATTAGAACTAATTTACAGAAAGATGCCCACCAGCTAATCTTTACAGGATAATTAACTTCTATTTTCTTTACTTTTAATTAAAAAGTGGAAAAGATTTAGCTGATCCATAAAGAATTGTTCTTTTGAAATGTTCATCAGACTTCACACTTCTTTTGGCATTGGTAATATTTAGATCCTATCTGCTGCTCACAGTCTCCACTGAGTTATTGCAATGATTTTCTCCCCCTTATCCGAGGTATTAAGAAGTGGAACTATCAATAGTAGAAATAGGAACCAGAGGCAAATTAGAATTGAATTAATGAAGAATTTATTGCAAAAGGAACCCCCCATCCTTCATAATACTGGAATGAAATTGACATCTTAGATATATCCATTTCATAGAAATTCCTTGATGGGAAAATATTGTTTTATCTACATTATTTGATACAGTAATCATCTTTCTTTTTCTGAAGGCGCCCCATTAAATTCTTTGAAATGATGCTAGACTAAAAGCTAATTGTTGCAGAGGCAGTTTTAGCATTTACAATATTGCCATTTCAGCCCCCACAGGCTTGCAGGCCACTGAATGTGACGAATATGAAGCTTTTCAGGTTAAACACCAGCATCTTATTCAGTACTTAAGACACAGTCAAGTGTCTGGTGCCTCTACAGAATGAAAACTCCCTCAGACTCATCAGAGCTGCAGAGAAAAGTCTTTTCTTGCCACTGTTAGCACTTAGCACCTTCCAACAGACTTTACTTAGTGGAGATAAAGTGAGCCAATATGAGGTGAGCGTGCTGTAGACAGAGCCTCCACTCGTCTGCAGATGAGCCAATGGCTGAAGATGGATGCCCCCACTTAACCATGATAGCTCCCTGGAGGAGCCTCACTCAATGGCTTCATTAAAAGTGAACGTTCTGGTGAAAAGCTCGCTTATAAACCAGTAATTAAGACCACACATATTTTACCTGCTTTGTTTCAGCTGTCACATCCAGTGTACAGGCACATGGTTAACTTTTATTTCCTTATAAGTCACAGAATGACACTAATAAATCATTCAGCCAGAGCAGAAGCAAGTGTGTAACAGGAAGGACTTAAATGCAGCACACTGGCCATTTTAACAGCATTTTAATCCCTTCGTTGCACCTACAAAGCAAGTTACCCTGCAAAGGCGGCATTAACTAAGCCCATATTACTTGGAGGACAAGCCTTGTGACTTTTATGGACCAAACATTGTACCAGTGTCCACTTGGACGTGTTTGCGTCTCTGTAAACTCTAGAGAGGCAAGTAAAGTCAGTAGAGTGAAGCAGGACCCAGCTAAATCCACAGAGAAACTGGCTGGCATCTGCTGAAGCCCTCGGGCACGCTCAGAGGTGCCTCCAGCATTTTAATGGCATAGTCAAATGCCAGCATGTTTTCATGCCATTCCAATTCAAATTCATTGGATAAAGAAGTAAGAGCGTGTTATTCCCCTTCAACAGTCCAGACAGAAACACTGGGCGCAACAACACAGAACTTAGCAACTCTGCAAACATGCTGGGATCCAACGTTGTGTCTGATTGGAATAAGATACTCGACTAGAATTATGTCAACAGTATTTGAGAAACGTGAACAAAAAAATAAATCCTTCTCTTATAGAAATGATTTTTTTTTTTTTTTTGCATGTGGGTAACACTTGCAGAAGCTCTCACTGCATGATGCTTTCCCAGCCAACGGGTGTGTCTCAGTCCTGCTGCACAGAGCCTAAATGTACAGTAATGTAAACTCAGTGTGCCATCTAAATGCATGATGTCACCACATCACATTTAGATGCCTTGTCATCTTTAAACGCTGCGACCTCACAGAAGGATGTGCTGTTGTGTGCGAGGCTGTTTTACAAGGATGTGAATACATTCATTCAGCCTCCCAACCCCACCCCACCTCACCGTGAACCCGCCCCCCCCTCTTTTTTCACCACAATTTCCAGATGAGCGTTGGTGCTGAGTTTTCAAGCAGTTTGTTGACTGTTGATTGTAAGCGCTTGAATTTAGGAAGGCAGCCATTTCTAATCATGAGAATTACATTGCTTAGCAACCGGAAAATCAAGTTGAACAATACCATTGCTTATTCTTGGTCACAGACTGCAGCTCTGAGAACACATCAGTCTCCACTGAAGCTGTTCCACGCTCCTCCCAGCGCACACACATGTTTTACACACAAGCAACCATTCAGACAATATACAATATGGTAATTTACTTTTGACTTGTGTTACAGCATTAGCTCCACATTTAGTTTGATCACAGAGTGTACAACTCGGAAAACGGCTCTTTTTTTTGTAACATTTCATACAGTATGAAGAAAGATGTTTGAAATGAAACATTCCTTTGAGGGTTCCTGTAGCATATTAAGCTATTAAGAGTTGCGTAAATGCTATCTATTTCATTACAGTGATCAAGGATTAAATTAGAGGCTTGAGCCCTGTAACATATACACTAAGTCTCCTCCAAGGCTGAGGGAGCCCTCTGCTTCCCAAAGGTCATTATAGCTGAGGAGAGAGTATGGCCCCCAGTCTCTCCTCGCCTCTCTCCACTTTCTCCTCCTTCTCTTTCTCTTGTCTCTCAACCTTGCCAACCTATCCTACTAGATTTGACAAAAGACTTTTTTTCTATTTTAACAGCGAGCGAGTGTTTATCTGTATTTTTTTCTCCAGCTGTGGGGGTAAACAAATGAATGTGCATGTAAACCTACCTGGCTTACAGCATTAAGCAACTCAAGACAAAGCCTATATTTCCACATTTCCTCCCCCGCAAAAGTTCCTGTGTGTGTTCACCCGGAAGTGCGGAAGCCGCTGTTGGCACAAAGGGCCAGACACAGGGAGCGCAGTTGGCAAGGGTTGAGCTGTGTGGCCCTGTTGGATTTTAGGGCTGCATTATGCATTCATGTTTAGTCTCAGGTGCTACGTTTTATCCCCAGGCCAGCTTGGACACATTTTCAATGGACCTTTTGGATGAAAAACTGTATAGGTGGGAGCAAAAATGATTTCCATGCTTATAGAGATCTGCCGCTTTGTTCTGTCAGATTCAATTACCTCACCTCTAATTAGGGAGCTATAGAGGAGGCTGGGTTTGTGATCCACACATCACACTGTGGAGCCTGCTGATAATGTGAGGTATCGCTATCACAGCCCGGCCACAAGCTCCCCACATTGCGGACGTTTGAAAAAGCATGCCATGAAATTAGCAGTCACTCATACAGTTTTGCACATACACACATATTTCTTTAGAGCTCCTTTTTTTTTTTTTTTTTGAAGGGTGCGCTTTGGAAGCAAGGTTGGCACATCTGTGTGCTTTTTTTTTTTCCATTTTCTGTTTTAGTCCACTGAGGCACAGACTCCAGTACAGAGTATTTTCCTGAAAGATATGCTCATTCCACCACCTCTGTCTGTACTCTTCTCTTCCCTGCTCCCTTTCCTCTGTGACTCATTAATCCTCTGTCCATCATATGGTCTCAGAGTATCACCCCATTTTATAGACTCAGTGGGGGCATTACCATATCCCACTCCGGAGCTCCACTCCGCATGGCCGATCCCTATCAGACAGAGGCCATGCCATGAACAAAAGAGCCACTGTGATCAAGCCTGCATTCAGCTACCAATGTCTCTATTAGCATTGGCTGCTCCTGCCTGCTGCTCCTGCTGCATGACTGTTTGAACAGAGCTGAGATTTCTCTCTCCAGTCGGCAGAGGAAGAGTCTGATGAATGTGGATGATACAGTCGGGAGTGGAGGGTGTGGATAGCAGGGCTGTGGGGGTGCAGCGATACCTGGACACTGACCCTGATTGAGAGGAAGTTCAGACAGGGTGCAGCTTCCCTAAAACATCCTCTTAAAATTGAGCAGATAGCAGTCTTTGTGCTGGGATGATTTTGGCAAACCAAGCCTTTCTCTGGAAGGTAAAGCTCGTGAATTAGCACCTGAAAGTCTGGACTGAAAAGCTGTGGCACTTAAGGTTACAGATAATTATTGTAGGACCGTAGCTCCTATTATTCTAATGATTATTTTTTCACGATAAACTGATTGTTTAGTCGAGTGGTTCCTCACCCGTTTGACTCGTGACCCCTTAGAAATGAAGTAAGGTCTTGCTGTGACCTGTCAGCAGCGGTTGTGGCCTTATTGAAGAGCATGTGCAGTTTAATCAAAGTGATTTTCCTTTTCACATTGTTCCATCCCAAGGACTTCCAGAGTCCTAAAGGTGTAAATGTATCCAGGACTTCATTAGAAAAAGGTAAATTAAAGGAGAATGTCGACTTCTCCCACAGAAAGAATAACTTGTGTAACAGAAATATGGATTTTATTTAATTTAGTTTCTTTTATGGTTCAGCTTTCAGTCTAGCTCGTACCCCTTTATGCCTCTAGGTGAAACTTTGAAAAATTCCAATCACAAGATCTGAAAAAACAAGGTATTTTCTTTAAATTGCATGTTTTCTATGACGAAATGCCAAAAACCACAGATATTGAACTATTAAATCATGACATCATTTTGGCATTTTTACTGTATGAATGATTATTTTGACCAATCTGTTATTTAAACTTAGTTGGTTGGCTAATTAGGATGACACTACATGATTTTCTCTTCTCTGGCTTTCACTGATTTGTTCAGAAATGGGCTTTTAAAAGATATGACTTATGCATCTTTTGGAAGCTTAGATGTGTAAGTCAGACCTGATTTCTGTGTTTGTTGTAATGAGTGTACCATTTAAAGCAGCCTGTGTTGTCTTCTGCTCTCTCCACGGTGTCATTGGCCATCTGAACTCCAGAGGAGGCTTGATAAGAGGGCGAAGCAGCAGACATTCCTCCGGCCCAGTTCATCAGCAGACCCTATAGAAATGCACCAACAAGCGTGGGTCACACAGTGAATGTGACAGGATTTTAAACAGTACACAACTAAATATAGCAGGAACGCCACTATCAGAAAATGAGTTAGGAGTGTGGTGCTAGTCGTTTAGAAAGTCATTATTCTTATCATTGCTGTCTCTGAAATAATTTCAGGTCTCTCCATGCAATGAATACTGTATAATAAACTAAACATGTGAGAATGCGAACAAACTTTGGCAATCTACGTGGTCCCCAAGAAGTAGCCATCAGACCCCCTTTAATGTCTGGGTGGAATATTTCATTTTTCCATATTCAGTAAGGCCTCCAGTATCTCTATCAGTTTGAAAATGCTCCATTTAGTTACTATCTGTTAGAGTGGGGAAGTGAGATGCCCTTATTCTGAGTCTATTAAACCTCAATTCTATCTCATCTTATCTACCTAATCTTTGTGTCTTATTGACCATGAAGTTTATCTTTAATCTCTCTTTACCCTTATTATCGCACAACACTGTAGGTCTATTTTCTGTGGTGCAATAGTGCTGCTGTATTTGCCAGCAACAGAGGAGGAATCGTTTAGTTGTACACACAGTTCTTATTCAGCTGTGTAATGGAATGTGTACAGACTGTGTGTATAGAAATGTATTTCCCCGCTTTCTTTCACACTGTCTTCAATTGCCTTGGCAGGAGCTTTTAACGCCAGTCATACAATCTCCCCTTGATACTGCGATATTTATCTCTCAGTATCATCTTAAGCGATGGTAGACTCATCGAGTCACTTCACGCCTCACTTCACTCCTCAGCGAATCAGCAGAAGGCATCAGATAAGATCATAAAACTGTATCCTAATTTAAAAGCAGCACTCTGCCTCTGCAGTGTCTATTAGAGATCTGTGTGCTAATTCTTTTCATGTCCGGGGCTCCTGCAGATGTAGGCTTCTACAAAGGAGTAATTTATAAGACTAATGAAAAGAGCAAGCAGTTTGTGGACATCAGGGGGGTCTTTTATGAGGTTCAGTGCGGGAAGAAAGAGAAACAGGAGAGGCACACCAGTCCCACTTTCTGAACTGAAATTATTGCTTTATTAAAGCTGAGGGGCTCACTCCTGCTACAATAGAACAAACACGTTGAAAGGTGTCGAGAGGATAGAAGTGTACCCTGTTTGAGCTCCAGAATGATGCACAAGAGGCTGCAACATTGCTCATGTGTGACAGGCAGAAACAGAGACAGCATCCACATCTAGCTGCCAGTGATAGCAACACCTTTGATATGATTATTTAAACACAACTGGAGCAGGAGTTTTTATGCCTCATGAAAATGATGCAGTTTTCTCTCTTGACTGTATTATTTTAAATATAAACTAAGGTTAAACTTGAAGTGTCACTTCTTTGCTATGGTAATTCATGTGCAGACCTTGCAGACGTGTTTTGGTGGGAAGGAAAGGTGCGCAAGATCCACATTATCTTAATAACATTCAAATGCCGGGTAAGATGTTTTTCAGAACTAATACAATTCAGGTAGCAGTACAGTAATTCCATCAACACCCTTGATTGAAGCAAAATGGTAATATGCAAATACCAAAAGAGATGTACAGCTACAAGCAAAACTCTGAAATCATTTAGATTTAAAGAAATAATATTGCACAGAGGGGGGAAAAATTAATCACACGGAAAAGTGTCTCCTTTAAGATTGCACTGGTGTATTACCCGGAGGCATGGAATGTAAATGGAAAATCAACATTGTACCCTGTGATAAGGCTAACAAATTAATAAAAGTATTTTCTTTCCTCCTCCCATGCTGATGCCTGTATGAAAAGTCTGGAAAGGAACTTTTTTTTTCATTCCTCCATCTGTGTAAGGTTTTGTTTTGCAGGTAGTGGGATTAACATCAGCGCTCACCTTGGCTGCATGTCAGCTTGTTTTTCAGAAAACACAGTCTCAAAGGGCTTTTTCAATCGCTGTAATGGAAGGACCAATATTATGGCAAAATTCTATTCTTTATTGACATGTCTGAACATTGGTTCAGCGTAGAGACAGCGCAATGCTCTGCTGCACCTAGCATCGCCACAAAAGAAACAAGGAGAGGCAGCTTTTTTTCTTCTTAAAAGCCTGAAGGATGTGATGAAACTGCTGAACATCTCCCTCGTGTGTGTATGTGTGTGTGTCTGTGTACATATGTGTGCGTGTTCCCTCAGGTCCTCTGGAGGATGGCCTGGAGGAAGAGGAGGAGGAGTGTGTCTCCGAGGAGAACGAGCTCCTGGCCAAAGACGAGTTCTCGGTGGAGGAGAACTTCACTGCCGAGTTTGAGACTGAGAACATGAGCTGCGAAGACATGGAGTACTTCTGCAACAAAGGTGAGGATCATTTGCTTAAACCCGAAACTCCAGAAGTCGCCCTCTCTAAACAAGCAGTGCTCAGGGGTCTTTTTTAATACCTAACATGAGACAATATGTTCTGCCACCCTTGTGCCAAGCATCAAAAATAAGTTAAACTCCTGCCAATTGCATCTAATAAAATTCCTCAACATGTTCAAATCAAACCTGGCAGGACTTGTGTCCATGTGAGAATTTCTCCTGCATCACTGCCTGGAGTTGAAACTATCCATTTTGATATTTGATCCCAGCAATCCACCCAAGAGCAGTGGTTTGATCTGAGAGGAAGATGGCATCGGCAACACTGGCTCACCCTCTGTGATAATGCTGTGAAGGTGTGCTACGGTGCACCAATGCACTGGAGAGCGTAGCACTTCCCTTTGAGTCAGCTGCTAAAGCTCTGTAAACACTCAGCGGCACCTGCTACTGCTCGGAGGTCCAGCACTATAAAGCGCCTCAGCATCGCCAAATGCGCCCGAGTCCTCTTTGAACTCCAATTCAATTAGATTGCTTCTTTGTATGTTTGTTTCATTTCGGTCACACCTTGCCATCACAGGAGCTAATTTGTGGTCTGCTTCAGGTTACAGTGTGAAGATGACAGACTTGTCCCGGCTCCCTCCCCCCTCTAATGCCTCCACCCTCACCCCCACCTCTTCCTACCCTCCGGTCGCATGGCTTTCGCTACCCCAGGTGTCCCCGCTCTTACTGGCGCATGGATGCCATAAATTTGACTTTTTAATGAAGAACCAACACTTTGAATGTCTGCCTTCTCTTTCTCCTTTCAAAGGGAAATTTGTTTAGAATTATTTCTTCACACTTCTAAACTGATGTGCCTCGTGGGATTACATTACTGAGGAAAAATAAATCTTTCATGTTTCAGGTATAGGCTATGCCCCAGTAATCGTATCAATAATGTTTTCCTTTTGTTCTCTGGTAAATGTTGAACGGCACAATTGTTCAGAAATTGCAATTACCAGCAACGCCTCGGTTGCTTTAGCCTTTGTCTCCTTCGTAATGTCTCCTTACTCAAACTTCAAAGTACAATGCATGGTCTTCTAATAACCCAGTAGCTATGAAATAGATGGTGCAGTACATACTGGTGGTTACAGCAAGAAAAAAGTACAACTTCTGAAAATCTTCAAAGAACCTTGTCAGTCATTTGATATTCCCTTTGTTTTGGATAAAACCATGTGAGAAACTGGGCCTCAAATCTCCTTTCCATGTTTATGAATAAAGTCAACACAAATTTGCAATCCAGGATGTCAAATACTACTTTTCGCGAGCACTGGTAATCTGCTCCTTGTCATACACAAGCCTTACCAGTCAGATTTTTTTGTATTACTTTGCTATCTAAGCTTACAGTAGCTAATACTCCCATTGCCTCCTAAGACCCGAATGATGTACTATCCGAATTTCTTTTTTCCTCGTGGCAAGTTGTGTGCAATCATCAGGTGTAGCCATTTTCCTCATGATCCCTTCCTCAATTAGATCTGTTTAAAACTAATGTCGGAGTGGCTTAAATTTACCCCACTTATGTGAAACTGCCGTGAATTAAACAGGACGCAATCCTGGTGGCATTAAATGGTTTAAGTGTGTTATTCCTCGACTATAGGAGGAAAAAGAGAGCCCCCTTGATTAACTAAACCCTCTCAAATGTGATGGCGTGCTGTAATTAGCCCTGTGCGGACTTGAACGTGGGTTTTAAAGCAGCCACTCATCCCATGGCCTTTATCTTCTGCTGCTTTCCGGAGAATAAGGTCTCCCGTGTAAGGTTCTTCCACTGAGCAGTGACTCTCTGGTCTTAGCTTAGCCTTGTATCTGTGTAGTCACTCTCTGAAATGGGCTTGTCAGGGGGACCTAAAACCTCCATTAAAAGTTTCAGTCTATAATAGGTATTAAAAAGCTGTAGGAACACAAAGAGGAGTACCAATTTTCATTAACATATGAAGCACTTATTAACTTTGATCAGAGTGCGGTGAAGTAGCAAAGCCGCTTAAAGGCGCAAAGGTCAAGAAGTTGAATGCCACCAAAGACTCAGCCATTTGCCTTACCCTTGCAGAAAAGGGACTCCCCAGATAAGTGCATGGAGCACCTTGACGTCCCATCCTGGTCCGAGGATCGTGAACCTCAAAATTGGGACATGGTTGAGTCTGTAACCTGTTTAGTTAATGGTGTCATGACTCCCACTGAGTTTGGGTGCTTTTGTTGATTTCGTTTATAATATGTCAACAGAAATGACAGATTCGTTTAAGCATCATCAATTCTTCAGAAGAAATAGTTAGTCGTGTATTTACTCTAAAACCACTTCTTTATGAGCTGCATTAGGGCCTCCTAAGGCTTCTGGGCTGTTTAAACAGAGCATTGTCCTTCTGCTATGCCTCATCATTGGTTGCACATGACCTGCTTTACACATAACAACATATTTTTATGCCTTCTTTTACTTGAATGGTTTTTAAAGGCTTAAAATGGGAAAACTGTACATTAACTCACAAGAGAAAAAAGTAAAATAATTTGCAGAATTAAAGGCAGCTTTGTATATCAACAATGTGCTTTTCCCCACAAATTTGAGAGTTAAACACTGTACTTTTTACTCCACTACATTTATTAGACAGTTTTATTTAAACCTTTGCATCTTAATATTTTAGATGCAGGAACAGCAAATACAATGAAGTGTGTTGAAAGTAACTAACTAACTGCACATAGAGTAGATAGAATTTGTGTTACTCTAACCAGCTGCAACATTTAAATACTTACATGGTAATACATCATCCTTGTCAGTAGTTGTCACCTCTAAATCAGACAGACTCAAGCTATCGCAGTCACAGCTACAGCACTCATCTACCATTAAATGTATGAACGGTCCCTTGTCAGTTACACTCAAACTAATGACTCTGAAACAACATGGGACATGAAGCAGCCTGGTGGAGAAGCAGCATCCCGGAGAGAATGAACACTGTTTTAATATACATGGCATTTTAGAGGGGGTCTGCCTACCTTTCAAGAGCTCTCTGAGAGAAAAAAGGCCCACATCTAAAGAAATAACCTTGGCTTTCCGTTGCGATTAAACAAGAATCTCGCCTCAAACAACTTCTCCTGCTCGGTCAATTTCACATTTATGGAACCCTGCTTGTGAAGAAACCAACAGATGAACACATCGACTCCACAGCAAAGCTTTATACTCTGTTGACACACCTGGCTCCATAATTGTGAGAAAGATACCTTTTTTTATATGCGCTGAGTGGCATGTTCTTTTTTTTACTGAAATTGTGAAATTTCACCTTGCTGTTTTACCCCCTCTTTTATTGTTGGCTATCTGTGAAGTTCAGCACAGGGTGTTGCCACAAGCTGTTCACTTTGAGCGTTCCAAGTGTTGTCTGATGACAAATGACTTCCTTACTTAGCTCTGGCAGTAAATTTACATGTCATTTTATGTGTCTCATTTCCTCGATGTAAAACGTCTTTTCATGAAGTTATACTGGGTGATTTTTTCAGCTCAAACTGTTTGATTCTTATGTCGTTGTGGGTGTTTGTGTGTCCGAATACTTCAAGCACAGCTCAATGTGAATGTTTGCACTCTTCTGCACCGATCCCCTCAAAATATAGAAATCATAATGCAGGCGTGAACATTTTATCACAGTGGAAGCAAAGAGTGAAAGCAAAGGACTGCATGCCCAGGACTTACCATTGTAAATAAAAAAAAACACCTTGACCTTTCAAATAACCCCTCAGTGAGTAATTTGACTTAGAGCTGTCAGACATGTACAATAACAAGCAGAAAGTGGCAGAATTAATTATTCTTTGTGTAACACAGAAGTAATCAGAATCTCCAGCAACATAGGAGGAAGATCTCCTTGGCTCTTTCACCACAGCTGCCAGTGCCCAGAATGGTAAATGTGGAATTTTAATGCACAGTTGATGCTGGAGAATATGGGGAAATGCTAATTTGTGGTGCGATAAGATGAATCGAGTCATCCCTTTAGCCCCATTTGACTCAGTGGAGGAAATTAATCATTAATGTTTGTTAAGTATGACAATCTAACTGGGCCAGATCTACATGCTCAGAGACTGAGGCAGAGCGAGATAAAGACCCAGGCTGCAGACAGGGAGGAAAACTGCCAGATTCTGTAATGATGGGAATTTATTGGCATTTAAAGAGACAGTGGCAAGGCATTTCACTAATAGCCTCCCTCCATTGGAGTGCTCTGCCTGCCACAAATTGCATGCAATTCAAACCTATTTTTCAGATAGCAGAGAAGTCTTACAGCTATGCTTGACTTTGGTGAAAAAGGTTGCTTCCTGGAATTGACTTTATCTGTTGCAGCACAATCTGCATCAACAACCAAATATGCAATATCAACTGACTAACGCTACCACTGCTGTGGGGACAGCAGGCATCCCCCCCTAATATAACATTCTGAAAATCATTGCCAAGCTCCAATACTAGCAAGACTGTGATGGGTTTAGAGGAGTGGCACTGGGTTAAAGTCATTGAGTCTATAATTTAGCAACATGCAGAACTGTGCAATCCCATACGAATAGTGAAAAATACCTACACTCCATTTTTCAGAAATTGCAACCTGTCTGTAGACTCAGTGGTCAGGAATAGTGTGCTCTGAGCTACTTAAAGTCACACACAAGAGATTGACATTTTCAAGGGCTTCCTTGGCAGAGACAATGCTAAAAGGGAGAGAAAAAGCCAATATGACTTTGTTGCTACCTTGCTCGAGGAATTGTTTGTGTAAATCGCCTATAAGCTTATTGACCTGAATGTGTGGCACGCTGCGTGTGACTGCGATTTGGCTAGAGAGCTGTCCTTTGATAGAGCAGCGATAGGGCTGATTTTAACAGCTCACTGGCTCCTCTTGCATGCCCGCCAACCCAGAACCCAGCAGGCCGCCTCGCCTCCCAAGCCCTCCCCGTCCCGTCTGTTCTCTTCAGTCCTCTCTCACTCAACCTTGAGTATATCCATTTGATTGCACAGGGAAAGAAACCTAAGCCAGATGTAAATTATGATCTAGGCGATAATGTAGAGGATGATCATTGACAATCTGTCTCTTTTGATGAGCCTGCAGAGGGTTTCAATTCAAATGATGAAACAAGGCAGAGTCTCTATTACTAAGAGTGGACCTCTGTGAATGAAAAGGAGCATCTCAATCAATCAGTTTCCGTATCAGATAGATTGAAATTCCTGTTTCAAATCATAAAAATGGGTCTCCATATTCCTCTGTATTTCAGGTTTTATCACACTGTAAGCAAAGGAGTGCTGCTCCAGCACTTCTTCCTCTGCTGCAATTTTTTTTTCTAGTGACATTTGTGCAGGAAACTTCATCAAAGCCCTGTGACATTGTTCCCTGTGAGGTTGCCTGGGCGATTGTGTTTAAAATGCACTGCAAACTGTGTTAGATAGAAGGCAGAAAATCCTTAATCACTGCTTAATTAAGGAATCATCTTGTAGCTTCATTTCCCGGGCTGTAATTAAACACTTCCAATACGTTTCGTTACAGGGCTTAACATGTTCGCCTGAGATCAAGGTAGTGCCTTTAATGTTATCTCGCCAGCTTTTTTTAAACTCCGCTCCATTGGAAGGAACTGTTGATACACGCCTTTGTTATCCTCGTCATAATACGAGCCTAGTATGCTAAAGAGGTTCTCCAGGCCCAACAATAAATAGTGGGGGAATTTAGTTGAGTGGGCTCCCTGATAATATACTGGGAGAGAGGAGGAGTAGCGGGAGAAATTGCCAGCCCAAGCAGACACTTGCATAAGCAAAACTGGGTCATAATGACCTCATGTACTGTAAGTAGGACATTTCTGCAGACTTCCTTTAGTATCACTTTTTTTCTTTATATACATCTCCTATTTTAGTGCGAGGCAGAAAGCTGACATCCTTTTGGCGATGTTTGCTACCTTCTTTGAAGTGAGCCATGTCAAAAAAAAGCTAAACAAGCATGGTGTGTGTGCTTGATCTGGAGATTAACCTAACTGAGGATGGACGGCTGGAGTGTGTGTCCCATGGCAGTTGTCACCAGAAGTGTGATAGCTGAGACTCGGAAATATTTTTTGGAAGCTGTGGGGGTGAAATCAGATACAGATGTAGTAAACAACCATATAGCAACAATATGTTCTGTTACATTTGGTGATAGGTAGGATTTTATTATGCCCTGTGTCAGCCACATCCTAATGATATATTGTCTTGTTATCCTAATATATTCACATTTAAATCTACATATCCTTCCTTTTTTTCCCTTGTAGAGTGTATGAAGTGTAGTAATCCATTGTAGTAATCCAGGCCTGTCCTTGACCGTTCACTATTGGGTTTAAAACATCAAAGGGATGAAAAAGATGTGGTGACAAAAGTGAGAGAAATGTTCCTCCACAAACCACCAACCAGCACTACATGCCCCAAGCAGGTTTGCTCTTATTTGCCCGAGTTTGAAGAGACACTCTGTGCAACCACTGTGTCAGCCACATTGGATTTATTTAGAGCACCACACTAGGGGCACCTACTAAGCACTGATTTATGTGCCTATAAAGTTTGAGTACAAACTGTGCTTACTGTAGACATGCAAAAATAGATTTTATTTTACAGTAAGTGCATCTAAGAGTGTTCAACAAGCACTCCCACCAGTGTTACCGCTGCACACTCAGAGGCGGAGTCTGTTTAACAAGGTCTTTAAGCACTTACATCCTGGAGAGAGATACCCAAATATCCCTTAGCATGGTCTGTGTGAGCCCCGAGACTGTAAATCAGCCCTACATCCTATAACACACATTCTACCGCGCTCCACAATAGATCAAACGGTAATAAATAGCCACCTCTCTCCCACACATTGCTTTCCTTCCTGTTCCATGGGGTTTCCTCCTGTTCCTGCAAGCACTCATGGGAACTCCTTTTACATAAAAGTGTGCAGCTGGAGCCGGGTGAGCTCACAGCAAATGCACATATATATAGAACTGTACCTACAGAAAAACACACAAGGACTTTACATTGCGGCACACACAGGTATTACAGGAAAGAGTTATAAAACCAAATGATTTTTGCTGGGATAATATCCAAAGTCCATAATAATCTCCCCTTTGGAAGGGCAGCACAGTCCATAATGCAGTGCTTAATTAAATTAGGTGTCTGAACATTAAATTTGGATTGAGTGCTGCTCACTTTGTCTTGTGTGCTTTGTAGGACTTATGCTTTTTTTCTGCCTTGCAGGAGAGGAAGATGGCAACCGGGAAGCAGGAGAGTCGGAGATGGATGGGCAGGGCGAGAAGAGCAGGCATGCTGCAGTGGGGCCGGAGGAATGGGATGGTCCAAGTAAGGAAAACCTTAATATCCCTGCACTAGAGAGACTGTGAGGGTCATATGATAAAGTTATGGTTCCTAACAGCAATGCATGCTACCAAGTTTGAGGCAAGGTATTGATTTTGATATTGAAAAGTGATTAGCTCTTTTGTTTCTAAGCAAAACAATAAGTATAGGTGGACAAATGATTCAAAAGTCTGTGTGCACTATAACTACTTTAAATGTGAAGCCAACATTCAGTTAACAGTGAATTAATTTACCAACAATTGCTTTCTCAAACACATTTTTAAAAGAATCCTATAATGCAATGCAGATGTAGCCTTTTTTGAACAGTTTACAACACATTTTTTAATCTTGTTTTGCCCTTTTACTAAAAGTAACTTCATCAAAGTGATGGATAACACACTGAACAAGATAGTTGCACAGCAATTACTGCTCAGCAATAGCTTGTGCCCACACTGCTGAACACACAAAATATGATTCCTTTTAATGCATAAAATGACCTCAAGAATTTATTGCAGGTACATGCGTTTGTTAAAAAAAAAAAAGGAAACGAAAGGACAGAGAGAGCGGGAGAAAAAAGTGGATTTGGGCAAGTTGTGCTTGCTAGCTCGAAGCCCCCCGGGGTGTGTATTTTATACTGACAGTGAATCAGTGTTATCGCACCTATCAGATAATGCATTTATCATTAAATTTCACATTTGCATTTAAATCTGGGGAAGGAAATTAGCATTGCTGGCTAAAGATAAGAGTGCTGGGACGACAGTAATAAACCATCACTGTGATCAGTCAGGAGACGGGGCTGAGGGGGTCAGCTCAGAACTATGGGGGCCATGACAAAAAGAAGGCATCACATGCGGAAAAAGGCCCTTTTGGGCGAGAAAATGCTGAGCTTAAAAATACTGCTTTGAAAAGGAGGGATGGATGTAGCATGACTAGATGTATGACTGACTTTAATTACGCTTCCTCCTTCTACTTAGCCATCAGAATGAGAATTAGAGGCTCAGAAACACACTGCTGGACAGGCGGCAGGGAGGGAGAGAAGGCAGACTTGCGTACAGTGAGGATAGTTGAACTGCAGAGGAGGTGATGTGAGACATGAGGCCCATTTCATGTTTTACTAAACTACAGCCCGAGTGCTTCCAAGTTATCAGAGGATGTCGACACCGTGTCCTAATCTCTGCTGTATTACAAACTGAAAAATGGCTTAGCACCTGGCTGCGTCCAACTTAAACAAACATGCTTTTTATATGTGTAATGTGTCTGTTTGGCAGCCGGATAATCGCTTCACAATCAACTTGTTACCATCTCACCACCTTGTTTTCCGGCACCTCTACCAACCAATTAGCGAGTGACTTACACTGAGGCATTCGTGCCCCTCCTGTGTTTTCTCAATGGGCAGCAAAGAGTGGGCAGAAATTAATCTTGGCGCATAATAATGCCATTCACTCTCTCATCATGGCTGCCATGAAAGGTCATTTCCCTTTTTAATTTTTCCCATTGTGCTGGAAAAGTCAGATGGGCATGTTAGAATTTGAATAAAGAGGGGAATCAGACAATCAGATAGGAACATTCGAAATGACATGACTTCCTGTTCAAAGTGATTAAAAGCAAATTTATTTAGTTTGAGACTGTCTACCCTTTAATCTCTTTGTAAATGTTCAGATAGTTCAGCATTCAAAAGTTCTTTGTTATTCTTTGGCTTAAGTTTAAGCAGCTGTGATTATGATCACCAACAGATAATTTTTAATCACTGCGTGTGTGCATCTGAATAGGATGTGTAATGGCCGTTACATAAAAAGAGAGTGAAGCTTTTTAATGAGGTGGGCTAACTCGGAACATGCCCACCTGCTTTGGTGATTCTATTGAAGCACCTCCATACCATTTCCCTTTTGCTGAGTAACAACAAAAGCCTTTACAATCTACATCCTGTAATTGAACTTTTTTTTTGTCCCTGCATTTCATCTCCACTTTAGTAACTCGTGTCAAGTGCTGTCCACGATTGGCCCCCTGTTCTCTGATTGTCTTTTTCTCTGGAACAGTAGAGAACGGCGCTGAATGACTCACTATTAATCTGATAGCTGGCTCTTCTCTGTTGTTCAGAGTGCTGGGTCTCTGATGTGGAACACCCAGCGAGTTCCCTTTCTCTCCCCTCATCTCTACAAGTATGTCCTTAAGCAAATCTGCACGCTGATCTTCTGTCTCATGTTCATTTCTCGTCACGGATGTTTCGCAATCAGCCGCTGATTTGAGAGATAGCATGTCAGTGCTATTCTATTCATTTTCATAGACTGGCGGTGATAGGAATCTGACTCCGTCTCTCTCATTTTCTTCCACTTGCTCTCCTCTAGGCTAATTGGGAATGGTGTGTGTTAGCTAACTAACTCTACTAATGAACTTGTTCTCATCCTTATCTAAATGCTTGTTCGTGTAAACCACACCCCCTTCTGAAAGTCATGGAAATCCAGGCTTCGTTAAGAGTGCTGTAATTGCGATCGCTGCCACTTCGGCTTAAAGTGTCCAGTCTTCAAAACTGTTTTCTCTTCAGTGTATATTTATTTATGTATTTGTCATTACACTGTTATAAACAATAGAGCACTAAATCAAGTTGAGAACTTCATATATAACTGCTAGCATGCTGCGCTCTCCACTAATGAAGCACACATGAATGAACTGCAATGACATGTTTATTTACAGTAGTTTTATTCAGGGTTTACTCTCATCAAGAATTTATGACTATTTCTCCCAGTAGAACAGATCAAAGCAACTTTATTGTCAGTGTCAGTGGAAGATTTTCTTCAATTACACCTTAGAGTAGCAATCCACCATTTTGGTTTTAGCATGTAGAGATGAATATGGACTAAATATATGCTTGTTAGTTTCTGGTTAGAGGCAGCATCAGGCAGCATTTCAAACTACACTACCAGTCAAAAGTCTGGACCCACCATCTCATTCACTGTTTTCTCTTTATTTTTACTACTTTCTACATTGTAGACACATACCAAAGATATCTAAACTATGAAGCAAGATATATGGAATTATGTAGCAAACAAACAATCGTGAAATAACTTTAATATGTTTTATATTTTAGATTCCTCAAAATAGCCACCCTTTACTTTGATGACTGCTTTGCACACTCTGCTTTGCAAGAAATTCCACAAATGAACCTTGACAAGGCACACCTAAGTGAAAACCATGTCAGGTTCTACCTCATGAAGCTCATAGAGAGAATGCCAAGAGTGTGCAAAGCAGTAATCAAAGCAAAGGGTGGCTATTTTTGAAGAATCTAAAATATAAAACATGTTCTGACTTATTTCACATTTTTTTTTGTTTACTACAGAATTCCATATGTGTTCATTCATAGTTTTCAGTGAGAATCTGCACAGTAAATAGTCATGAAAATAAAGAAAAAACATTAAATGAAAACGTGTGTCCAAACTTTTGACTGGTAGTGTACTTCTGACAGAATACAATGCAATAAGAGTTTATTTTTACCATAGTGAAAGAATTTTAGTTTTTTTTAAAAAGAGCTCTTTACCAGTCTTACACAACATTCCACAGAGTTCTATCCAGCTTTTAAAAACAGCTGTGGCTCTACAACAGCCCTCCAAAGTCCGACTGATTACTACACATTTTAATTAAGATGCCTGTATTGCAAACGAGGGGCACTAAGTTTGAAAGTGTGCGTATTTACTGGGCAAATAGGCTGTAATAAAAGACCCTATTGGTTTGCAGGGGCTTGATCTGACACTGAATAAACGTCAGGATACGTCAGGCTCTGTTGCTTAGATTTTGACCTGTTTTGGCCCTCAATCCTAATGAATTTTAGTGTTAAGTTGCTGGAATGTCTCTTTAACACAGAGAATATTAGAGCAAGCATTTAATACAAAATGCAAGCTTTTTCCACCAAATTAAAATAGTCTTTGTTTCAGTCTTTGTGTTCAGAATAACACTTACAAAAAGCCTGAAGGGTTATAATAAAAATCATATTTTTGACAGTCTCACTGCATAGAATGATCTCTATAAGTGTCAGTTTGCAGCAAAGGTATTAACCCACTTTAACCTGCAATGGTTAAACTGCATTCGTTTTTCTTCACTTCACTTCACAATTGTGGCCTTTTCATCAAGCACAGTGACATGCAGATGCAATATGTTGCCCCAAACGCACTTAAATAAGGCACATAGTTAGGAAGGAGATGCAGAAGGAGGAGATAAGTGTGACAGAGTGCTAACAGAAGCGATGTGATCACCTTGCCCACAAATCTCTTCTCTTGGCTGTCCCTGATGGCCGGCGTGGCCCAGCTTGCTCAGCGCTTGATGCCAGCTGGGCATTAGCCAGGGCGAGGCAGGGGTCAGCTGAAGGAGTGGCCATCTGAGAATCCACCTGACGGTCGGACACAGACGGAGCACCAGCAAAGAGACCCCCCCAACACACACACACACACACACACACACACACACACACACACACACACACACACCATAAAAAACGATATCCATTTTTACACCGCCTCCTTTCCCCTTTCAAGACATCAAACATGCACACTCTGGAAACGCAGCTTCACTCAGATGTAAAAAGTCTCGAGTCTCATTTTTGACTCCAGCCAACCCAGAAGGGTCTGTGGCCAATCCGTCTTCCTTCAGTCTCCAAAGAGAGGAAAAAAAACACAATAACCATTTCAGGTTTAATGCACATATGTCATGCTAGGAGAATTGGAGGACCAGATGGCCACGATACTGTGGCAGGTGCCTCAACAAATGTTTGCGGTTGCCCGTGCTGCTATTTATATCATGGTGAAACACAGACATGCAAATATTTGCAAAAAGGACAGTGGGCCCTTTTTGTTGGGAGTCAAAGTGATCACCAAAATAAACAGATGGGATTAAACCTTTTGGGCATCAGTCGCCTGAACTTCGACATTCCCTTGGTTCATCTAAAGAAACTTATTGGAAACACGGCAGAATGAAGGTAGAACAGCTTCGGGTTTATATCCAGTCAGTTCAGCTCAGCTTTAATTCAGCCTAACAGTTTATTGAATAATTGTTCATACTTTTTCATGTCAGTTGAACATTGCCACCATTTGTCCCTGACTAAACGTTAACTCAAACTGCAGTCCAAATGCAAAAGAAAAACTTTGAAATTCTTACACAGCAACAGTCCATTTGAGCGCAGTTCAGTCAGGTTGCTCTCAGTAAACAAGGCATTTTCTAACTCGACACCCAAGTCCATTATAAAGTCAGGGTGTCGTCAAGGAAGGAGGGGCGAGCCGAAATGAGGAGAGACACAAACGGAGCACCCAGATGCAGATTAGGCTGCAGAAGATGAGGGTGTAAAAGGGATTTAATGGTAGGATGGATTAGAGAAATCCTTGTAACAATGTTAAATAATTATGGTTCCAGCCGAGATCAAAGCGCCATTGATTGAACCCCTCAAGCCTTCAGCACACAGAGTCTTGGAAAGCAAAGATTGGTAAACTAGTGCTCAGACCACTCCGGCTGCTCCAGTTAAATTGGATTGGAAATATTAGGATATAGATGAATCCTTCAGGAGGCTTTCGCAAAGCTTTTGTCACCGGAAATGTAGCTTGGGAACGGTATGAAAGGTTTGATAGTGTACTGTCTCGACAGAATCATAAGACGAGGGTGTCGCAGCTGTCTCCACTGATACCTAAGCGTTTTAAGTAGACTTATAGACACACTTGACTGTTAT
Source organism: Amphiprion ocellaris (assembly GCF_022539595.1). NCBI lineage: Eukaryota > Metazoa > Chordata > Actinopteri > Pomacentridae > Amphiprion > Amphiprion ocellaris. The sequence goes on from NC_072774.1 coordinate 31,327,389, forward strand.
ATCAGCAAACTGAAAACTTTCAGTGCAGGCTTTCATTCAAGGTTTTATTTTTTTCTCCCTCCTTCGTCTTGTAATCAAGAAATTTGGACGTGCATCATGGCAATTCTCCCGCAGAAAAGGAAGGTTTTATCTCGCTCCTCCAGGGGTTTATTCAAAGTCTTCTGACAAGTCTCACAAAACATGAATGACATTGAGATTGCTGATACTGATGATGAAAGTCCATCATCAGCTTCTCTGTGAGTTCTGGGCCCTGAGTGATGTAAAATTAAATTGCAATCAAAGTGCTATGTGTAAACATTGTCCGCCTTTTTCCGAATCCATTTTTTTCTTCTTAAGAGATTGTTGATGAAGGCTTTATACTGTATGCATCACCTGTGTGCAGAGAAAACACCCTCCCCCACCACAAACACTCACAAATTCACAATGTGTGATTATAATGATGAAATATGCAACAAGAGATTAGACAAATCACTGTACTCCTATGCTGCATTGCCTTGATGCAAATTTAGTCACTGATCCGCTATACTAAGAGGCTTTATGAAGGAACTTCATGGTTGTTAGTTATATAATCTAAAATAGGGCAAAATGCAATCACTGTTCTTATCATCTGAGGAAGATGTCACCATATTCAGTTCTAGTTTTGTGCGGATACGTGGGATGTGGCACACTGAGAATGCCCTTAATAAGATAATTCACTTCCAACCATTTTGTCCACATCTCAACCGAATTTGCGTCCACTTACAATGGCGTCTTTTTTACTATGATTACTATTTCACATGAAGAGGTCCAAAGAATTCAGTGAACAAAACGAGAGTCGCTGCTAAATGCGACCGTCTTAAAGCTCAGCTGCTGGTGGTATTTCTTCCCCCAGGGACTTGACACCCATCGCGTCTTTCTGTAGCGCTCTGAATGTGTTTGTTCTGCAATGCTTACCCTCCCAGGCGCTGTAGCTGCACACGTTTTTCTAAGAGGTATCAATGTAATTGGTTGAATATTTGATGTGTGTATTTAGCATTAACATGGAGACATTCATGCAAGCTGTGCTAGGGGGATATAACACTGGGTAAACTATGGGTTGCTCAACTGAAACTTACTCGCATGTGGAATTTTTCATTTTCTTTTGGCCTTTTTTAAATAAAACTATTATTTGAGTGACTTTGGTTTGTAGTTATTTTTCACGCATGAATTTGCTTCTTGCAAAATCTTGCTGCCAACGCCTCATATAGTGTTTAATTCCATATGCATGTATGCATGTATTTTACTTTCATTCACTTTGGTGTACTCGCAGAATTATTTGGCCATAGGAATGCACTCGTTCCCATCCGAGCTGTGTCTCACCCAAACTCCCCCTCTCCCCCCCCAACTCTCCTTCCTTTCTCTCACACAGATGCTCAAGTACAACATTCACCCTGATAGGTATTGATATCAGAGCCGTTTCCTCTGCCTGTGAACATTTACCATTGGTGATGAACAGCTGGGCCCAGCTTGGCCACTGGTCACGCCAGTTCCACCATCTTTTTTGTTTGTTGTTTTTTTTTTTTTTTTGTCTCTCCAGGGTTGGCGAGGGGTGGGGGGGGGTCCGCTTGTCAAGTGAATTAAAATAGCAAATAATAGTAATAATAATGATACTGAAAAGTTAATAAAAAATGGCATGTTCCTCCCTGATTGTGCGAGTGTTGTGGTATTCAATTATGCAATTTTCATTGGCATATTAATCATCTTTTCAACAAACAAGCCGCCGTTAATTAAAGCAAAGCATGGATAAAGACGTGTTGCCGGATCATCACTCCGTTTATCACCGCGCACAGACCCGCAGTTAAGTAAATTCAGGCTGTGAGATGAATTTCAATGGTCTCCCTGTTTCTTCCTCTGTGTGTTTGTGTGTGTGTTTGTGTGTGTGTGTGTGTGTGTGTGTGTGTGTGTGTGTGTGTGTGTGTGTGTGTGTGTGTGTGTGTGTGTGTGTGTGTGTGTGTGTGTGTGTGTGTGTGTGTGTGTGCGCGCGTGTGTGTGTTTAACCATTTATTTATGCGCATTGTGTTGGAGGTGGGGTTAGTGACGTTTCATGTCACCGTGTGTGGGAAATAGTTTTTTGTGCAGACTGTCATGTAACCACCAGTTGTGAATGAGTGTAATTGTTTAATACAGACCTTCAATTCATGTGGGAGGCTTTTCTTTTTATCTCTTCTTCCCTTTTCTGCAAAGATTTGAATGTAAAATTCTCTTTGATTATGTCTACCTCAGATTAGTCAGACTGACGCAAGGTAAATAAATTCTTCTTTTGCCTCTCAGTGTCCACGCTGAGTGTATATAGGAGACCAGAGGAACTACATGACATCTCTGTACACACAGGACAGCTCTGCCCATTCTTCTTGTCTCTTTTTTCCCCTCGTGCTTTTTTGTGCCACCTCTGTGCCTTGCTCATTGGTGGGAGGGGATGGAGATTATTCAGGATCGGGTAAGATATGGGCTTCTCTCTAATCATAGCTCGCTGCCTCTACTGTCATTCAGTCGCTAAATAGAAGTGGGGAAAATGTCTTGGTGACGGGAGCAGCCAGACAGCCATGTGAGTACTTGAGTTCCGCCAGCAGAAAAAAGAACTCCAGGCATCTGTAGACATGTCGCTTGTCCCTGTCCCTCATTGTGGAGCAACTTTATCAGTGCCAGCCGCTCACCCACTTGCTAAACTGGAGGGCCAGTCGCCTCTTAACTTAAACATAAGATCTTTGTGGTTTGAAGCACTCGGCTGCTCTGCGCCCAATGTGGATCTGAAAGGCAAACACGACTTCAGTGTCGCTGTCGCCCATCACAAAATCACACCTCATGGAAAACTTGTTTGTGCTGTGTTAGCTCGAATCTAAATGCACTCAAACAGACTGTTGCACTGGAGCAAGATTCTAACCCCCCCAAAAAAGAAAAAAGCAAGATGATGGAGAGAGAAAGAGGGAGGAAGGGAGGGAGCGAGGAAAGGGGAGAGTGGGAAAGAGATGGAGATGGAGAAAGAGGAGGAGGAGGAGGAGTGAGAGAGGGAAAGAGAGGGGGAGAGAAAAGTCAAAAACCTTCACATAACAATGCCGGAGAAAAATCAGAACATTTTCCACCGAAAGATGGGCCATTTCCAAATCCTTGTGCCCTATCAGACAAATTAAAGTAAATCAAGCATGAAATGAAGCAGAAGAGCCCGGAGATAAGGCTCCTTTAAGTCGTTTACAGATTAGGACAGAGAGAGAGAGAGAGAGAGAGAGAGAGAGGGAGAGAGGTGCATCTGGTCTCTGGCAGTGAAGGAGGCTAGTTTCTCATTTCACAATAGCAGCCTGTGTATAGGATTACTCTCCCCTGTCACCGACATGAGGAGCAGTGGGGGAATAGACGTCCGCAAAATGTGTCTAAATATGTCCCCTCAGAAATGTTTCGAACCAAAAACCTCTCAGCGTCGGCCAGATGTGACATGTGATAAGCGAACGCAGCATTTGACCCGGTGCATCGCTCCCATTTGTTTGTTTTTCAGTCGCCTCTTCACCTTTTTTCTGATGCTCAAGTGGCTTCATCACCGCACGGCTTAAAAAATTCAAATGAACGCAGGATTGGCTGATCTGCGTCACGTGATTGTACGGCTGTCAGCTCCTATGCGCATGTGAAGCACGCCTCAGATCAGGTTTGGGGGAGGTGGGAAGAAGAGGTGGTGGTGGAGGTGGAGGGGGGTATTGTACAAATGATGTTCTCAAAATTGTTTTAATGTCGCATCGCTCTGTAAACTGGGTTGTTTAATATGTACGTCGTACTTCTATTTTCTGTTTTACATCAACAGATTAATTGCGGTTTTATTTTGGTACTCGCAAATAATCAAAACATAATTATGGAGCTAGTTGCTCATGGAGGAGTGATATTTTACAGTGTTCACACACACACACACACACACACACACACACACACACACGGGCACACAAACACTCCCATGTCATTCATGTATGCACGCAAATGCAAGCAGAAACTTAACAGCCCCCCTACCACCCCCATCTGCACTCACACACATGCTTACTTACACACACACACACACACACACAATCACCCACACAAGGCAAGAGTGCGCTGCTCTTTGATGCCGCCCGTCGAGCTCTCGCTGGATTTTGTTTCACTCCTTTCGTGTATCTTTTCTGGGAGTGATGAGAGGTGGGCTCGGCTCCGGCGCTGAGCCTGCTCCGAGAGACGAAAGCTGGCCCCCGTCACCGGGTAGCTGCTCTCCAAAGCCGCGACCTTGACCTTCCCTGGCCCAAGTCTTAGGTTTAGCTCCTTTATCGCACTATCTCCAGGCATTTAAAAATACTCCTGAAACTCAATGATTTAACCCGCTTTTACGCTGTTCACATCAAAACTGGATGAAAAAAAAGCTTAATCCATCTTATCTGTTGACTGTCAAACTGCTCCGGCTAAAACCTACTCACAAAAGACAACTAGGTCACCCAGGAAAAAACAGAATTCCCCGTTACCCAGGGGAAGTTGCAGCCTGGTAATTGACTTGGGAGGAGATTCAGGAGTACTTTAAAAATAGTCTCTTCCTGAATTAACTGCAGAATATCAAGAAGGTAGCAATGTTTACTTGTGTTCATTGCTAAAAAAGTTGTTTGTTTAGCTATTGCGAAGCACAGTTACAGTTTAGAACCAACGTGCACCTATATGTATTATATATAACTTTAATGTCATGATGTGTTTGTGAAATTTATGGCAAAGCTGAACAAACAAAACAGCGACTTCTTTTTGCAGCAAAAGTCTTGTTATCCATCTGTCTAAAATACATGCATTCCAAATGCACATACATCAATTACTCATTCATCCTGACACACTCAGGTAGAGTAATGTCCTTTTGATGGTTCTGAAATTTTAAAGAAAAGCATTTAAAATAATCAGATTGCAGCAGGAGTGGTGTGTGTCCTCTAGATGTTGTCGGCGATACGGCGATATCTCAGCACGAGGACAGTCATTCTTTAAGTTTTGCTGTCTCCCTGTACATGCTATCAATAGAAATTGCAGTGCTTCTCCAAAGATGAATGTCTCAGAGATTGTTGTCAGCCAGCCTGCTGCTAACTTCGCCGGGCTTTTGATGAGACAGAGTGCTTGACAGCTGGTATATTTCAATTGTTCAATGACACCGAACACCAGTCTCTGTGTTGATAATGTACTGCAGGACCACGTTCTTGTGTGTGGGTGTGTGCATGTGCAGCTGTAGTCTACTATTCTAAATTTTTCCTTTTTCCTTATTTCTTTAATTACTGCAGTTCTGATTTTAAAAAGTCATGGCCACAACAAGCTCCTGGGTTATTATTGGATGCCTACAACCCACTGAATCCAGTAGGAATTCAATTCTCAGCTGGTTAGGTCAATTTAGCAAAGAGACTAGAGGCAGGGGGAAAAGATTGTTCTGTCCAATAGTAACAAATTCCAACTTAAAGCTTCTCCATAAACTGACTTGCTCTTTCCTATATTTCGGGTCTTTATGCTAAGCTAAGCTGAGCTAACTGGCTGCTAATAATAACCATAAATTTGACAGATAGACCTCCAGCAGAAAGTGAATAAACTCATTTTCCAAGCTATCAAACTTTTGCTGTTACCACAGTCTTTCCCCAGCCATAATCAAGTGTTAATTGTCTAATCGTACTATATTTGCGAAACCATAACCTTACCAAACTAAAGCCATACCATAGTTGCATCGTCAGATATTGTTAAACGTTCATTTTGGCCCTCTACCAGATGTGTCCAATCAACATTCTTCTATGTACAGACAGTTGAAACACCTGTATTTTTAACTGTCTTAAAAAAAAAAAAACAGTGCTTTGCAGGCATTATTGCGCCCTTCAACAACAAGAGGCTCAGAATCTTCCATCCAAAGGACCTCCACAACTTCCCCCCACCGACCCCCCAGCCCCCCGCTCAGCCTGTGTGGAGTGTCACAGCTAAAATGCCCTAATCCCTTTGGCTTGTTTAACTCTTTCGCCCCAAGCCGTCCACCGCCTCAAAACAAGCGTGACCTGAAGGGGTGAATCCCACCATCCACCCCACCCACCCCCAACCAAAGGCTCCCCTTCCCTGCCTCTCCCCCCTCCCTCCCCATGTGGCCAACAAACTCATGTGGTTGCCTGGAAACTTGCTCTCCAGCAAACGACCCCCCCACCCCTCGGTTCTCCCCCGCTGTTCGTGGGCCAAATGCAGCCACGGCTAGGCGGGGTTAGGGCGGGTTGGGGAGGTACAGAGGCACTAGAGGAGAGAGGGTGAGGAGGGGGGAGACGAGGTGGCGCTGCTGGTGGTGGGGGTCCTCCACTGCATTAAAACAAGCGCCTTTCTCAAAGATAATAGTGTGGGCTGAGAGTTATAAATGATGCATTTTGCTCACTAGGACCTGATAATAGCAGTTTGGGTAGGAGGGGAAGAAAGTTCATCGCTCTCTTATCAAAGCTCTGTGACATTTCTCCTTCAGCTGCAAAATTTCATATCACATATCTGCTTTAAAGATGTGGCACCTTTTGTTGAACTGATACAGTGCATTCCATTTCACCCCATATGCCTCTCTCATGGTATATTAATTTATAGCCCATTTGCTGGCTCTATAACACGGCCTATCAGGGGAGATGACTGGGATTCAGTAGGACATCTGTGAATTGCTACGCACAGGTTATTGAACTTTGAACAGCAGTCATTTATTTGCTTTGATTCAAAGGCACTGCTTGATATCAAGAGGGATCGTCTGCTGTGTGAAGCTCGAGCACATTTTCCCTCTCGTCTTGACTCAGTCATTCTTTGTTTTTCTTCAACATCCCGCTCACTGTTAACATACTGAATAAAGGTGAAGGAAAACCATAAGGTGGGTCAGTAATCAGGATATTTCTTTTAGTGTCGTGGCCAATTTCTTTTTCCTTGAAGTTGGTTTTTTAAAGTAGTTAGAGGAGAAGTTAAATTCATGTTGAAAATAGCCCGAGTAGGTCTATTGCTTTAACAAATGTTAATCTGCAGTAGCGAGTCGATGATGTCATTTGTCATCTCTGACCATTAGCAGAGACCTCACTCCAGGCAAGAAATTATATTAAGAAAATTCAGATCTACATTTCATGTGCATTAATAGAAACATTTGCAGTGAAATGTGAATCTATCATTAATTTTTTAAGTATAATGGGGAAGAATATTTAAGTTGTGGTCCTAAATCAAGGGAAACCTGTTTGAATCTTTGTAGAATTCCATGTAAAGACATTGTAAACTCTTAAACGTGTAACTTACATACAAACACAAACCTCATCTCTAAGGCATACTGTGCAGACAAACTTTGTTTAAACTTGCTCTCTAAATGAGATTTCATTTTTTAAAAGAATATCAAACATAGCCACAGTAAGTCAGAAGGAAACTGGTATAAAATGATGTACAAGAACTATTCATATAGTGCTTTGAGCATATTAGCTGATTGCAAACATCATTGCAGCAAGCTAATGTAGAATATACTGTATAGGCAGCACTGGAATAAGATGATTTTACACACATACACTGATAGGGAAAATTGCATGTTAAAGGATTGTTGGAAAGTGTTTTATAATATGTAATAATATTATTCTAAAGAGGAAAGTAGTTCACCTTTCTATCTGTCAGTGGTCCACACCCATCTATTCTTGAAATCATAGCAACCTGGCATCCTGCCACCGAGAGACTCATTAGCATTCAGTCATATGCCATTGAAGGGAGAGACACGAGGTTCCCTATTTCTCTGCAACGTTACAGAAAAGAAAGACAGGACACACATGCACACATGAAAAAAAAAAACAAACAGATGCCAACGTGGAGCATCTTGGGTGCTATCTGAGGAGGATCTCTCCACACAAAGGGACATTCATTGGTCTGCCAAGTATCTGTGGAGTGCAGGAACAGACCCTAGAGTCTAGCGACAGATGATGATCTTATCGAGGGAGGGGTGGGGGGTTAGGTGGCAGGGGGTAGGTGGTGGTGGTTTAGGGTGGAGGTAGGGGGGTGGTAGAGGGTGAAGGTGGTGGAGAGGTTTCGGTTGGGATTCAGAGGAGGAGGTACGGCTCTTGAGCCACCACATCGTGAGCTCATGTTTTGCCAAGTGTGTGGCATTTGAGAATTGGATGATGAGGAATGCTGAAGACAGAACACAGGCGCTGGGTTTGTTAAATCTCCTAATAGCCCATTATGCGCTTTCCTCTTGGTTCAGTCGGCTGTTCGCAGTTTGACGGGTTAAACACTGTGACTTTGTATTTGTTCTAAATTTATTTGTAATGAGTATAGGTAATAGAGTTGGGATTTGGGGGCTTGTAAAGAATTGAATTATCACCGTGACATAAAGACTTTTTGCAGCCATAATTACAAAAATTGTCAGCGGCTCGGTTGATAACAGAACACATCTGTCAGTGTATTTTTTTGCAACATTCGTAAACCTGTAAATGCACATAGAGAACATACAGACAGTCGATGAAGGGAACTCATTATTCATCGACGGTTGTTTTTGTGGAGATCTTCCACTAGTATCTGCAACAGATGTGACAAGCCATCTGTGAGCCAAGGTCCTCAGGCAACATTTGGTGTGAGATGAACACAACTGGCACCTAAACATGGCGGACCACAAACCGCACAAAATGAATTGTACCCTCTTCCCCTCTCTCTCTCTCACACCTACACTACCCATTACCCTCTTTTTACGCCGATCATCCCACCCAGAAGAGAAAGAAAAGGAGAGAAAGGAAACAGAGTCATTGGCTGGGGATGGCTTGAGCTGTGTGTCAAGCAGGGCTAAACAGGAACTTGCATCCAAGCGGTTAAAGGCCGTGGGTCTTATCTGAGGACAAACAGAATGCATCAAGCGGTGGCTGTTGCTCTCAGTGATGACGACCAGCTGTGTACCAATGTTTAATTATTTCTCTGTAATGAGCTTACCCACCTTCCACTGCAGCACCAGGAAGACAGCATGCAACAGCAGGAACAAGGGAAGGGAACAGAGGATACAGAGGGGGGGAAGAAACAGATAAACACTGTCCAGATTGTCTTTTTAAAATCTATATATTCTCTCCTAAATGATTAGATCATGTGTTGGTATTTGAAAGATTTTGCATCTACATATAACAAGTGAATTTCTGTACTGGATGACATTTAGCTTTTTATTGTAACAGGACTGATGAACCATTGATGAGCATATATGATCAGCAAGGTGTCATTTGTAACGGCGAGCACCGTGTTTCGATCATGTTTATGCATGCAAAGCAGCACATAAGCACACATTTCCATACCAACACAACAAACGAGCACAATAGCAAGCCGCAGATACACGGTTGATATTTACAGAGTAGAACAGGACTGAATAGGTCATTGTGCCACATACGCATCAGAAAGTTCAGTGATCACTTCAGCCCATTCAGCATGAACTGAGCTGCCCTGAATACATTTTAGCCACACGTGTTAACAATCAGGTTAAAAGACACACAGTGTTAGCAACACATGTAGAGTTTGTTTGCACAATAATACTCACATTATGATTATTTGCCTGCCAAGAATAATGTACACATTGTAGGCTGGTTTCATGCTAAAGAGAGGAACAGCCCACGTCAGTAATGGTGTTCTGTTGCTTTGACCTAACAAAGGTCGGTCCAGAAACATCTGAAGAAGCTCTCAAACATGACTCACTGCTGATAAAAACGGATTTGCCCGAATTAGTTGAACTCCTTGTGTGCAGAAAGTTTACAAAACTAGGCAGAACTTGTAGTTACAGAAGTTTGAATCATCAGACTTCCTCTTACAAGACTTCTTAGGGTTGTCAAGGCAACCAGACGGAAATGTACAGTTGAGAGCTGCATACTTTGGGACACGCGCGCACACACACACACGCGCGCGCACACACACACACTCATACATTCACACACACACACACACACACACACACACACACACACACACACTCATACATTCACACACACACACACACACACACTCATACATTCACACATACACACACACAAGGGAAACATCCTCCTCTGTAAACTATGTCACCGCCTGCCATGAGGTTTATCATAACTATTTGATTAATCACCGTCCTGAAAAAGTACACTGAATCTAAGAGATAAGATAGCTGGGGGTGTCGGGGAGGTGAGCACCGGTAGTACTAACAGTGCTATCCAGTTCCACTGTTAATTAACTGGAGCCCTGCACAGTGCTAACAAGGGCCCTGCCTTCCTGGAACAACAGAAATAGGCCTGCCACTAGCTGCTCTCACCAGCCAGTGAGCCTGCACTGTCTCACAGAGATTATCTCAACACAAGACACCTTTCAAGTAAGGTTAGCGAGCCATGTGTCTGAGGAACACCATCAGATGGATGCTCGCTTGATTTGCTTATCCATTTTGACACTGCTTGGCTATAACCTGCACTGTTTACCGCGGAGCTTTGACGCAATAATAAGCTCACACATGTAGGTTTGTGGGAAAAGGACAATGAGGAAACGTCACTGTGATTGGATGTGGAACTTGTGTGCTATATAGAGCACTATGGCTGACTGCTTTGGGTTCTGGTGTGTTTTTAGGAGAGCTGGATGCGTTCCTTAAAGATGGCGAGCGTCGGATCCACAGCCGGCAGCAGCTTCCTGTGGGGACGACTTGGGGACCGTTCGAGGGGAAGATCGAGATGAGCACTGACAACACTGCACTGGTACGTCCTTGCTCTTGTCAAATACGGTATAATTTTGGGTTAATGTGCACTACTGTTCAAAAGTTTGGGCTCACCCAGACAATTTCATGTTTTCCATGAAAACTCCCACTTTTATCCATATACTAACATAACTGCACAAGGGTTTTCTAATCATCAATGAGCCTTTCAACACCATTAGCTAACACAATGTAGCATTAGAACACAGGAGTGATGGTTGCTGGAAATGTTCCTCTGTACCTCTATGGAGATATTCCATTAAAAATCAGCTGTTTCCAGCTACAATAGTCATTTACCACATTAACAATGTCTAGACTGGATTTATCATTCATTTAATGTTATCTTCACTGAAAAAAATGCTTTTCTTTCAAAAATGTGGACATTTCTAAGTGACCTCAAACTTTTGAACGGTAGTGTAGGTGCCACTTCCTTATAGTAAATAATCATCTTCTTTTGCAATAACACACAAAAACAAGAATAAAAAGCACCCTCAAAACACAGAAATGGTAAAATGAATATACAAAGAGGGATTTTGATTTGGGGAGTTATTTAGAAGAAGATCCATTTTCAAGTAAGCAAATAGGATCCAGTTACCCTACTCTTTACCTTCAACTCTGTAATGGCTGAGAAGTTATTTAATGAGGATATTAGGCAACATGAGGGTCTTAACAATCAAGGATATTTCAGGCAGTTGTATGACTTTAAACTGCAGAAGTAAAATTTCACTTGATCTACTGATTTGGGCAGGTGAAAAGAGCAGCTGCAATAATCCAGATTTGTTGTTACATAGACATTTGTAAGTGTTGCTAAACCAATATAACAAGACAGTGCATCTTGTTCAGATTTAGAAGAAAACTATGTGCCATCTCGTTTTTGATGTCAATTAGGCAGTTTTGTATTTAGAGCAAGTAAGCTTTATTGAAAGGTATATAACAAGGCATGCTTAAGAACGAGTACAAGTGTTTAAAATAGGAAGGTAAATAGTCAAAAAAAAGAAAAAAGTTACCGTAAAGTGCAATAATTACGCAAAATAAATTGTACCGTAACTGGCAACCATAATATTGTCATTAATGATGTATTGCTGGACTGTAAAGCTATAATAAATGATGCATTACCCATAATGTAACCATTAATTCCAACTTCCAAAATGTGCTTCATTTCCACTATTTGTTGGTATTTGTTGTTTGTACTAAAAGCTATATTCTTATTTGTCAGAGTGATTAAACTTACATTCCTTTAGCAGCTATGCTATCATGATTACTAGCGAGTCCTACATCTAAAGACCGTATTAATATCAACTTCCATGGCAGTCAGACCGACTGAGGTAACTCTTTCGAGATCCAGCTGGCCTCCAACATGAGCCTTTGAAGTGCATCTGTTTTAACCATTTAATCTGCATATTTTATGACAAAACATTTTAACTGGTGGATTTGAAGCTCAGTCCAGGCCTCAATTGAACAAAGTCACAATTCATTATTTTTGATGTTACCCTGCACGTGGCAGCTTTATATCTCTTGTTTCAAAGATCCCAGCAGAGGCGTGTGTTGACCTGCTGCTCTGCTGGAGTGACAAGGCCTCCACGGGTTTGATATTCCATTCTGCACTCGGATTAATTAAGAAATTCCTATTAAAATCATAACCAGTCGCACATTCATCCTGTTAAGAAACATAAGGAAAAGTCCATAAGGATTTGAGACTCAGAGCCCATCCCCCTCCATTTACCGAGATTCCTTCATCGCATAACTTTATTAAATCATTTTCGGAGCAGTTTTGACTGTTTTCTAAGCTCCCCTCATGGTTTTGAAGTCATCAGTGGCTTTAAATAACTCAGGCCGTATTATAGCCATGAAATATGGCTTCTCTCAGGGTAAAGCCAGTTATCCTTGGGCGGAAAAGTGATTTGACAGAGCAACACCTCAAGTTGCCTTCCAAAGTAACACACTCCATATATTTCTCCTGCAATCTCTGCATGAATTTTCTGAAAGGCATCAAAAAACAACCTTCAGCTGCGCCTAAAATGACCCAGCGACTCACCAAGTGATGCCATATGAAGCATCTTCTTGAACTGTTTGTTGTTTGAGTGTTTCCGGTAGATACAAACTTTACAAATTCATCACACTACCTGCCGAACTAGATGCATAAACTGATTGTTGCTCTTGGCAAGAGTGATAAGTTCTTAACTAACTGCCCTCTGAGGAATTCATTGCAGTTTTCCAGATCCTCCTCAGGTTTTCTTTTCCTTTTTTTAAGCCAGCAGGTGCTGGTCATCACCTGTAATAGGCTGTGGAGGGGTTACAGAATATGCCAAACCTCCCTCACAATTAAAAGCAGAGGAAGACGCTCTGGCATATTGCCTTTAAGGATCTCGTGTGTGTCTATTCTCATGGGGGCCCTTTCAATGCTTTGCTGCTTGCCCTCCTCCTCTCCTAAGTTTCATCTTTCAAATGGGGTACTGGCTGTTAGCAGCTTCTCACTATCTCTCATTAAAGGCTAGGTCAACCCAACTGGCATGTTTTGTTTTACGGAGCCTCCTTTTAAGGTTCACTGTAACTTTTTACTTTGTTTCTTCGACGCTGAATAAGCCAGAAACTTAAAAATTCTTGTATTTTAGGCATCATGAGGGAATTGTCTCAATTACAGTAGCATAGTTTTCTTTCTTTTTTTTTTTTTTTAATCAAGCCTCTAGTCATCGAGCTGCTGCCTTGTTAAACATACAGCCATTGGCAACATCCCCAATATAGCGCTGCATTTATCTCAGTTATTTCAGTGGGAGGCGAGGGAGTCGTGCAAATCGTCAAACACTGACACATCAAGACGGGAACGAACCCCGATGCCTCACCTGAAGAGGGAAAAGTTGAAATAACAAATGTGAGAGAAAAAGAAGAAGACAAGGAGGGGGGAAAAAAAAAGCCTGGCTAGTTTTGATGCATGTCAGGGCGTCCAGTGCTGCAGAGCGGGGTCAGAAGGCGGTAGAAAGCGTTTGAGGTAGAAATAAAGGCTCATTGCTTCATGGGTCTCTACCTCACCTAGGAGGCACTCTCAGTCATTCTTATGAAGTGTGACCTCCACACACTATTAAATCTCCTTTTACTCTCTTAGATTTTTTGAAACCGTGGAGGTGAATGAATTACCCGAAAGCAGTCAGGTATGTGGCAGGAGTGACACCTCTCTCATGCTTGAAACACATGACCCGCTGCTGAGATATTGATATGCCCTCTCGAAAATCAAACATATTTTATCCCTCCATCCAGACATGTCATTTAAGATATGACTTTTTAGAGGTCAGGCTATTTTTGTCGAGCCGCCACGTGCGGTGCATAGGTCCGTTTCTCCTGTTTCTCAATCCTTGGCGTGACGCCCAGAGAAGGGACTAAAATGAAACGACTCCTTAAAGTGCCTTACAGTAAATAATGAAAACATAGTGAATTTAAGCAGCGTTTGCATTAAAGTGGACAAGAGAAGCACTTTGGCACACGCACAGGCGTTTAGGAGGGGAGCGTGTTGCGTTCAGGCTGGTGTCTGGGGAGCCGTCCTGTGGAGGTATAAGATGGGAGGAGGTAAGGGGATGAAGGGGGGAGCTGACTGGTCCCCAGAGGCTGCAAATGGGAGCTGATGCTAGAGCTGGCCTAGCTACATGCGCTGTGGCGTGGGAGCCTATGTGGGTTTGGCTGCCGGTGGACGACAGGCCTCAGTAGCTGAGCGGAGTGATGGATGATGCTGAGAAAGAACAGTGAGTGGAGCATTTCATGCAGTTGTCCAGACAGGCCTGGAAAGAGAGGTATAAAGCTTGAAAAAGAAAGAATGAAAATAGAGAGAGAGAGAGAGAGAGAGAGAGTGTCGGGGGAGAGAAATAGCAGGAAAAAACAGAAGGGAAAAAGCATGACAGGAAATCTGGGCATCTGCAGGACAGAGATAGGGTCACATCTCGACCGTTTATCAAAGAGGAAAGCAGATTTCACAGCTGATGGGTCGGCTGTGGCAGGTCTGTAGACCCCAGGGGCTCGGCTTGGCATGAGGGACTGGAGTTGTAGTTATTGCGATTGCAAACCTGTTAACACAATCACATTGGTCGTGTTAGACAGCTCATATGCCTGGGCTGACTGTGATACTTTTATACGTTCTTTATCATTCCTACATCACCTGTAGAATATATACATTTTCATCTAAATACGGTTTAAGTGAATATCTTTGAGGAGATAGTGGAAAAGGGTGGATCTTAACCAGCCAAGTAGAGGACAAGACTGAGCTCTTAACTACACTGAAAGACAGCCCAGAGTCTGAACTGAAAACTAAGTAACTGGCTCAAGTCAGAGCAGACTGTGATGTGAAGAAGGGTCAAAGCAAGTAACAGACAAAAAGAGAAAAAACAAAAAGGACAAATAGCGTATAAAGAATTAAACACCCAAGAGTTGGCGTAGTTGTGCTGTTGTTAGGCGCCTTTTCCTTCTCTGCTCCTCTTCCTCTCCTCTCCACCTTCTCTCTGCTCTGTGTCTGACTGATGGAGCTGCCAGGGCACCGTCTCATCCCTCACTTCTCTCACTGATCAATCAGACCATTAGACTCCAATTACAGCCGAAGACCCGGCGCAGGTGAGCGACGAGCACATTCAGCCGGCTGCCGACAACGCCTCCGCCCGGCTTCCTCGCACTCTCCAAATTAACACAAATTAATAGTGACACTCAGACATAAATGTCTGCAATCGGGGGGCTAAATTAACAGTCTGGGTCGAAGCTATTGAGTAGCAGGTGTCTTTAAAAGCGGTAATTACCTATGCTGGACAGAACCAGGAGGAGAAGGTGGCCCACGGTTTGCCTGGAGTAAGAGGCCTGGCCCCGGTGAGCCTGGCTTCCATTGTAGGTGTTAATAATTGATTGGGAGGCAAGCTATTAATGAGCAACAGATTTAGAGCTCTGTTGTAAATGTGTGTTGATGAGGGTGTTGCCGCCTCTTGTACAATGCCTTCCCAATGCTAATTACTGGGGCTTAGTCAAGGTGCAACTGTAATGAGTCTGGATTCAATAGAATTCTGCTCTTTATGTGTTTTGAGGGCATTTTAGTGCAAATTACACAATAACTGAAACGCATAAGACTTGCTTAATTTCAGATTAAGATCTATCAGGCAGTTTTTTATCTTGTCCTCTATCTTAATATTGTTATATTTTAACTCAATTTGCTGTGAGCACAGGTTTATGATAAAAACACAGATGTACTGCTGTAATCTCTGGGCCTTGATACAAAGGCGGTGATTTGAAAAACTGCAGCTTACAAGGACATAATAAAAGTCAGTAAGCGCTGTTGGCTGATTAAGTATAATAACAATTTAGTCTTAACAAAGTGTTACAACATTACACTTGAATCATACATCATCTGAATCAGTATGATGATATTTTGCCAATATCTAAGCCGAGGAGGATTTTTCAGTCAGTGAAACTGCCTTCAATGGAAAAATAATAATGTGAAATATTAGGATGACCTCTGTTACATTGTTTGTTCAATTCTGTCATCAGGAATCATTTAAGATACAAAATGAAGCCTTAATTCATTCTTTTAAATCTCCTGAACAGTGAAACAAGGTCAATATTTAATATTTTTGCCAGAGTGCACTTGAGAACATGGCGTTTTAATGCCCATGTGCTCACATGTGTGCATGATGTGTTCACAAATTTGAGTATACATGCACTTAAGTGTGCGCTTTAGGTCACAGTGTCTGTGAATGTGCTGCTGTGTGGGAGGGCATGAGCGCATCAGTGTGCGTGTGCAGACTGTGTGCCGCTTTTGGCTGTGAACAGAGAGCTTTAGCTTGTAGACTACAGAAGAGCGAAAATGTCGAGATACTGTCCTAATTTTCACCTGGGACAGAGAGAGAGGCAGAGGCTGTCAACCGATGGAGTGTGATTATTGTGTAATTTAGTACAAGGGTAGGAATATGGGCCTGTGCAACCAAAAAATGCTCCAGAAATTATTCAGCCCATCACTCAAGCCATTTATCTCACCCCTTTTGCCCACCCTCTCCCTCCAATATGTTTATTGTTAGCTACCCCTAAACTTTAACAAGTGGTGGCGGATTTTTCTGTTTCAGAAATTATATTTTTCTTCTTGTCATTGCTTCATTAATCAAGAGGAGGCATTCTGAAAAATGTTTTGTTTTGGAGGCTGCAATCTATTTTGTGTGTGTGTGTGTTGTAGTTAATCTGCGCCCGTGGCAGGTTTCCCCTCCGAAACGCAGCGCTAAGCAGCGGTATCGCAGGCCTATTGTTGTAGCCTCTGTCATAGCAAGGAGAGCCTGATGCAGGCCTGGGCTCGCCTGATAAGGAAAAGAGGATTCAACATGGCTGGAAAGGAGAATCAGTGGGACTTGAGAGTGGAGTATGGATGGGGCAGATGCGCTCGCGCACACACACACACACAAACACACACACACACACACACACACGTACGTACATACAGAGTCACACAGACATACAGAATGGTTACACACATGTTCTACACACATACAGTCACACATGAGCCGACACACACACAAATCATCACCATCATCACACTGGCACATGCCCAGGCAATTATTTACAGTAACATCCAATTACATATGCAAGAAGGCACCCCAGGATAGGACCTCTCTGTAGCATAGCTGCTAAATCACACACACACACACGTAGACACACACACACACACACACACACACACACACACACAGCATCAAATATGCATGCATACAAACAACCATTAACTTAAAAAAAAGAAATCTGTAGTCCAAACATTTTCATTTATGTTTGCATTTAAAGGTGGCCTGAGCTTTCTGTCTGAAAGTCACACTGTCTTGGATATGGTTTAAAAACGCCCGACACTATCAGGACTAACAGGATTTGAATTTCTGTGTTGGACACACAAATAATTTTGGCACAAAGAATGTGGCTTCATCTAATGAAATAATGGGCCCAAATTTTAGGCGGAGAACCAATTTGTGATTGCATGCATCAATTATTTCTTGGGTTTAAACCAATATCAGGGCTGGGGTCTCTTCAGATGGGTAAAATGGTAATTATCTGGCCTGCTTTCCCCCTGCTCAGTGTCATCCATATATTTATCGATGGCATTATCGATGGTTTTCATGTTCTTACATGAAAAGGAGGAAACGTCCAAGCTCATTCTGTTGAAGTAGCCCTTTAAATCTGGGCTTTTTAACCCAGATCAACATGACATTGATGTTTGCTTGTGAGTCAGATGTAGAATGGTTTGCAGGCTGTGGCAAAAGAAACACACTATCATTGTTTTTGTTGTTGTTGTTGTTATTATTTATACATTTCCAAGTTTCTGCCTGCTTGGCTGGAACTCATTGCCGCCCACAGCTCCATGCATTAGCCGTGAAGCACTCAGTCAGTCAGCTAGTCAGAGCTATTATGGCCACAGCTGAGCTCCACTGTTTGAGAGATAATACATGGCTGACTTGATCCACAAGTGAACCTGACATTTTGCTGTCCTTACATCACATCACAACTACCCAAACTGATATGGCAGGTCCCCTGATAAGCAGAGCAGGACTCACTGATTTGCTTTGTGCTCACTTTAATGGCTGCATGGTTTCCTCAAACACACCAAGGATGCAGTGACTTCATCAGGGCACAAATACAAAGATGAGGATCATTTGCAGTGTAATTCACTGGAGTTTGCTTTCGAGATGTTGGCCTTATTTTCACAAGCAATTTTTACATTTTTATATGTGTTTTTATTGTCTTGTTGTCATTATATTGACAGTACTTTCTTAAAATGTGAACCATATTTTTCATGAATCCAGTATCCTATATTTTCTTCACCATAACATAATATCACACAAGGGAGACATTGTACCTTTCACTCCACTGCATTTATTAGGCAGCTAATATTATTACCACACTGTAAAAGTTGTGCATGAATATAATGATTAAAGTGAAAGTACAGAAGCATTATCAGCAAAATGTACTTAAAGTATCAGAGTGAAAGCACCAATTTAGAAAAATGCACCCCTTGGGAGTTATGAATTTATATATTATAGTATTATTACTGATACATGAATGTGTGAGGAGGGAGCATTGTAACAGCATCAGTCAGGGTGAGGCTAATTTGAACAATTTCATTATGCAGTAAAAAATGCAGCGTTTCCCTCTGAAATGCACTTTGCTGTTGCTTTCCACCACAGCTAATAATAGGAAATATGAAGTAATATATCATTCAAAAGGGCCATGTACTAATATTGACTGACTGAGATTGAATAGTGAGCTTAGGTGGGGCATTATTCAAGTAGAAGATGGAGATACTTCTTCCACTTCTGTTTGGTTCTGCAACACAGTGCAGCAGCTGATTTGATTGAAATTATAAATGTGCAGCTATGTGTTGCAAAAGTTCAAATGCATTCATGTTAAGTATTTCAGTTGCTAAAACAGATCATTTTGAGTGCTAAAATACAATAATTCATAGATTTTTTTTTTAGTTAAAACATTGTAGAACTGGACATACACTACCATTCAAAAGTTTGGGGTCACTTGGAAATGTCCTTGTTGTTAAAAGGAAAGCAGTTTTTTCAATGGAGATAACATTAAATGAATGATAAATCCAGTGTAGACATTGTTAATGTGGTAAATGACTATTGTAGCTGGAAACAGCTGATTTTTAATGGAATATCTCCATAGGGGTACAGAGGAACATTTCCAGCAACCATCACTCCTGTGTTCTAATGCTACATTGTGTTAGCTAATGGTGTTGAAAGGCTCATTGATGATTAGAAAACCCTTGTGCAGTTATGTTAGCACATGGATTAAAGCGTGAGTTTTCCTGGAAATCATGGAATAGTCTGGGTGAGCCCAAACCTTTGAACGGTCGTGCATAAGAAAATTCTGTAGATTTCATGCTTGTGTTTTCGTCTCTGTGATGACATGTCTCCATCCTCACAGAGCCTCCAGATGTAGCTGCATACTGTAACTGTATTAGATAAACAGGCAGCTGCCATCCTCCAACAGTCTGTGCAGCAGCAGCAGAGCAGGGACCAGTGGTGACTGAAAGCCCCAGTGAGGCTCTCGGTCCTGGGGGGCCACTCTTCACACCCGCAGGGCTCGAGGGTGAGCTGGGTGTCCCTGTCTCCCCCCTACTCCCTCCCTCACAGCTCTCTGGATGTTTGCTGTCTTCCCGTGGCCCATCAGGGAGACACAGTCTGGATATCAAGCTGTCACACTGAAGAGATGTAGTATCTGCCTGCTTATGGTTTCTGTATGTTGTAACCGCACACAAACAGCTTGATATGAGCATTAACATTCATGAACAACTGTTCCATTTGGGATAGCAGAAGTCATACACGATCACTTACACACTTATCTCAAGAGTTTTATGAATTTGAATGACTGCTTGGAGCAGATTTAGGGATATGCTTCTTTACCTACGATATATCCCGCTTTAAAAGGAGCCAACAAATAAGTAGAGCTGAGTTTTTACAGAATGTTAGTCTGATAGGCAGCAATAGTCAAGCTCAGAAGTCCCTGGCTTCACACATATCGCCTTGTTTTACAGTACGCAATATGTCTTCCCAAATGAATGATTATTCAACACTTCAATACACAACAGACCTCTATTGCAGCAAAGGCGCAAGAGGAAGAACAAGAAGGAAGAAGCAAAAAGAAAGAAAAGTGAAACAAAGTTGAGTGGTGCCAGCTGCTTTGCCATCTGTCACTGTCATGGCTGTAATTTGTGATATGTTGAAACAACTTTCTTGAGAAGTGCTGGAGATAATCCGCCATTGTTTCCATTTGCAAGCCCCTGATAGTCCTCTCGGTCTTCCAGCGAGCGAGTTCAAAACGGGGTTTGATGGACGTTGCTGATGGCTGACCAATCCTTCAAACGTTTGTGATTGTAGAAATAAACTGTTGTCCTCATCATCTCTTTATAAGGAAGTTTTAGTCGAAGCTCCTTGTTAGAACGCCAGGATAATGGCACTATAAACCATCTCCAAAATCACACATTATTCACAGCAAAGAGCTTTCTTGTGCACTGTCACTTGTAGAAATTCTGCAGTTCCCCCTCTTCTCTTTTTCTCTTGGTCATATTGGCGAGGGAAGTGGAGAAACACAGAGGCTCTGCTTGCTTCACCTCCTTCAGAGAAAGAAGGACAGCCACCCTACAGGGAGGCAAACCCCTGCTGGTAGACCTTGATAAGTCCTCGCTGTCCCCTGTCCTGGCCTTAGCCCTCTGATCTTCAGCCTAGTTGGCTCGGGGCCTACCGAAGACAAAGCCCTGTCAAAACGACTCGGGACGGATGAACAACCAAGCAGAAAAATTCAAGTCTTCTAACAAAAAACAACAAACACAAAAAAGGTTAGCGTTGAAGATAAGAAAGCTGATAGGTGCTCGAGGAGATGAAGGTCTGGACAGTGTCCATTCTCTCCCTGGTGGTCCAGCAGCGCCTCATTAGATGGATGTGTATGAGGCTGTCAAAGCAGGAATATTATACCACGGGGTCGTCAGCAAACTAATTGGGTAACAAAGACCATTTCCAGCTCGGGAAACCCATCTTTTAACAGTCCGTGTGCTGAGACTCTGATAAGAGAGTTCACGTCTAATGCATTTAGTGAGGGGCAAGTTCACCATCTTTATCTTATTTACTTAACTTGGTGTAAATATTGTTGGTCTTTTACAGTGGATTTAGTAAGACCCCATTTCTCTGAAGTGCATGTAGGGATCAAACTATTGAACAGTGCAGCAGTACGTCGATGATCAGGTGGTATGCAAATCACAGATACCTCCGTTCCGTTTATTCCGTTGTTAGAACAAAGTTGTGTTTCAGAGGCAGTTCATGTGTTTCTTCTCTTTGTTCTTAATCTCCTGTGATTTTCAGTGTATTGTGCTTTCTCCTGTGTTTGTTATAATTAATATTCTGTACACTCAGATATGAGGAGAGCTCAGAATCAGAGGGTGCGACTGGCTGCACAGAATGAAAGCCTCCTGAAATATAAAATCACATACAGTAGATGCTACTCTAATGCATCATGGAATTTAGAACTCCACCAGAGAAGAGAGGGGAGTTCAAAAGAATATTAAAATCCAATACCTAAAGGGGCACAGAGGTTTATCTAAAGTCAGGGGCTTTATTCAAGCATCATGCCTACTATTTTATTGTTTGTCTTTATTTACTGCCTCTGACTGATCCTAGTCTTCAATGTGTGGTTATGAGAGCAGGGATTTGTTGTGACCCCATTGACTGATTGACTCCTGAGTTCCCTTTTCTTCTTCTTTGAAGAAATCCCCCATCCGCATGTTTATTTCCAACAGAGAAAGAGGTGGATCTGTCCAGAGAATATGCCACCTGCCACCTTGACCCCCAGGGGCCATGGTAATATCCATACAGGTGAACATTACTGGCTCCGGGTTCCCTATTATGTTCCCTCACACTGCTTCTTGCTGCTCAGGGAGTCAGACCTAACTTACATGCAAAAGATCAAACAAGTCCTTCCCAATTGAATTCAAATGGGAAATTCTGAGTAATTCAAACAGTGAGTAGTGAAGCGACAGGGCTGCTCTGTCCTCTGACCAAAGCCAAACACAAGGAGTACATGTGTGTATATGTGCACCGTACCTCCAAGACATGGCCGAGTCCCGGAGCACACGCATTACAAATTCAGCGTTCTCTTGTTTACAGCTTCAAATAGTTCTCAGGACATACACATTAGACGTAGTTACGGCAGTACATATGCAGGTACTTGTGAAGCTGAATTAAACAGTCACCACTACAAAGAAAGCTGGAGACATTGTGGTTTGATGCTGACGGGCTAGAGAAGGTAGAAAGGAAGGAGAAATGTTTTATATACGTGTAAGTTTTAAAGGTAAAAGAGATGAGAGATGATAGGAGACAGGTGGAGGAAAGGAAAGGAAGGGAAAGGAAAGTAATTAATAGGAAATAAATGATGGGAAAGAATATAACAGGAAAGGAAAGAAAATGGAAGGAAAGGAAAGAAAGGGGAAGAAGACAGGGGTGGAGAAAGGAGGTTGCTTGTCTCCAGGGCAGGTACAGCTTCCACTAAACTGTTTGGCTTTAGAGTTGGAGCACCTCAATGTGCCTGAAGGTGTTGAAGAATGGAGAATGGATAGAGTTCCCCCTCCTTACCAATCACTATTCTTCACTCCTCTCTGATTTAGCAAGCAGCAAATGCATTTTTAAAAAACAATAACATGTCTAGATGTGCTATTTGTATTTTAGCTTTCCTTCTTCATTGACATCCTGAGCAGCCAATCATTAGTCTGCTTTATTCTGTCTTTAAGAAAAGCAGCTGCACATACAGTAGTCGTGCCATGCCAACCATAGTCAATATAAATGCGACCACTGTGAGCATTTCAATGGAGTGAAATAAGTAATAGCTAATGCAGCACATGAACTTTGATGCTTACAGTCCAGTCAGCAGGATAAAAGGTGATTTAAATGAGAAAATATTTATTCCCCATAGTGGCGCCATGATAGCAGCAGCCAAATAAAGGCACATGCGCACAGTGATGGGTGTCCCTTTAAAGATTCCGGGAACAGCAGTGACTCTCTCAATTTAATCGATTTTAAAATGAAAAGTCAATTTAACAAAGTTGAAAAGAGAAAGATGGGCTAAGGGAAGAAAAAAGCATTCTCTTGCACTCAAGCAGTAAACTAACTGCCGCACAGAGCAGGCAGAGATTTCAGCTGAATTATCTCCCACCTCACATTTGCTCTTAGGCAAGCAGTTTAAAAGCCAAGCGATTGAGCCAGTGATCCAATTTGAAATGCAGAAATGATTAGAGCAGCTTGCCTCATTTCATATCGAAATTCTCTGATTTATGACAGGGCACCAGCCAAGATCTATCTCTAAAGGGAATTAGTGTGCAATTCCTGCATATTTCTGTTATTTAGTCTCCCAATAGCAGATGCTATAGCCTTAGAGAGAGGGAGAGAGGAGGGAGAGAAAGGAATGAAAGCAGTATGTAGGTATCTTTTCATTTCAGCAGATGTAACCATGGCCATTTAAAAGAGGAGGAAATGACACAAAAGCAGACTTGAGAAATGGAGGTATTTCCCACTTTATGTAGGATGTTGACAGAGAATCTTATTTCAGGATGCAATAAAAAAAACAGGCAGCACCTAACTAAGCGTACATACGAGCTTTTTTGCCAGCATGGACAGCAGTGGGAGAACACAGACGGCGAGGTTGGCTTTGGCCGTTTTTATTCGACAAAAAAAAGACCCTTGCAACCCATCCATCCTTGAGGCTAAGAAAATATTAATACGCAGAGCGATAACGAGGGCTAGAGGAAAATCTCCCTTAATGAAATTTCCAGTTGACCACATGCAATTTGTTTCATCGCAGTGAACAACTAATTGCAATGGACGTTATCAAGGTGTGAGTGTGCTGTCTGCTGTAAACTGACTGGTAAAACAGGTACAAATCCTTTATCCTCACTCCCATGTTAGAAACAGAGAACATATAAACTTGACATAACCCATACATAAGCTTGTTTTTTTTTATATATACTTACACTGCTGGTATCGTTTGAAAAGGACATGGCACTTTGAGACATGCTGTCAGGTCAACACTGGTCAAATGTAATGCAAGGACGGAAAAATCACGTTTTTATTAATAATTCAAATTGCAAAAATGTTGAAAGAAGGATTTAACTGAGAAATAAAAAGGGTGACTATTCACAAGATGTAACATTTGGACTGGTGTTTTTATTTTAAAATGGCACTACTTTCACATGGAGTGGGTGTTGGAAGCTGAATGTATAAAGCCAGTGAATGTCTTGAGATATTCAGACAGAGTGGTTTTGATCTCTCAGTTGTCTAAATCCTGCAGCTGTGGGATCAAGACGGATACAGTGCCAGTCAGTGACCTTGGTGGAAGGAGGGGGGAAGCGATGAGGAAAATAATCATTCCCACCAAGGTTTGTATCGATTTCACCTGCCCTGACCATGAAGCGGGTTAAGAGTAGCCAGTGGTGGTGAAATGGTCAGCAGTGATATCATTAGCTTGTTGTTTACACAGGGAAGCAGGGAGTTAGAAGAAGGCTGAGTGTCACAAGCCAGTTTCTTCTTCACCTCCTTCAGCTGATCAGAGGATCATGGTATCAAGGAGGGATTAGTAGCGACTTGGGATTTGTGTGATTGGTTAATTTATTGCGGTGATGGCAGGTCTTTCATCTATGGCAACATTTAATCAGCGCAGCCACAGAGGCTATTACAGGTTAGCTCCTTTCTGGAGTCAGTCCGGCTGTGCCATCAGCTCTATCACAATTCCCCTGAAATTTCCAAATTATCTGGAACAGGCTTTAGCTTCTCAGTAATAAAAATTAGAACAGATTCCTGATAGAAGCTTTTGCTCACACAGGGCCAATTATAAATAGTACAGCCCTGCCTTGGAAGAGGGAAAAGGGGAAGGGGGGAAAAAAATCCAAGTCTGAGAGATGTGCACGGAACTTATCGTTCAGCCCCTGCTCCGCTCTGATCCAAATCCGTGTGGCTGAAAATTTATATTAGATTTTATCACAGAGGCCTAAGTCTAGAAAAATCAATGAAGGTTATCTTTTATGTTGCAGCAACTTGTGGAAATATTGATTTTCATTTTATAGCGAATTTGGAGCATCAGTTTGTAATCACTTCCTCGCTGACTACACTGTTTTGGTCACTGTATCTCTTACACGAGCAACGGTAACAGAGCTCAGAGGGAGAAAAAAATAAAATACCGGGAGAGTATTGAAACCACTGGAGTGAAGGCAGAGGGTGGATAAACCATAACACAGTACACAGAGAGGAAGGCCCGGGAGGGAGGGTTACAGGCTCTGACAGGGATGATAGTCTGTAAACTGATATTAAAGACGGTATCTATAGAAACATAACAAATATTTACTTGTTTTGCAATATTTAGACATTTAAATGTCTATTCCATAAGCGTGTGATGGACATGTTAATAAATAAGATTAGAAAAAATATTAAACTTTTTGCACTTTGACACTATAAGCGAAGACATCAAATAGGAAACACATTAAGATCATCCCGTGTAGACATGCAAATAGACAGATTTTTGCATCTGACACATTAAACTAGCCAACAGGGGTCAGCATATTTTCCAAACTCCTTTCAGTGTGCTGTTTTTGGACAGGAACAAGCCTCCATACGTCACATCCCCCCGATTGTGTGACTGGTAGCAAGACGAGGAGTTTGTTTCTATAAAGCCAGTTCATCATGTGCTGCCTCGCTCCAGGGAAATCGTAATTTTCTGCCTGTCAATCTGCATTGCTTCTGGCCTCGGCCACTTAGGCCAACTGATCCAGTTGTACAAATGTTTTCATTTGCATTTGCAGACGCTCCTCGCTGCAGTGACGCCGCTGTGTCTTAATCCTAAATATGTTGTGTGCAGTTGCTCTCGTGCATTTCTTTGTCTTAGTGACGGCTGCTACATGCGGCATTCTTACAAAGCACATATTGTCACTATAGATGCTCTATGTAAATCTGCACTCAGAGACTGTCATGGGTTGTTGCTGCTCAGTTTCCAACAAAAAGAAGCAAAGGAAATAGTAGAAATAGACAAATAAATCAAAAATAATAGACAATTAGAATTTTAAAAGTTCCTACACACAGCAGTAGCTAAGGGAATAATTGTGTTTACTGTCATGAATCTAACAAATTTTGTGTGATTTTTCACAGTGGGTGGATGTTTCATTAATGTGGTATTTTGTCTCTGTTGGCTACATTAAGAGCAGCTGGAATATCATGAATTCCCAGAGGCACAGAGGGATGGCAGAGAGGCCTCTCGCTGCTGAATAAGAGATGGCTCCAGTCTGGAGATCTGAGAAAGGGTTAATCTGATTCCCATTTCAGATAGTCGTCCTAGCAACAATCGGCCGGTCTGCTCTGCTCCTTTGACAGGGGTGTGAGATTTTCAGGTTAGCCAGATAGAAGACTTTATTGTGAGGCTAATTTGAAATGTGAAATCGCGGATGACTTAAATTACAGAGGTCCCCTCTCTCTCATCTGCTGCCAGGACGGGATAAGAAGATGCCAGGAGAAGGAATAAGAATATCAACAGACACAATTTACTGTCTGTGTTTGATCAGTTTGGCAGTGCAGTTTGCCAATGTGCACAGCTATATATAAAGAGAGACTATTAAGAAGTCTCTCTTTATTTAGTGTCTGCATTTGTTTCCTTAATTTCGCCGACAAAACCCAAACAGATTCCTATCAGCTCTGCGAGATGTATTCGCTATTTGTAAATAATGCTCTCTAAAAAAAAAAAATCTATGTCCTCCAGCCCCCGACTAGATAGAGTTCATGGAAAGAGGAATGGGCGGGTGGAGGAGTGGGAGGAGGAGGGGGCATGCAGGCACAGTGCCGGAGCACAGTGCTCATCTCTTGTGCATATCTGTGCCAATTCAGACCTTTAACATGCTCAAGTGACATTTGCATTTATCCTTGAAGGTTGTTGCCTTTTGCGGGGGAGAAATAAGTGAAAAGCACGGGAGAGGACTGGTATTTTTTCTGTTGCATTAGGCAGATGGACAGTGTCCTGTCACTGGCTGCCTCAGATGGAAAAAGGAATGAAGTGTCGAGATTGCAACCCAACCCATTTTCTCTGAGCTAAACTATTTCTGTAACATCCTAATGAAGGAGGGGGGGCCCGAGGTTCAAAAGTAATGGCCTTAAAATACTGGCATTTTGCCTTTGAGTAATAGGCTACTGTACCCAGCTGCCTAAGATGTTGCTACCACTCCCACACAACATGCACACAACACCGCCAACGCATCATTTCACAAGAAGCCAAAAGAAAAAAAAAAGACCAAAATAAAACAGAATAGAAAATCATATGAGGATAAATAGAGCAAGCAGATCTGGTGACACTGCACCATGTGAATCTATTATGGTGGATGTTGCTCTCTATCTCGCTGTTTTATTTTTTCTTGCCGAGGAATAAAACTCCACGTTTGACCTCTGACCAAGAAGAAAAATGACCTTACACATTCAGAATAATTTTCCGGCATATTATAAAAACTCTAACCTCAATCGCCCTTTGAAATGGATACTGATTCTTTAAATTCTTCCCTGCTTGTTTCAGGAAATAGCGAGATCCTGGCGATAGAGAAGCACAATGTGCCCAAAGTTCACTGCTGAACACTCGCTTCCTTCTCTCTGAAAGTCACCACCTTTTTTTCCTCTCTTTCTTTTTTTTTCTATGATTCTCAGACACCTGAGATGATATTCTTAATCTGGGAGATCTGACGCTGGATCACTGGGTTCAATCGAGGATGATAATTCTTCCCTTTTGATACAGTTCAGGCTTTTGCACACATTTGCCACCACTCCAGCTGCAACTGCAGCTTTTGTCTGTATCCCATAATGCGCACACACACACACATATACACAAAACCTGCCCTCAAATCTGCTCCGCAATGTACAAAAAAAAAAAAGGGTGATTGGGGTGGACTTGAGTTGCATGCTGCATAGTTTCCGAAATTGTCTCTTTATGGCCATTCAAAGCTGCAGAAGAGCGTAACTCAGTGGTTATTAATGTTTCTTTAATCACCAAAATAAGCAAATGATTAGTGTTTGTTATCTGTCCTCGACCAGAAGACGAAGAGCACGGTCCCGGTGGTGCTGAGCGCCGGCCCCAGGTGGCTGCTGGATGTGACTTGGCAGGGAGCGGAAGACAACAAAAACAACTGTGTGGTGTACAGCAAAGGTAAGCAAGCAGCGCCGGCATCCCGTTATCTCTGCACAGCGCAACACAACACGCCACAATCCTCCATCCACTCCTCTCCTCTCCTCTCCTCTCCTGCCTGTCTCTCTCTCTCTCTTCCTCACAGTCTGTCTTTCTTTTACTTTTCCTCTTTTCCTTTCTCCCCCCACTTCTCAAAGTCACAAACACACAAATAATTGCATCTACAAGCAAACACAAAAAGACATGCGTACACACACTCCCACACCATATCTGTTTTTCCCATCCAAGGAGTAATTTATATCACTAAAACTCTGATTAGGAACTGAGAAACATCACTTGACACACAAAGTTAATGGTCTTTAGATTTCACAAGGTAATTAATGCCCCTTTTTTTCTCTTTTATACTAAGTGAATCCCTATCTCAGGGCAGATAGCGAGGGAAGCGTGAGTGGAGATGGGTTTGCCACTTTGCTTCATTTGTTCTCTCGCTAATTCAGCCAAGCTTTAGGCGCACATCTTTAATAAATCAGCCGTATTCATACAAACCCCTCACTAGAAGTGGATTTATGTAAATATGTGTGGGGGGAAAAATACAACTATCTGTCAGAAAATCCATGTTGTTCATTCGAAAGTGATCCTTAAAAGCAGAAAAAAAAACTCAAATGACCCCCCCACACGTCATAAAGATAAACTCCTCAATCTGCAGCATTGTGTCCAGAAAACCCTCATTAAAACAGCCCCAACACAGATCTGTGCAGAGCTCAGTTTGTTGCAGATTGTATGGGAAGATGCTTAAACTGTGTACAGCACTGACACTACAGTCTGGAGCTTCACTTCTCATGAAAGCACAAGGCTTCTGCAGCTATAATTGGGTCTTGACGGGTGTTAACCAGAGAGACACAGCAAAATAAATACGTAAATAAAGATGTGTTTGGATTCCAAAGGGTGAAGGGAAAGGGCTCCATTTATCACTTTTCAAAAATGATTACCCCGTGACAATACCCCCAAAGCTGAAATGGAGCTTCTTCTCCCTCAAAGTGAATAAGTGGCAGGAGTGGGATTTGCAACCCGGATTTTCGGTCTCCCAATTCTCATCTACTAATCACTAGACTGCACTGGGGAGTTATCCTCTTAACCGGCTACTTAACTTTGTGCTCTTTATCACCAAATCATTAAAGTTTTGATAAGCTGTTAAAGAAGATTATGCACTTCTTTAAAATCTTCTAATCTTTTTGCTCAGAGACTGACTATATGAAACAAAAAAATAGCAGGATTTCTCACTTTATAAAAATGAAGCATTTCCTCTGCCAGTCTTCATACATGTATCGTGCAGATAGCATCAGCACAGGCGAGCATCATCACCTCAGCTGTGTGTTGCCGGCACTTCCTTTGTTTGTCACTTTCAGCTTGACCTTATTAAATTAAACACAATAACATCTCCAGACGACCTCTTGTGAGAGTTGTTCTGTGTTGTACTGTATAAGTTCATTACTCTAAATCCTCCACAAGAATCAGCACACGCTTGCCAACTGATAATAAATGATAATAGAGGAATTAATTTACATCTCAGAGTAGAAGTTAAATATCTCTTGTCACCTCAAAGTCGCTGTGAGACGACCAGAGTTTAAAAGAAAGTCGATTCTGTGTATTTCCATGTTTTTGGGAAATATTAATTTAGCAAATGTTGACGTTTTGTCATGATTCTTCTCTTAAGTTTGCATTTGATGAAAATGTTCCCCTGTGAAACAAATGCTACAGTAAATATCAAAGGTGTGACACTACTAGGATAGCACAAGGCACACAAATTCAGGCTGTGTAATTCCATACTTGACTCAAGCAGCTTTGTAGCAACTTTGCCAAAGAGCGTTGGATAAATCGGTTGGGTGTCCGTTTCTCTCGGTTTTTCTTTAGCAAAAATTGCTCCACATTTTGCTCCTGGCAACTTTTTTTTTCTCCACGTGGACTTGGAGTAAGTTCAGAAAGTGGTGAAGTGTTTGATGCCGTTCAGCCGTTTGACTCTTGCGTCCAGACTGTGACTCGATTTATGCCTCTCATTCTTCTTCATCGCCTTCTTTAAATATTCCAATCTGCATGTGTGTGCACCCTCTGGAGGTGACATTGAAATTGAGTGCCAGCGTGCTGAAAATGTCAAATCTTTGTCAAATTCAATATTGAATTTGGTCTTTTTTCGCTGTAGTTTTGAAGCTGTGCTGGAATTGTATTTATCGTATCGACCCTACCGTGGATCAACCGAAGGAAAAAGGCTTCTCAGAGTCCAACAGGAACTTTCTTCTCACCTCGAAAAGCTGAGGCCCAGATTGTTTATATCTTCACCCCTGTGCTGTTTCCCCTCTGTCGGCAGCTTCATTGCTCCCTGAGATGCGTTATTTATGGAAAACAGTGAATATCTCAATACACAGTACGCCTGCAGAATATGTTTTGGCTCACGTTTCAGTGGTCTCGGCTTTCTTTATGGCTGCCTGCGAAGATAGTAGCAGTTCACTTTGGATGCTTGCCAGTGTGAATCTATGGGGGAGTATCTCTAAGTAAGGACTGGTGATTGGTTTGAGTGGCTGTAGCTTAGTGTTAGGCATTCTGTCCTATGATTTCTGCTTTACATTTTGTACAACTGCTCATCCTCTATCCCCGAAACTGGTCAGGAAGCAGGAGAAAATATGTGTGGAATGAGAGAGGATAGGATTCAGCAAAATTATTCCACTGAGAGTTGTATCCCTGCAATGTGCTATGTATAATACATGCACTGGAGTGTGTAACAAGCAGCAGGATGGAGTAGCCAGGTCCCCCACGGGGCGCCCCTGGTCATCAGCACCAAGACAAGCCAACCCAACACTGTCAAATATAGATTTTTTTTGCCTATTTTTGGGATCCTACAATTCCTATTGCGAGCAAAATGCTGTCTTTCCCGGCAATTTGTACTCTGTCTTCTTGTCTGTATCGTTTTATCCAGATGAACAGAAAAAAACATTTAAAAAAAAAAATAGAAGTCAAAGACCATGAGTAATGTTTGAGTCATTTAAATGTCTCAAATTAAGATTCATAGAGCCATTTCATGAATATAAATTCTTCTTAGAATTCCCTTTCTTGCAATAAGAGACAGCAAGAGCCCTGAAGTGGAAGTAGGAAAAGTGCAATATCTGTTTTTCCCAGGCTGTCAGCATGGCCCTGTTTGTTTTACATTAAACTCCCAGGAAGAGCCTTAGCAGCCAGCCATTACTAAAACTCTCAACTCTACTACTGCGCTAACTCATTATCGAGAAATCCACCTGGAACTCCCACAATGCTCTCCTCCACACTCCGACAGTTTCTTTGAACCGCTGAAGTTATAGAAACAGGCAGCAAGTCTGCAGAGTAATTATATGTTACAGTAACACTGGAGACTGAGGAAGGAGGGAGGGGGGGAGTGACAGACAGGGAAAGAGAGAAACCAGTGGAGAATTTGTCTTTTTTGTACAGATAAACAACAGATTGATAAACAATGCAGCTGGAAAGTAGGAGAGATTGAACAGAGAAAAGAAAGTCAGCTGCATTTTGATTTGGTTCATCTCAGATCTCCCTGTTGAATATGGTACCGACAGAGATTCAGTTCAAAATGCTGCAAACCTGCCTGATTTTGGAGGAATTTTAACAACTGTTCAGGGAGTCATTGTTACCGAACCCAAGTGTGATGCGATCATTCTGTCAAACAGGAAAGGATGCGAATAGTCTGTGTTTTACTTACTGTGAACAAGTCCCAGGAAAAGAACAATGCATTCGCCCATCTCTAGAAACTTTTCAACCTCTCCACCCTCACAGTCCCAAGCCCTTTGGTTAATACTTGATAAAATTATCCCACACATACTTCATTATTATTATTATTATAAAACACCAACAACCAGGGTACTGCAGTTTTTACCAAATGTCACTCAAACAGAGTAAGTAGTGCGTTTGTGAGGGACTATTTTCAGCAGCGTATTATTACACATTACAGCTCTAGGATAGTTTACATGGGAGTCAACTTCAACTACAGTTGATTTTGATAAAGGAAATAATGTTTTTAATAGTTTAGTCAACAACAATGGAGTTTCATGATACAGAAGAGTAATTATATCAGGCTTTCAGTACACACACAAAAAAATGTTATTTGCTTTTGGAATATTCATGAGATTTGTGGACAAAAAGAAAAGTATAGGATATCACCTGGCTTTTTTGAAAATGCATCAGCTCTTACTGTGGAGCTCAATCTGATTTTAACACTTATTACATCAGTTATATCTGATCATATTTACAGAGGAAGTTTTGAAGTCAGCATATTACCCTCCCTTTATGTGAAACCTCTCGCCTGCTGCCGATTACACAATTGAAATCAGACTCTGTCAGATCTGAGCTCACAGTTAAAAAAAAATTACATTTTAGGACTAAAATACAATATATGGCTCAATTCATTCTTAGCGCGAGCCTTCATTGTGCTTACCCCATTGTTACCTGATATCTGAGCCCATTGAAACTATACACATTCAATGTGACCACATTATGTGGCATTATTCAGAGGTCACCTAAACTTTTCAACCGTAAGCCTCTTAAGCCAGACCACATTCAGATACAGCATGTCCAATAAGTCTCCAGAGCAACTTAGCCCATTGTTCGTGCAGAAATTGACCAATGTAACTAGGCCGTTTTACATAAGCCCGGACAGTGCAGAATTAGCTAACTCACTGTGTCTTTGTATTATTTCCTATTCTCTAAGTCCTCACAATCAGATCCTCTTTATGCCTTCATTTGCTCTTTCCACTGATCCAGAGCTGTGGACCTCAGAGGCAAACGATGAACTAGCATGACCTGCCTGGACAGATGTAGTATCTGTCTGACTCTTATTTTTAATAAAACCAGCCTTGTAACGTCCCGTGCAAAGATATTTTGAGCTTTTTTTTCCCTGAGAAATGACAGCATGAAACGGCGCTGTTTCCTACACTGCTCTCTGTCTGGTAGCGTGCAGCATGAAATGGTGACAGGAGAGGACTCTTACAGTTCAAAATTTAATTGTTCATTTCAACCCTCCTCTTTTAAAATGACTGCAGCAAATAGGAGGTGCGAGGGTTATTATCTCTTATCTGGGAACATAGCGAAATAGTGTGACTGAATAATAACTAAACAACTGACACAATGTAAAAATTTCATTATCAGTGTATTAAAACAAAATTGTACCCTAAAGGAGTCCCCACCACAGCTCCGAGCAGCCGACTAATTATGTTTAATTAAAAGACAACAGAGATCAACAGAATCGTTTTCATTAGGAAATTATTAATGATTCCACTGCAACAATAATTGATTGCACTGAGCCACGCGATAACTCGGTACGGTCAGGCTGGAGTGAGCCGGGTGGAGAGGAGCTGCCGGTTTAGGCATTTGGCAGCTGTTGAGCAGCGCGTCTTGTAGCTGAAGCTTCCACACTCGCAATTTTAGGAGAAGCCATAAAGCTGGCTTTATGAAGAGCAGAGGAGGAGGAGGAGAAGGAGAGAATGTTGTGGGTTAAGGACAGCAAAATCCAAATCATACGGCAATCTGAGAAGTCTTAACCATCCCACACATGCATTTAAAAGACACTGATGCACGTACAAGCACATGTCATGAAGCACGAGTGAGATGGGAACACACACTCTTATTATTTTCTCTTGTCTCTGTCTACAAACATATTCAGGGGACCACATTCAAGAGGGCGTTTTCTTTGGTTTTTTTCTTTCCGTCTCACTCGTAAGCATATGAACTACATGCACACACCCGCACACACACACACAAACACACACACACGGGCACTTTGCTGCCGCTCCATTCAGAGCCATGTGAAAGACGTCAGCTCCAGACGCTTCCTCCGACAGCCTTTTATGTGCATTGTTCTCATGCCGCGCAGCCGGTTTCCCTGTGCTAGACAGTATAGCACAGGCACCAGACACCCACTCTGCCACAGCACCCACAGTCACTGCAAACACACAGACCATTACCAAAAATTCACATAATAGCCGCTGACACATATATGTCCATCTGCATTCAGCATGGACTAAGCCTTGAGACAAAAAACAACAGTACGGGGAGAAAACGTAAAAGAAGTGATGGGCACTGATGAGGGGCAAGATTGTTCTTTCCATATATCCCCGTTTAACATTTTTGTAGCTGCACATGTTGGAGTATGTGCTTGTGATTTGTGTTGTGTGTGCCTGCCTGAGAGTATAGCCGGTCGTCCTTGTATCAATGCCACGGAGGGTGTCAGGCTAATGAGCGTGGGCTGTCCTTAGAGCAGGAGGGTTTGGGTTGTGCCATTCACTCTGCATATTTAAATGCCTTGTAGAGCTTAAGTAGGCCCACTTTTCCATGTCAGGGCAGCGTTCAATCCTGCTGCGACCATTAATTATGATACCATTGTGCTCCAGTGTGGCTAATAAGAGTGATGTATTGCACCCTCGTGGCATTATAATCATCTGAGTGAAGTACCTGGACTACACTGAGCTCGCTTTAAGCACCACGCTTAAAAAAAAAAAAAAGAAGAAGAAAAAAATAGTGAGTGAAGAGGCAGCTTCTTGCCTCCTCTTAGTCTCCACCACTGGCTGCATTGGTTATTGCTTCTACATGAGAGCGTGTCACAGATTTACCTTCTGTATAATTGTATAATCAATGAAAAGAAATGCTTTGGTATTGATCATGCAGGAAGGCTGATTGTGTGTCCGGGAGGGAAGACTCACACACATTCAGCCACTTGCACCCAAGTACACGAGCATTGAAAGCTCAAAAGAGTCATTGTTTTGGATTTTTTCCCCCCCTCTTTTTCGGCCATGCATGTGCCCTCTGCCTATCTGAGCAGTGTAAGTATGTTCTATGAGTTATCTGCGTCGCTTTCGCAGATGTCTCTGCACACAGATCTGGTTAAGTGGATTTTAAGGAGCTGCTTCTTAATATTTGGAGCATGTCTCCCCAGTATTGAATGTGTTCAATACAGATGGGAAAAAAGATCACATTTTATTACATTAATCACTGCAAGTTAATGTGATTATATGTACTTTATATTTCCCTTCTTAACTTCCCTCCCTTAACGGCATAATCAATGACCGTTTTTATATTCATTGAAAAATTCTGCGGATATGAAAATAAGCCTGTGCGAGGTTTTTTAATCTACTGCGGGATCTTGAGTCAGTAATTAAAGAGTCCATTCTGTGTGTGTCTTCTAAAAGCCCTTAGCCTGCTTTTAGGCCTGGGTATGATCCAGCCCACCGCCTCCATCTCTGCTGTGGTAAGTAGGTGTGAAAAGCATTGTCAGTGTGCTTCAGGATAAAGCCCTGCTGTTGGATGCCATTGGTCAGAGTCACCCCCCCAACACACACACACACACACACACACACACACACACACACAATCCAGGAGCAGGTTGAGAGTAAGTGTGTGTGTGTGCAGGGATAATCAGAGACAAAAGCTGAGAGCCGGAGAGAGGGGCCTTTCTGCACATCCACATGGCCTTTTTTTGGAAGGGAGGGAGGCTATTTCATCAGACTTGAGGGGGGGTCACTGTGTGTGTGTGTGTGTGTGTGTGTGTGTGTGTGTGTGTGTGTGTGTGTGTGTGTGTGTGTGTGTGTGTGTGTGTGAGAGAGAGAGAGAGAGAGATGGAGGGACAGAGATAGAGGAATCACTGGGGTGGAGTGGTGTTTAGATCGTCAGTCAGCGTGATGGAAAACCACATGGTTAAAGTCTCTCTGAGGGTTGACACAGGACTGCAGCGAGTGGAACTAAACAAGTGAAACTGAGCCTGGGTGAAACTCTGATATAGTGAGGGAGAGAGGAGATGATCATACTATGAAAAAAAAAATCCCACAGAGAATGAAAAAAAGAACATGACAATGAATTTTTAAAAAACACACCACACTGACCGTTACAATGATACAGCTAGCATAGAGAGTACAGCAAACAAAAAAACAACAAAAAAAAACATTCAAGCTATAGGACCCGGCATGGACTCATTTTTCCTTTGATAATGTATACTCCTGCAAATCAATTTTTAGCTTGGGCAAAACATAATCAGATTTTCTCTGAAGAAATAGCTCGAGACATTACAAAATTGTTTTGTGGGGTCGCCACTGTGTTCATGCAGGAGAACTCAGTGATAACCTTTATACATACCTTTGCAGCTAATCCATTTTATTGATTGTACATCCACCTGGGTAGAAAAAAAGCACATGGCCCCATAGTGTTTAGAGCAGCGTATCAGTGTGATATCACAGTTTTTCTTTTCTCATTGCAGCGCACGAAGGAACACAACTGCAAGCCACCTCTAGCACCAGTACCTTATCTATGGGTTGTTTTATCATGAGATCTGGTCAAGGGATCTTAGCCATTCTACCCCTCTAAAAGTGCAATGCCACGGGTAAGGACATAGGGATGCATGAGGTTGGTTTAAAAATGAGCTGCGTAGGTGTGATAGCAGCAATTTGTAAATGTTCTACTTGGCAAACTTGTAAGTAATTCTGAACAAAAGCACAGTTAAACCATTTTTTATCTTAATTTATATTTGAAACGGAATATATTTCAGAAAAAATGCCATCAAGGTTGGTTTTGGCAATCAAATATGGTTCAGGGGACCATTTTTTAATGTTAAACAAAGGCTGTACTGTTGTAGCGTACAAGCTTGGTATAGCAAAGCCAAATTTTTAGGTATGTGGCAGGGGTTGATGGTTGGGCGCACGTAACATCTTACTTCTTCTACCAGCAGTCAACATCGGCTTCTTTTAATTAGGACCACATTATTTCGACAAGCAGCTACCTCTGGGGCTGAACAACGAAGCTAATGCAGAAGTGCAAAAAAACTGCAGTTCCTCAAATAACCACTTGAGGCTAGCTCTAAAATGAGTCAATCCAAATAGAGCCCTATGGCAAAATACCAAAATTAACAGCAGAAATAAACATATTTATAACCTTGTATAAATAGACAATTTTGGTCTCTTTATCTGATTCTCCCATTTCTGAAAACTGCAAAGGGGATACATTTTTATTTGACTCACCTGTTTAGGTTGTATTACGGCTTAAAATTATGCACACTTCAGGGAATGGCCACTTTGGGTAACAGGTGGGTCCACGGCCATGTTGATACTGATGACAGAGTCAGGCAATGACTATCGTTTAGTCCGAGTGGGCTGCAAACTCACTTTTTAGTCTTCCAGCGATCCCCGGCTTCATGTTACTTTACATAAAATGTATTCCAATTATTTCAAGTTTAGGGATTGGAATCAGTATAGGGGTAGAAATGGGCTATGTTATGGTTGAGGATGGACAGCTTTAGGCGAGGCTAGGGTTGGGGTTAGCAAAAAAAGGCAAATGTTAATTCATTGCCCTTGATGGACACAAACTCTGATCTGCTGCATGACAGTTTGATGCATTGCATCCCTAGCAACCCGTATGACATCAGTTCTTTCCACCTCACTACATATAGACCACAGAACAGTAATTCCTGCAGAGGCACTAAGCAATGGATATAAAATGTGAGGTGCAGAATCATCCAGTATGGACTTATTTCCTAGGGATACTGAGCTGCTGATAGGGCTCCAGATCATGACACAGTTGCATAGGTTGTTTCAAGTAGTTGTTGTGGCACAGTACAGTTACGTAACATCCTAATTTCTACATGTTTCAGGTTGCCTTGTCTGTGTGTTCGATGTGACAGTGACATTAGCTACTTATGAGCTAAACCCTACCTCCTGTAGGTTGTTTTAGTGCCTGAGCTTTGCTGACCTCTGCCTGTCGGCGCTGGGTGACAGAGATGGGTGGGTGACAGAGATGGGTGCCCCTGTTCTGGTGTGTGTGTGTGTGTGAGAGAGAGAGAGAGAGGGAGAGAGTGGACAAGCGAGCAGACAGGCGTGCTGTAGGTACAGTAGTGTAGAGGACTAGACATCGGTGTCGTCCAGGTCAGACAGGGCCATCCATTCTCTAAGCCCCAGGGAAGAGAGAGGGGGAGAAAGAGGAAGAAGAAAAGGAGAGAGAGGGGAAGAGAGAAGTGTCTGTGTGTGTGCGTGAGGAAAAAAGAGAGATGGGGGGGGCATTGATGCACTGTTTCTCTTAACTCTGTCAAAGCCACTCCATTGTGCTCCCCCGTGCAGTGAGTGGAAACCAATCTGTCATCGCTCCACTAGCCAGCATACTAGAGGAGGGCTAGACTGCTGGAAACACAAGTCTATTCAATGTGAAATGTAACTGGAATCTGAGCCCTTGGATAGCTGGATTGAAAAAAAAAAAAAAAAACCTGATGTAAGATTTTTTTGAACCCCGCTCTCCCACACACTGTGAAATGGAAGCCGTGAGTACAGTATTTGGGTCTGCGCGAGATAGGTTTCAGTCTCATATCTCTCCCTTTTTCACGGAGAGGTGATTGACATGTTTTGTTGATGGAACTCTATCCAAACCATGTGCGGTTTGCATAGGCATGAAGGGCTCAGTTAAAAACCTCCGCGCGCAGTATCACCCAGCAGAGTTGGCCTCCGTTGTTTAAAGATTTGGTTTTTCTTTCTGGCATTGACAATATTTAGACAGTCATAGTCACAGAGGGGTGACTGAGTAGCATGAAACAAAGTCTTCAAGTGGGGCTGTGAAGATTTCAGTCCGGCTCTGTTTCCTTTAGTACCCTGACACCCTCACACCTGTCACCTATAGAAACTCAGCATCAACATGACCACCTCTCCTGATGCCCTGAGCCTGCTAAGCCTGCATACTATTGAATGGTGGCTACTAATGCTATGTTCCAATGCCATTTGGAGTCACTGCTTCTCCTCTCCTCACAGGAATCCCCCTTGCGCCATTTTCCCTGTAATCTCCCAACTCCTCTCTGTTATGGGGTGGCTCGCCCGCTGCTCCCGCCACTATTTCACAGCCCCTCTCCTTCATACAACCAGCACCTCCACCATTTTAATCCCTTTGACCCAAACCCTGTGTGTTTCCCTGTATCAACAGCTCCTGGAGATTACATCCTGCCTGCCTCCTCACCGCTGCGTGCTTCAGTCACTGGGGCTGCAGCTGGCCGGTGCATACCAGGGTCTTAGTCAGACACTGCTGGGTGTGATAGCTGCTGTGGCTAGTTAGCTTTGTGATGGTCGTAGCCAAAGTGCAGGCAGCTTGAAGAGTAGGTGGAGGAGGATGGTGGGAAGATGGAGGCTACTAGGTACAAAGCAAGAGAGTCTTGGGGTCTCAGGAGAGAACATGTGGAAGCTTCATGGGTCCTCTGGCTTCAAAAAAAAAAGTTTGCTGCAGATGTCAGGCAGCTTGAGTAAACGAATTAGAATTTAGTTTGATTCCTCTCTTAGTTACCTCCCTATCACTAGACATAATGTGAGAACACCACAGATCATTCAGGTACAGCTTCTTTTTGTCGGCTGTAAACATTTTTGCAGTACTGCAGTCATTAAAGCTTAGTATGTTTCATCATTAAAATGTACTATATAGAAGATGGAAGTAAGGCAGCGATATCACATTTTAGAGATGCATAAAATTGTCTTTAGAAGGTCTTTTGAAAAATCCTGACTTCCTAACAGTTTTATTTTCAGTATTTGTCTTGCTCATCTTGTGTCAGCTGGAAATCAAAGCTTAACTAAATTACAAGCAGCAGAACTCACCACTGAACCTGCAGACTTTGTTATCTTTGATCGGCACACAGAAAAAGCAATAGACGTTCAAAAGGTGACACCGATGTCACATTGCAAGATTTCTGAGAGCCTTAAAATTTCATACAGGACTCCTTTCACTAGTGCAGATATTATATATTAAGAAAAAATGGAATAACTGAGATGATACAGTAGTGCATTTTATGAGCATCATATAGCTTCAAAGAGTTGTCAGAACAAGGAGATACAAATTACATACTGATATCACCTTAGAGTTGGAAAGTGTGTTTTCTGACTTCACACTGAGGGAAATTAAGAGGAAATCAGGGTTCAAAAGGTTACAGGAGTTATCTTGACAAAGCCTGTCATGATCCTCTTCTGCTTCTCCTGCACAGCTTGTCAGAGGAGTAAAGGGAGTGTTGGAGCAGGTTTGTGTCATTACAGTATGCTGAAGAGCAGCACTGAGGGCCCCTCCTCTTTCATGTAGTGTTTCTGGTAATGGGTTAGGCCTTTATTGATGTGAACTTATGTGATCATTGCATAAAGAGCTACCATTTCTGTCTCTCTCCCTCCTGCTCAGTTTTCCTGTGGGCCACATTAAATCAAGCCTCCGACCTAGACTCTAGTTAAATTAAACCCTATCAGCATGTTGCCCTCTCATATCGGAGAACAGGCCTTTATATAGACGGCCTGTAAATGGTGATTAGTGAGTGTTTTGATTAAAATTCACCCACACATGTGATACTCTGGTGGAGCCAATCACCTCCTTCTCTCCCTCCCTCTTTCTTGTCTCCGTGGCCGTATGAATAAACATACATTAAGACATACATGCCCACACAC
The DNA here is from genome assembly GCF_022539595.1 of Amphiprion ocellaris. Lineage (NCBI taxonomy): Eukaryota > Metazoa > Chordata > Actinopteri > Pomacentridae > Amphiprion > Amphiprion ocellaris. The sequence goes on from NC_072774.1 coordinate 31,368,213, forward strand.
ACATCCAAATCCGCCTCGCTCGCTTCCCTCTCTGGCTCTGTCTGGCCTGTTCTCGTGGCTCAGCAGAGTGCAAGGCTGATTTAAGGGCCCTTACAAATGGGAAGGTTGCAAGTGAAGACAAAAACCAGAGACAAATCACACCACAGCAGCCTCAAGGTTTCTACTAAAGCTATTCAACTGCAGGGGAGCGGCAGAACAGTGAAAAATATATACACACTCCATCCTGTCAGAACGCTTTTGGCTTATCTTGAGTGACTGTCAAGGCTGGGAATATCAGGGAATGGACAGAAATATATAAAATTAATAAGCCGCTGGATGTTGTCGGGAGTTATGATGCTTCATAAATCCTGGTTTGATCATGGCGGACAAGGCTTAAACCCACAGCTCCCTAATGCGCACAGCAGTGTTTTGGACTGGATTTTATTCTGTTTGGGAGATAGAAGCCCTTAGCTGGCAAAAGTAAGATTTATCTTCTCCCAATCCCCCCCTCTTTCTTTCATGAGTGACAAATATTAAAAAGAAGGCCTGAGGGAAGTTGGCAGCCATTACCACCTTTAATAGAAGGGCACAGGCGTAGCAAGGTGAAACTGGGGCCAAAGGCAGAGAAATGCTATTCAAAGGAAAGCGAGAGGAGCAGGAGAAGAGGGAGAAATTGCTACTAACTTATCAGTTGTACTCCCTTTGTCGGGTCAGGGGTCTTGGAGCTTTTGTTTGTTTGTTTGTTTTTTATACTGAAAGGATGGATGCTATCTCTCCCGCCATCCAAGCAGGTCTGCTCTGTCGAGGGCTGCAGGTAATATTTCATGTCAAGAATTAAGCAAGCCTACCCACCGACTGCCTTCTACAGTTACATGGCCACCACATCCATCATCGTCGCCTCTTCCTCCTCACCGCTGGCTTCTGTGGCAAAATGTAACTTCATACATCTACTCAGGTCCTGTACGAAAATACAGATTTGAGCTGCTCCTGCTTATATTTCCATTCCATTATTTACATTTTCTGCTATTCTATGCTAAATATAGTAAAACTGCAATTTTATTTGACAGCTGCAGTTTCTTTACAAATCAAGATATCAAGTACAAAATATAAGATGAACATTTAAATTACGATCCATTGCAAAGATGCAACAGCCAACAATAGCAATATACACTACCATTCAAAAGGTTGGGGTTTGGGGTGTTTTTCGTGTAAACTCCTACTTTTATTCATGTGCTAACATAACTGCACAAGGGTTTTCTAATCATCAATTAGTCTTTCAACACCATTAGCTAACACAATGTAGCATTAGAACACAGGAGTGATGGTTGCTGGAAATGTTCCTCTGTACCTCTATGGAGATATTCCATTAAAAATCAGCTGTTTCCAGCTAGAATAGTCATTTACCACATTAACAATGTCTAGACTGTATTTATCATTCATTTAATGTTATCTTCATCGGGAAAAAAAGCTTTTCTTTCAAAAATAAGGACATTTCTAAGTAACCCCAAACTTTTGAACAGTAGTGTATAAAATATGAGTTTAATCAATTAAGCAATTAATCACTTATTTAAAAAAAATAATAATAATAGGCTGCTGTTTTTATAATTGATTATTCTAACTTAAATTTTGAAATTATATTAGATTACAATAGACTTTAATGTCATTGAACTATCCTGGCTTTTCCTTGATTTAAGACAATAAAATGAGTTATTTTGAGGTAGAGGACATTTGAGGTAACGTTGTCCTAGAAACTTTTGAGGAACTCAGTTCTACCTGCATTTTCACTGAAAGACCCAGATGTAAATTTAATTCCAGGGAGACAGTTCCTGCTCTGGGGCTTTCTGGAGGTTCAGGAACTTCTTAGTTGGCCTGCAGCACTGACCTTCGCTGACTTGTCAAGTCCACTTAAGTTTTCTGCGGCACCATTATAAACCTCAGCATTTTTGAAAACCTCTAAGTATCTTGTTTTGGTTGCAGTTTGGCACCAACAAGTATCATGATGAAGTATCCTGAGAGCTTTTACACCCGATGGACCGGCGACACACTCCAGGCATTGTTGTTCATTATTCCAGAGGACAAGATTCGGGTTTGATAATACAATACAATACAATACAATGACTTTATTAATCCCTGAAGGGAAATTCAATTGTCTGGTCTCATCTGTTTACTTTTGAATTAAATAGTCTGATTGCTGATGGCAAGAAAGATTTGATACAGTAGTAGACATCAGGAAATGTGAATAACAAAGAGCAGGAGTAACTTATAGCCCTTGGAAAGTTCCTGGACATTTGTTCTTCCAAGATTAAAGTCTGTAGAACTTCTGATGGCAAAGCAGGTTTTAAATTATGGGTAATTGTGTTGTGCATTTTCACTATTTTCTTGCCTTACAATGCAAGCAACATATTGATCATGAAAGTAATCAGCTGATTTAAGCTCAGTGAAAACAATCAGTGGTTGCAGCCCTTTGTAAAATAGTTAAAAATGATCTGTAAAAATAACTAATACTGCTTAAAAATGTGAGCAATCTAGTGACAGCACAGTATATCCTTAGTCATTTTATATATAGCCTGTGGTTCCATTTCTCTGCATTAGGTGATGAATATTTTTGATTTTATAAGCACATTTTTCTTGTAGTAGTGGTAGTAATGTGTACCTTTACAGTGTAGTATTAGTCTCTTTAGTGGTCCAAACAGTACTTCGACCGGCGGCTGGCAGCTTTGTCTGATCCCCTTCCTCTCGCTAGGCTTTTTAGGTGCGTAGAGACGACAGCGGAGGAAAGGAAGAGACTAATTAGACCACCACGTCTAATCTCTGGGGCTTTACCTGTCAATAAAAATGTTGTCAGTGAAGATGAAGCCTCTTTAAATGAAAGGCTCTGTTGTTTTGATATGTAAAACACATGTCACAGTGTTTCAGTCACTAACAGCCTGATGAGACAAGTTGTCAACAGAAGTAAAATGACAACAAAAACATCTTTGCTGGACCAAATCAGAATAATGACATTCTAAATTAAGACTTGTTGTGCCCCCCCACCCCACCGCACCCGACGCACCCCCTGTTCTATTTGGGAGAGGTCATGCTTTTTGAACACAAGCTGTACTAAGTAAATTTATTCCACTTATTTCTTGTAACTGCATGAAAAAGTAATGAGGTGTTGGAGATAAATATATGAAGACAATAAGGCGTGCAGTCCTTTTCCTGTAGCTGCTTTTTGCGTCAATTAGCACATTTCAGAGCCTCAGAAGAATATCGCTGCCTTACGTAGCTCCTCAATATGCAGCATCTGACTTTTATCCAATTACATTATGTGAGGTCTGTGGGCACGCCGGGCACAGTGCACATAATGGAGGATGCCATCTTTGGTGTGATATTCTCCAACACTTTTCCATTGCATATGCCTATGGCTCTCACTATGAATTATTCAAAGGATTCATCCGCACAGAAGAGAGTGAGGAACTCGGCTCCATAGTAAACAGATTTTCTGCTCGCCATCCTCACAAATCTGAAGTGTAGGACATTGTAAGTGCCAAATAATTACACGGTGGCCCCTTTTCCCTTCCTGTCTGAGTTAACCTGGCCTCAGAAATACATTTGGACTGAATAATATTTTGTTAGTGGTGAAACTTGGAGTTAATTGAAGTTTTGTTGCTCAGGACCTGCAGCAGATGCATGAAACTGATGCATGAAAATACAAGATCCACGGACTTTACGACTCATCTTTCCATGTAATTCCATGTAAAGGAGTCCTTTATTTAAATATTTCTTATCCCGTTTTTCATCTCATCAAACACATTTGGTCGAGGAAACGGTTGCAAAATGGTTACAGAATATTTGTGCTCCCTGCTCTCTCGCTGTTGATTTATGAAACTATAATAGATAACAGGCCTGGAGTTTGACTCTGGCTATGTATAATCACTTTAGTTCCTCACTGGCTATTGTGCTCTGAAATAGAAAATATGAATATTACATGGGTTTTAAATCCCTACAAAACTTCTTTTTTCCAGAACAAGAAAATTGACATATCCATTGCATTACTGCAGCGCCCATCTTTGGCTAATGGAGATTTCACATTATAGCGCTCACATTATAGCACCATGAAATATGCTAAGCATTTAGGAAAAATGAACTTTTTAAATAGTCCATCACTGTAATAAAAAAAAAAAAAGAAAGGGGTCTCCGAGATTTCTCCCCCTCTTTTCTCTGCTTTGGGGATTTGCCCTGACCTTGAACTGCTCGTATCGTCCAGTGCAGATCTGTGGCAGTGACACATGTCATGTGCTGGAGAGGATTGAGGAGGAAGCAAAGGAGACAAGAGGGAGTGATCTTGGTCGGTAGCCCAGTCGGAGTCGGAGTCCGCCCTCGTGTCAAAGGATGGGCATGTTTGGCCCAAAACACAGACTGCACCTCATCCACTAATCTCAGCACAAAAACACCTTTGGGTGGCTGACGGGGAGACGAGCGTGCGCACATGTTACAGTGTCGAAGAACAGTGAGCCGGGTTCAAAGCTGCCCTTAAATTCTCGGGCTGAGGCTGGGATGGCTATTCAGGGGTGGGGGGAGAACAAGAGACAGAGTGAAGGGGAGGGGAAGAGGAGTGTATCTCCACATTCTCCTCTTGTAAAGCCGACCTGGCTGAAGCAAAGCCAAGCCTCCCTTTTCTCCTTCCTATTCTGCTTTGTAGGAAAACCCTCCACATTTGCTTGTTCTCTCAGTAGGAAAACACGAACTACAAAAGAATAGATGCTCCTCGTTGGGGGACAACATCTTAAGCATCTCCTCCTCCTGCTGCTTGAATCTCAGGTTTGCTATCATCTAGTTGAAAGCACATTATCACATGTGAATGAAGTTAACACACATATCGACCTGCGATGTTTCTTTGCGTCGGTGCAACGCTCGACTGAACGCTCCCTTTTCACCCAGACAGATTGTATGAAGGCGGTGGAATAATTTGTTATCGACTCACAGGGGCTCTGAAATTGAGATCAAAAATCTACAAATCCCCCCCACAAAAGATTAACATCTGCATTTTACAAAGATGGCTAATGTCACACGGTTGACAACTATCATTATGTCCTGGTTACTTGTCAAAGTATTTACCTTTAATCATCAAAAGGCTGCATTTTACCTTTTGTCGGGAGCTAATTGATAGACTGAGACCTTGTTTGTATGCAGTGTATCAAACAGATTCTGTGACTTTCAGCGTGTCTGTAAATAAATAAATCATAAAGTTTGTTTTTCTCCCGAGTCAAAAGAAAACCTTTTCTTTGTCTTTGTGTTTTGGCGCCTTTTGCACCGACATGAGGCTAAAACCCCGAAGACTACAACGTTTAGGAAAGCTCCTAAATAGCGGCTCTGAAGCTAGGTTTGAGCTTTGTCATCACGCTTGAAGAATTTCCTTTTAATGTACTGTAATGTGAAATTCAGTGGGGACAAGTTTAATTGAGTTTTACACAAACCAGTTGGGAGTAGCGCTGGAAGGTAGGTGATGTTGAGGTTTTTAATCTCTGGCTCCGGAGAGGCTTGTTGACGGAGTGGTTCTTTCTCTTTGTGGAGAAAAAAAGAGGAAGCCTAAGAAATGATACATCCATGGATAAAACCAATTGGCAACCCTCAAAGGGACGGGGGGTGATAAGGCAAATCCAGCACTTGTAGAGAAATAAAAGAATCCAACTGTTCATTAAAACGGGAAACAAAACAGGCGATTGAGAAGGAAGGCAGACTGCTCAGTGGAGGAGTGAGTGAAACAGACAAACAGCGCCAGAGATATCAGAGGAAAGGATTGGAAAATAATCAAGGATTTGTGAGGAGAATTAATAAGGAAGATAGGCACAAATAAGCATTTTTTCTGACTCTCTGCAAAATTAGGAGGGATGGACTACAATTATCAAACAGGGGAAATGGCATAAGCTACATAGACACCTAATTATAAAGGATAACCTAGATATGAAGGTTGCTGTCTTTTTATTTTACACACTTTGACTGTGAGGCAGCGGGGTCTTTTGTGCTCCCTAAACCAGATATTCAGTGGATAGAGAATTTTCAGACATTGTTTAATATAGAAGTATTCTCTTATTCTATGCCAGCAGTCTGCATTCTGTAACTAGTATATAATCCATTGAGAAAAGAAGGGATTTTAACCTCACATAAAAGCTTTTTTTAACCGATGGAACAGTATTTTAACACAGATGCTTTTTGGTATCCAAGATAAAGCCAAAAAGCAATCAAATGAAAAGATTAAATGTTATTCTTATTATATTTAGTATTATTCTCGCACTCGATTCAGGAAGTCCTACAGCCCTAGTTTGGATAAAAAGTAGGTCTAAAAGTCATGCAGGGACCTTTGGTGAGCCTATTGCATTGTGCAGATTAAATCAGACTAAAACTGACTGTGGTGTGAGCGCTCGTGTTGAATTCACAATCAAACAACCATTGACACAGAATTTAACATCTTTTCAAATGTCTGTGGCTGCTTCAGTTTCCTCCTCACAGACAATGTGCTGGGCATCTGTTTGCAGGACAGGCAGACGTTTGTGTGATGTTGCTGTTGGACTGTTTATTTCTGACAGTAATTCACCTCTTGGAGGTTAGTTGACTCTATCACCTGACCCAGCTCTCTGTAATGAGGTTTGGAGTCAGGGACTTAAGGTGATACAAACAAAGGGCTAATGAAAGCCTGAGAAGAGGGGAGGCTGAAGGAAAAGCGAGGCGGGAGGAGGAGGGGGAGCGAGGGTGAAGGAAACTGGCAGTGAAATAATCAGGACTTGTATGATCGGCCACTGAGACATTCCATTGGTGTTTTGTGTGAAAGAGAGCCATTCATCAACATATCAATAAAAATATGGAGCAGATTATTATTGTGTTTGCTTACCATGGGCCCCCATCGTAAATAATGGGTCTGCCGCTGCTGCCTGTATTAATTATAATTAGAATGCTGATAATGTGTGTGCTCTTTTATTACAGGAGCTGAATCAATTTTACAGTCTTATTCAGTCCCACAAGGTCACACAAAGTTGCCAGGGCGAGAGATGGCTCCTTGTAAAGCCATTCTGCAATCAGGGGCAAGACGCAGGGCAGGGAATGACTCAAACTAGTCAGATAGATGTCTCAGCGTCTTCAGGTAGCAGCTATTGTGAACTTCTTATGTCGCAAATTTTATGATTGCGAGGGAGCAAAAAAAGACTCTGATGTCTAATGAATTAGAATTTTCCTTATTAAGCTGTAGAAATGATTTTTTTCGCCACTTGGAACAAAAAGACGTCCAGAACAAGTTGAATAAGCTTTGCAAAATTGTTCTGGCTAACCTGTTGATAAATAATTGCCTGTTAGCGCATTGTGGAAGCACAGATAGTAGAGAGAATATACTATAGAGGACTATTTGGATTCCATTTTCTGGTCTGTTTTGGTATATTTGGTCCTTTTGCTGCTCCATTATGTTCCCAAACATGTGCAATTTGGTGTAGGCTTTGCAGCCATCAAGGTTTTTGTCAGAGTTGCTTCTTTTGCTGACAGCAATCTGAAAGAAATATTTGCCTCCTAAGTAGTCGCTAACTTTGTCACTGGACAAGTAGTAAACAATGGGTTTATCAGTGTTTTAGTGCCACAGGCCTGATGAAAATTTAAGTTGTTAAAAGATGTTTAAAAAACAACTGTGTGGACCTTTGTTAAACCGTAGAATTTTGTGTTTATTTTTTGTGGTATTCATCACTATGGGCGACCCATTTTACCCACAATCATAGGTTTTGTTGTGCATATTTAAAAAAAATAAAAAAGTGATTACTGCAGCTTTAAAGCAGTTGGGTAAATGTGTAATTACTCACATTATATCCATACTTGTTTCTCTGCACGTTGTTATTTTCATTAACCCCAAATAAGCAAACCTGGAACATGTTGTCAAAGTGGTCCCCATATAAATCCACACGCCAGATGACAAAGAAACACTGGCAAAATGCTTTTTGCACCAGTGCGCCTTGTTGAGTTTGGTTTGCATTTTTTTTGACAGTTCACAGGAGAGAGTGTGTTTTTGGCCAAATGTAGAATCTCAACTTAGTCTAAATTCATAAGGCACCCCACTGGCTTGTTCCTCTGTTTCCCCCTTCCTCACGAGTTAGACTGTCAGATGGCCCAACAACAATGGATCTCACCAGCCTATCAGCTGGCTCCTACCTTTATAGCTCGCTGCGTGGCTTTAAAGACTGGATTTAGCATGGCTTGGCAAGGTTCAAACCAACAAACCATGCCACAGATTTCTTTTTTTTTTTTTTTAAATCTACATATCTGCTCGTCCCATTTTCACATTTGAAATGCATTGCGCTCAAGTTGCCACACATTAAATTGGTCTCCTCACGCTATGTGTCCAAGACTACGGTGGCTTGTTTCTGATGAGTCTCCTCAGTGAGTCACCTGTTAGAACAAATAAGCCCATAATCTTAACAATAAACACGATCATCCTAATTAATGTTATGCATACACAGGGATTTGACCAATTAGAGATGCATATTATATCCATAAGATGCTGTGTTTCTAAACAGCTACATACATATGTTGCTATTAAAAGCAACACCCATTTTTGCATATAATACGAAATTTGCATTTTATGAATACTCTGCTATCAGTGAACAAACATTTTACATATTTCATTTGCTATTGCCTCCATTCGCCTGTTAATAATTGGGTGTGTATTTCCTTTCTAGGATAAGTTGTTGTATTTTTTCTTTTTTTTTTGCCTGTGAATGTTAAAATGACCCTGTGTTCCCCTGTGAATGCGTGCATCTGTCATGAAATTATACATTCCATCAGCCCTCATTGAACTGGGCATTGACTCTGTGCCGCAGACTCCGGCTCTGGCAGTGAATCTTGATTATGGATTCTGTGATATTGTAAATGACTTGAGATTCCTCTGAATGTTTCGGATTAATCGGTTTGTGCAGATGTGGTTCCCTTTTTGGTGGGCGCCATCTTGAACAGTTGCTCATTTCCATTCCACCATCACATTCTGCATACAAAGCAGATTTACAGATAGGTAATCCTTGTAAGGTTTTTTTTTTTTTTTTTAAAAGACAGGTTATTAGAGGATTGAGGGCTGTGTGTGTGTGCGTGTGTGTGTGTGTGTGTGTGTGTGTGTGTGTGTGTGTGTGTGTGTGTGTGTGTCTGCACTGAGGGAAATTATGTACATTTTTTAAGTTGGTGACAATGAGCTGTGTCTCAAGGCAGGAGACATAGTAACTGTCTCCTTTCACTTCTCACCTAACAACATCCCACCCCCTTAAAAAAATGAGCACACACCATGTACCCATACACACACAATGTCCCCCCTGCTCCCCCCTTTTCTCCCTCTCCACCACCCAGAATTCTTTGAAATGCCTGAGGCTGAAAAGCTGGTTACTCTCCCCTGGCTTGCAGCTCACAGTTCCAGATTATTTCTGAATGCCAGAGCTGGTCTGCCCCCATCATCCTGCAAACCCCCGACACCCACCCTCCACCGCCCGACACTGTCTTAAACGCGGCTCTACCTGTCACCTGTCAGACGCACCCCACCTTTAAGTGGCCAGTTATTTTCCATTGGTTTTAGATGTCTTTCATATCATGGCTCATTAAAGCGCAGCGCAGTAGGCAGCATATTTACATAGGCTACTGGGGAGGTTTTAATTTGCGTCGGTACGGAGCATGACCGGAACTGAAGAGTGCAGCGCCAAAATGACTTTTTCACATGACACTCCTCCCAATCCTCCCCTCCCTCATCTATTTCCCATATGAAGACATGGAGCCGGGCATAATTGCTTGAACGGGGCACAAAGTCTGAGACAGAGCCGTCACAGAGGGGGCCGAGGTTTCTCCCAAGCGACAGACCGGGAGGCCAATCAAAGCCAGCGATGAGCAGTCTGTGCTTGTGATCATTCTACTGAATATATACCATTAGTCTCTTCACAAAGTCCCTAACTCTCTTTCAGCCACTACGCCACAACTTCCCTAGTATTTGCTCACTTTGACTGGCTACTGTTTTCATGACTCAGTCCAGAATTGGGCTATCCTGCCATCTGTAGCTCCACTTTCATCCCAGTAATGGCTGCGTTAATGGCTGTGTTTATGTTTATTTGGTTAATTAGGGGATATTTTTCACTTTCAGAATGATACTTTAATCAGCGCAGCTGAGCTCAGGGTGGATTTGAAGCTTTAAAGGGTTAATTTGCGCTATTATATTTCCAAATTTTTGGGCTCCTATCTTTGCTGTATATGAAATGTACTGTTAAAATAAGCCTCTTTTATATATATATATATATATATATATATATATATATATATATATATATATATATATATATATATATATATATATATATATATATGTTGATTGTACTTTCAAATTAGGCTGCTCTGTTTGTACAGTAACTCTAAAAGGCGTGTTTTCCTTTTTGGCAGCAGGGGGAAGGCCTCTCTGCTAAATTATTTACATGACAAGATCGTCAAGCAGCCAACTTCTGCAATTCTATCTCCGACTGCGTATAGCAGAGGAATACCGTAATTTCCCTCAGACAAGATTTTTAACAGAGATTCCCTCCAAAAAACAGCAGACCTTTCCCAGTTTGCAGCGAGAGTCTCCCATATCAGTTGGCGATACCATTATCAGCCTCTGGTTCAGAGATTCTATTCAAAAAGACAAGGAGGGATAGAGGCTAATATTGTCATAAGATGCTCTGTGTCACTCTCAAAATACATGGAGCTCTGGGAGATTCAGCAGTTGCAGAGTCCGCTCCTCAAACATTTGCTCTCCTCCCACGTCTCTCTAAGGACTCGGTGCTACAAACTGGCTCCTACAGATGCACTCCAAATAGCAGGCTGTTCATCATGCATTGTCATAGAACAGGCTCATTCCCCAGCTACCCCCTCCCTCAACAGTCCCCCCTGCCCATGTAACCCCCTCCCTCGTCTCGTCCACCGATGCTCCTGCTGGCCCTACATCCCGTCGCAGCGCTCCGATATCAATCAACAGCAACGAGGCTGGCTCCAGCTTCCTCATCATCCCCAAAACAACGCCGCCTCGCCCCTGCCCAGGCACCACACCCAAGCAAAGATGGCCGGGATGCCATGCAGGACGGACAGGATGGGAGGAATAATGGACAGACAGACAGGCGAAGCAGACAGACACGTGGCCATGTGATTTCAGTGTAATTTTGGAAAGCATATTGTCTAATTTTGCCATCTGTCCGGGAGGGAGCGATGGCAGCGTGGAGCTCATTTGCCGTCTGCTTGCTTTATTGCGGCTATACAGAACAAGTTTTTGGAGCAGGATGCAGGCCCGGGTGTGCAGCCCACTGGAGCTGAGAGGCGTGTCGATACAGGGACCAGGTTCCCACCACTCCATCATGGGCTACTGTGTGTCTGACATCCAGGGACACATGCAAAATACCTCCGAATGAAAAGCTCGGATTCAATCGCTGCTGGCTGGTATTAGAAATGCAGCAGTAAAGAAGTTAAAAATGCAATCAGAGATCAAACTTTTGAGCTGTCCTCAAGTTTCCGAGGACAAGTTGGAAAAATGTTTCACACTCTCTGACAGTTCTGAGCTGTCTCCCGTACCACCAGGCCATTATGAATGTGGTCCAGTTTGCAGCGAATGGTCATATAGACACACAAAAGCACGCACACACATACATCGCTGTCACACATTGTGGATCACGTCTGGTTCAGCTGCTCCTTGGCTCTGACATTAATACAGAGCAGATTGGTGGAGATCTGCAGCCCTTGTTGTTTGATCTTTCCTCCTCTTGCCACATTTCCTGGCACTGCCCCCCTGCCACACCGCGTGGCGCAGGCAGGACTGGCATGGCCTCAACGTGCCTGCCAGGTTTGTTCTCTGTCTTCTTCCCCTTCCAACTTATTCCCTTATGCCCGCTCCATGGATTCAGTTCTGCAAATTACAAGAGCTCCCCTACCCCCAGCGACAGCCTGGATTCAAGAGACCTTCAATCTATCAGTTTGTCTTCTTCAGAAAGGAGTGATGCTACCTCGGCCTGCGATGTGTCACTCCTCTTGCTTTTTTCCATGATAATTGTCCTCTGCAGTAAATTGGGTTATCTTCCTCATTCTCCTTTCCAAGTTTAGCTGAAAGAGTCTCCTCTGAAAATCTCATTTTGGCACAAATTGCGTACGCCACCAAATATTAGAAGTATTAAGCTGTAAGGCCATGACTAAACATAAGATACAGGCCAAGCTTCACCTCAGAACAAAAGACATTCCTTAGCCAGCAATAGCCTCAACTTGAACAAACACTGTATTCTCTTATCAAGACCCCATCCCCTTCCATTTTCTATTTACTCAGGACCGTCATTTAGCCGGTAATGCCTTGAGTCTCAATAGAGAAATTGTTTGAAATGTCACAATCGAATGTATGAATTAAAAGCAAATACATCTTGGAGGTAAAGGCAGCATCAGCGCCTCCTGTATAATCTGAAGTATTTGTTCAAAGGAATGAGTGCCACACAATAGTGTCCTTTTCTCTGCCGTTCCTCCCGAGGTTATGATCAGGATGGGTGGGGAGAAAAAAAAAGCACAAGCTAATTTGGTAATAACGTTGCCACATGATGTCGACACCCAATTTGCACGGTCTATCTGCCATTTTACAACAGTCCGCCTTCCCTTTTATGAATCAGCATCAGATCTCAGCCTTATCTTCCCCCTTTTCTGCGTTAACCACTTCATTTGTGACTAATGGCACACGCGCGATCGTTATCGTTCTAATTTATTCCAAGTTTAAGATGAAGGGCCGGATAAGGTGCAAGAGACAATAAGTTGAAAAAGCCAGTGTGATGCCTCAGTTAATGAGGCACATCGTCTTTTGTTTTTTTTGCACCGCCGGGGTCAAAAGCAGAACACAGGCTGATTGAAAGTGAAGGGAAGAAAACTGAGACGGCAATTCAGAAAAGAAAAAGCAGAGAGGGAGGGCGAACTGGGGTTTTCTTCACTGAAAATCAGCTTTTGAAGGCGATATAAGATCATCAGAGCCTTGAAATAGAAGCTCAGCGAGTACCTGGAGATGAGGATTGGCTGAGGCCTGTGAGGGATGGATGTACCTGGATGCACCTTCACATGGGCAGAAGTGAATCACAACTATGTTACCACAAGCTTGAAATATCATCTAAAATTGAACTTTTTTTAAACATTTATTTGTAAGAGAAAAGGTCATTTTGTGCAGTAATGCTTTGCAACATATGCTCTGATTGCATGGCCTTAGTCAATTTTCAATTTACCAACTCTGTCTTCCAGGAATTAAGCTTCCTACTGATTTGCAACAGCAAACATGAATTATGATTTTTAAAGTTAGCATCATGACTGAAGTTAAGCATCTGACAGGTTGTAAAATGTTATTGATCAGATCTGCAATCTCCAAAAGATTAAATACAACAATGCAAGTCCACTGTGACTTCATGTCGCCTAAACCTAATAGCACATGTGGCTTAGGATTTGAGCATTGTTCTCCAGTGTTTAAGTGATCAGCCCCTTACCTATGACCTGCTGGTGGTACATACTCTAAATGGGCTGAAGTCCTCGTGCACGTGGAAGTAGAAATTGTGGGACATGATTAAAAAAATTATCTAATTAATTACAGGCTTTGTAATTAATAAATGTGATTAGTCACATATAGGTGAACTTAAATAGCAAAAATGTTTGTTTCATTTCTATTTATCTGCATTTTTCATCTGTCTACTACATTCACAGATTACTGCAAATTCAAAGTCCAATTTTAGGGATTAGATTCAACATTTTCAGACTTTTTGTAAACTCAAACACTTTCAGTGTCTTCAAAAGTGGTCTATTATGGGATGGCTACACCGTTAGCCGGTACCAGGCCCGTCGTAGCTAACGTTAGCTCTGATGCTAACGGCAACATGTTTTGCATTGAAGTGATCAGTAAACTCTTTGTTGCACACTTTGCATACAAACACGCTTTTATCCAAGCTGCCATCGGGAACTTTTTTAAAAGAAAACTTTCCGCCCAAAAGCTCAATGAAGTCTTCTCTTCCTTCACTGTTCACCAAATTTTCTTGTGCGCAGACATCACTCAGTGCGTCCTGTGTATCTTCATCACTGCTGGAAAACAGACTTTAGGTTCATTAGCGCCACCTAATGAGCTGGAGTCTTTATCAGTGTTACCGGTGTGCCAGAAATTAGAGAACTGAGAAAGATGCAATTAAATGCATATTTTTAACACATAATTTTTTCTGTAATTAATTAAGTGAAATTAACGCGTTAAAGTAGCAGCCCTAGTATGTAGATGTTCAAATATTTGCTCTAAGATAAAGCTTCTTCTCTACCAGGATCGCAATTAGAAATCAGATTTCCATGTATCTGTTTGTAGCTGCCTGATCAATTTCTCATGCATTAAAGTTATCATGTTTAAAATCATACATCTTGAATCAAGGCAGCCCAGCAGCGTATAAGAAATGATGAACACCATTCTATTGGTTGGGTTACTTTTCTCTCTGTTTCTGCAGAAGAATGAAAAGCTGCTCTCGGGAGTGAACATAGTGTCTCCTAATGTGAAACACACAGGATCAGTCTGTCTCTTAGGCCTCCTGGGCAACATATGGAGCCCTCCAAGTTAGTGTTCAACTTCCCAACGGCTGTTGTGGAAAGTGCCGCACTAACTGCGGCCCTCAGAGAGCTAATTAGAAACCCTTGTGCATAAACCTTGCTTGAAAGTTGCTGTGGGCTGCACCAGCCCCAACCAAGGCAGGATCTGTGCTGCCTGCAAGATAATAAACAAAATTTGCATATAATGTCAACGTTTGGCATCCTTCAGCAATGGCCTAGCCGCTCTCATGGCAGCTTTTTGAAACGCATCGATCAAAAAAAGTTTGGGCAAAACGTCTGATCATTTACAGCCTTTTGTATGTGAGAGAGATGTTTGGATCCATTCAAGCATTTTTCTATTAGAATTCTGGATGCTTAAATCCTCACTAATTATCACTCCCACCCTCCAGTGGTTTAAACTTGTGATTTGTAACAGATAAAAAGCTCCACATAAGGGATCCCTACAATACATATTTAGCTGTGGAGTAATTAAGCTGTATTAGACTTCATTCATACCTGCCAGAGTGTAATACTGCACTGTTACACAGTGACGCTTTCAATTAATGAAAACGTCTAAACCAGCATACGTCTGGGATCACTATGCAGGGTCTAGCTCGACTGTATTTGTCATGCGCTGTAAGCCAACACAATTACACAGACCTAACGTAGTAATTGCTAAGTAGCAGCTCTTACAATGGTAGAAATGGAATTACCTCCACAGAAAGCGCTAGTAGGTCTAGTGGGAAATGGAGGACGAGGAGGAAAGGAGGGGGGGGGAAAAGGCGAAAAAAGCACAACCTTTTACCGAACTGTAAATCATGCTTCACTTTTAAGAGGTGGGAAAATAAATAATGTCTGAAAGTGCAATGATTTCAGTGATTTAGGGGAGCTTTTGAGAAGCGTATTACTAGAGGTGACAGCTTGTGGGAGATAGGCAGGTTGTGTTAAGAGGAAAGGATAAGAGGCTATGACATTATGTCTGCAGGGTTAAGGTGTCAGAGTCAAAGCGTGAACCACTATTACTGGATCAATACTTCTCAGTTTTGCACTTATCTCTGGCCCGATGGTTAGCAGCGGCTTTTCTGGATATACACAGGGACTAAATGCCACTACAGAGAGACCTGCTTCATTTTTGTACAGCAGGAGAGGAGCATTATAACAGGAAATGTTAAACATTTTCATTTTTTTGGGTTTTGTTTTTCTCCCCTGAAAGGGGGATTTCTGGGCTATTATTCCTCTTGACATTCAATAGAACCAAAGCGTATTTTATTAATGCGTCTTTTTAATTTTGGATAGGTGTCAAGAAAAATAAAAAAGCAGGTTTTGTTTTATTACTAAACAGTGGGTTTTGTCAAGTCCTGCTGCTGAAATGTGTCCTCAGGGAAAGTCCATCCTTTATGCTTTAGGTATAAAAACCAAAAAAAAAAAAAAAAAAAATTGCACTCATGTCATGTCCGCTCTCGCACAGGAAAAAGAAACATTGTCACAGTCAGAAACAAGAAAAAGCATGTACTTTCAAGTCTTTCATTAAACTTCTGAAGCTTCTGAGTTAATCCTTGCTGTACATAGAACAAAAACTCAGCATTCAACAATTTAAAAAAGCCAAGAAAGAGAGAGGGGACGAGAGACACAGAAAGAGAGAGAGAGAGAGGGATGAGGGGGAGGAAGGGGAAGAGAGGAGGGGAGGGGGGAGAGACTGGCCTGATCGCTACATATTCATATTCCTATGCAGGCGTTATCACTTAAAAGGCTTTCTAATTACAACAACAAGACAAAAACTCCTTGGATTCCTTCCAGACCCGCTAAATGATAAAATAAGCTTGCACTCTCTCTCCTTCTTAATCTCTGCAAAGCACCTTGGAGCCTCATCTCCCAAATACAGGCGAATGAATGTGAAAATGCCATTTAGAGATGCAGGTGTGACATTTGATAAGAAACTTCTGGATTAAATATGTTCTGCTAATGAGGAACCCAGCTACCCCATCAGGGCAAACTATTGGTGGGATTGTGTGCGCGCTGATAACATTCCACACGCAAACATCCAAATTCATTATTAATAAACAGCCGCAGTCTCTCTATCACACAGAAAGTCTGGATCCTTCAGTGGAGAGACAGGGATGTTGCGTCTCATTAGGAGAGGCTAAGGAAAAGAAGGGGGAGGTACGGGCGGTGTATGTGGCGGGGTAGGGGTATCAACTGTTTTCATATTTAGCTGTTTGGGGGCTTTTTTGGGGAGGGGGAAGAGAGAGCAAGAGAGAGACGATTTCAAAGGATGTGTTAATGGTGCACTGAATGTTGGAACAAAAGGTTTGAAAGTTTCAGGGGATCTGGCAGTGAATGTAATACTCTGGCTATAGCTAATACGGAAAAGAGGGGATAGCAGGCTAAGCCATTGGTGCAGTAGACTGGGAAGTCCCTGGCCCCAGCTTGACATTTATAACGATTTGGAGAAGATTAAAGCCGTATTACTGCTGTAGTCCATAATGTGGCTTTGTAATGAGGTGTGAGTGCATTACCGTCCTGTGGAAGTTAGCCGCTGTTTCAGACCTTTGAAGGGAAAAGACAGAGAGAGAACGCTTTCAAAGATACTCGACTATATTGTGGCCATCACCAGTGAAAGGCTGTGAGGCTGGGAGTCGGAGTAAGAAAGGACTCCAGAGGCCTGCCAGTGGAAGCTGAGGCTGCCACCGTTGAAGACTTGTCAGTCTAAACCAGCTTAGTTCAGCCAGCCAGCAAAGTGTCTCAGACTGACAGGCAGCACTTTGTTATTCGGACCAGTAACTGGAGGTCCATGTCTGCCGCCTGGAAATATTTTATATTCAAATAGAAATTAGAAAATGGAATGTGTGTTATTTCAGGCACAGAATATGGCGGTGCAGTTTTTTTTAAGGTGCATACAAACTCCGAGAGAGAGAGAGAAAAAACAGCTTTAGTAATTCTGCCAGCATTCTGTTTTGACAATTATTATTTTTGGCCTGGTGGCTTTTTTTTACAGGACATAGTAAAAAGGACGGCGGTGCCAATTCTAAAGCCAGCCACCGAAAAAATGAATATTCTAAAAGGTGTTAAAAAATGCACGCGTTATCTGCAAAAATAAAAACACAGGTAATTCTGCGTTAGCGTGTGCAAATGAAGGTTGCAGGTGTCGTCCGTCCATTTAAACGCTCTTTATGATGTTAATTAGTTGTTAGCGTAATTTTCCAGCCTCCGCCATCAACCGTGAGAAGTTCAGAGACCTGCTGTTAACTGAGAGTCAATGCCATGGCACCGTTTCAAGAGCTCCCAAACAGGACGGCCAGTGATAACGAACAGGTGATGGGGCCTGATGCCTATGGCAGCAGGATATTGCAAAGACAATTGAATTTGTTGGGAGAAATGAATCTTCTGGACAGCATATCACATGTTAAAACAACACACATTGCATGCAATTTGCTTATGCAGGAGGGTGATAAAGTGTGCTTATTTAAAAGATAAACAAAGGGGGGATCTAGTGCAGTAAATTGTGCATGTGTGTTTATTCCCTATGAGTAACGCCAGAGGTTTATAGTCCCAGACACAGGCAGCCGTACTTTATGGCGTCTCTGTTTGTGTGATAGCAGTATTTATGATATTGGAATTTATGTTGTACTGTATTCGTACTGTCTGGCTGCTGGTGGTGGTCTGTATTTAAATGTACCTAAGTAGATTTGGTGTTTGTCCTGTATTTGAGTGAGCGCCTTTGAATGATGTCACTTCTACCAAGAGGTCAGATTCATTATTCCCTCGCAGGAATCTGGCCTCCCAAGGTTAAATTCAAACATTCCAAGTTTTTCTCAAGCATTGAAAGCCGTTGGAAAAAAGAGGAGTTTCATCTCCTCAGCCTCTGCTACAGCTAATCTTAACCCCTCGCAATAACATTTCCACTCCGCTTCCTCCGACTCCAGACATATTTGCTCTCCCTTGCTGCTTGTGTCCTGTTAAGATTTAAACAGCAAACATAAAATGCAGAAGATAACCTGCAAAAAGAAGAAAAAAAAAAGCTTTGGAGAGACTTGACTCCGAACATTATTTTAAAGACCAGATCTGAGAGCTCCGGCGCAGCAGTCGGGAGCGATTATCTGCTGTGATCCCTCTCCGATGCACCAAAGTCATTCATCTGCCGATCCTCCACCCCCCGCACACACACACACACACACACACACACGCAGCCCTATGCAAAGGCAGACCCCTAATCATGTCGACACCGTGTGTCAGTGCCGTGGATGAGCAAGGCCTAGAGATGAGAACGGCTCTGTAAACATGGGCAGGCAGCAGGGAGCTTCGCTGCTCCCCCCACGCTGCTTGGAATAAGCAAAAGGGAAGATTTAGGGATTTTGCGGGGCCCAACTTTGTAGTATCAGCTCAGGGTCTTTTTCGACGTTTTTCCGGGGTGCTGCCTATGGGATATTGTTCTTAGCTTATGAAGTGCCGCCCGCCCATTATAAGCTGTGTCTTTTGTCAATAGTATTACAATTTTGGAGCCGAATCTTCTCCTTCTTCTCCCTCTCTCTTTCCACTCCCTTGGATTTAACTCTTCGGTATCGGCTGTAGCCCACATATTGTCTACGTATTCTGTCATTGACCTTTGCTGTTGACCTCTAACATTCAGATAAACCAGCAGAATCTTTGTGAGGAACTCTTATTATACTGCTGACGCCATTTTTCATTTGACCTCTATATTCTTAGAAGTCAACTTTTTTTCCCACCACCGTCGATTATGAACTATCATGACAGAGTAGTAAATCTAGTGTGCATCAACTGTGCGTGTTCCATAGACAGGTTAATACAATTGGCTGTGTCAAATGGGATGTATATTAACAACAGTCAACTGTGCTCTCTCCCCTGTCAGGATTCTATTATGGAGCATGCTCCCGCCCCTTGTTTTGATACAGCGGTAATTTAAAGACCGATCTTAATTGACTTATTTTTTCCGCATGTCTGTCGGAGCTTGTGCATGCACTGCAATAAGAGTCTTGTTTCTTTATTGGGCCACACACAATGTACTGAGTTCAATTTTACCATTCATAATGAATGCAGCCTCGCCATTCAAATGCAGCCATAAGCACACAGCAGATAAGAATTTAATTAAATGTAGATTAAAACCAAACAGGAAAACACACTGGCTGATAATTTTTTATCACGTCCCCTGGTCATATTTTTTTTCCTCATACTTTCGACTTGTTCTTCCTTGGGCTACATCTTTTCAGCTTGCCAAAAGTGGCGAAACACCTCACACATCTCACCGTGGCGCCGTGAGATTGTGTAAAATGCAAAACGAGGGGCGGTCACACGATTAATCAGAAATCCTCGTGTCTGGGGAGGATGGAGGCTGGCGGAGGATTGAGGTGGGGGCGGAGGGGGGGGGTGGCACAGGGGTGCAAGGAAGGAATTAGTTGCTTCATCCCAAATTTGCATCATATTCCAAAGGACAATCCCAGCACTGTAGGCAAGGGGAAACATATCTCGCTCTCTGCAGGAACAATTAAATATTTTCTACAATGCTGAATAAATGTCACCTTCAGTATCAAATTGTCCATACTTGCTAAACATGTTGTTACAGTGAGTGCCTCGAAAGCATGCCTGAGCAGAGAGAAGCCACGATTTTAGATGTGGACCACAGCCTCAGCTAACATACTGTAACACGCATTCAGGAGCTGTTCACCTCAGGCACTAATAGTGTGTTGAACTCCACTGGGGATACCAGTGAGCAAGAGACAACTGCAGTCTTGTCAGGGATTTCCCACTATTGAAACCTTACACCCGGGTGCTCAGTTACATATTAAGCATACATTGTTTTAAAAGATTTGTACACTGCTCGAATTTATCCCCCCGTTGTACATTTTAATTATTATGAAAACCAACAGCCCTGGTGTTAATGATAAAGTATGTTTTCTCAAGAAGAAATACATTCATTTCCCACCATCTGGTGCACTTATTATGTAGCATATTTTACTCGCATCCAGCTTTTTCTAACACTTTCAGACAGCTGTTGGCTTAGACAGTTACCTGAATGACTTGGAAAATAAATTCTGTGCTTAATACGACAGCGTTTTTAATCAGGGGTGATGGTCTCATCTCCTGCAAGCATGTGTTCACGCTGGAACAATCCAAACCTTGCACGACTGTAAATTAGAATTTGGGAGGATTTTATTGTACTGGTGCTGCTGGTGCATTAGCAGAAAGGTTCCAACCATGGCCTCGGTGATGTGGCAGTGGACTCCGGCGCTAGTGCCATCCCTGCCACCTCCACAGCGGCCGACACCGCCGTGCCGCTGCCTGCCTGGCTGTGCCCGTGCCCGCCTGCCCACCGCGCTGGTGCTGCATCTCAGTTCCACTCTATTACCCTCACGCAGGCGATTGGCCTTTTCTGTGGGGAAAAGAGCAATTTCCTGTCGCAGTCTGTTTGATCAAGTGCTAAACCCTTGTGATCAATAGAGAGACAGATGTCGGCTCCAGATGGCCGCGTGGTGATACCTGGGGCAGCGCGGGGGCTTGCCAGGACGACAGAATGGCAATGAGCAAGGGCAGCGGCTGTGCTCCCGATGCACCAGCCACCGAGACACAATGTGACAAACGCAATTAGGCCTTTTAGCTGCAGATTATTTATTTCTCCTGCAAACCGACAGAAAATTTAATTAGCACATACTTTAAGCAATATGTAGAATTACAGGGGTGCAGAGACAGAGGGCATGCTGGGATGTCGCAACAGTGATTGGTGTGTGTGTGTCAAGAGAGTGTGTGTGTGAGTGTGTTTGTATTCCTTCTGTTTATTGCTGTGCTGTGAATACCCAATTAGCATGCTTGTAAATAAGGCACCCTTTGCAAATAAGAAATGCACATTTTAAAGCATAAATCAGTGGGAATTCATAAAGAAGAAACACATAACTTCATAAAATCCATTCCTCGTGACCAGATCAATAAATGTTGAATTCCAAAATGGATGACAGGTGCATCTTTCTGGCTCTCTGTCCTTCTGGAGAGGAAAAAAATAACTGCCAGCACCAGAAGGCCAAAATAGACCTTTCCAAAGAGGAGAGACAGAGGAGGAGAGAGGCTCCCATTTTTTAAACGGCAAGCATTTGCATTAGGGCTGGCATGCACCATACACCCCCAAATACACACACACACACACACACACATACACCCACACACACAGAGACCGGCCAGCCAGCCCATGTGGCGTAGGGCCGGAGCCATGTTGGAGGAACCACTGAGGCGCGTGGCGATGGCGCGCTGCTCTCCCAGGAAAACCGAGCTCGCCGCCGTTGGCCCCACGCCGTTCACCTGCTCTCGCCGAGGCATGATGGGTAGGGGGACATGGGCCACGGGGCCGCAGCTGGAGGGGAAGGAGGGGTAGGGTCTGCTGCGGTGTCCTGTCACGAGGGGTCTTCTGGTCCCATTAGCAGGGCTTGGTCAGGACGGGCCCCCAACCAGCCTGCCGCCGCAGCGGGGGCCGCAGTAAACACATGTCGACTGGCCACAACCAGGACACAGGCAGCACTACCCGCAGAGAAGGAGAGCTAATAGAGTGCTCAATGGGACAAACCTGTCCAAATAAAGAATAAAGCAGAGCGGAGCGGAGCCAGTCAGAGCTTTCCTTTAATAGTCTACTCCACTTTACTGTGGACAGGGAGGAGCTGACTGTGTGTGGCAGCTAATGAGGGAGAGGAGCTTTGTACTGTAGGAATGTGGCTGGTATTGTTTCAGACTGACAGCACACAACCCTGAACTGTGTTACCTGCAATATAGACAGTGTTCTCACTAGTCATTTACTCCTCATGAGGGAATATTTCATTTGTTTTTTGAAAAAAAAAAGAGAAAATGTCAAAAAGAAAATTGCGAATGTTAAAAAGCACCATAAAAACAGGTGACGTTTGAGGTGCAAGTTATTCTTCCCATAATTTAATACATCCCATTAGAAAATAAATAAATCTGAAATTAAAAATACTCCGGCTCTGTCGCAGCAGTATAACGGAGCAAAAATAGCAGCTAATTCTTTTTTCTGCTCCCTTAAAATTACAACACCATTACCAGGCAAACATCCCCCTGCCAGCCAGTATCGTTGTCACCGTGCTGAAAAAGCTACAGAAATCTCCAGAGACGAGTCAGTCTTTTAATTTCAAAGAGGAACATTGAATTTTTAGTTAGTAAAACATTTGCTGAATCACATCGTTGCATCATTTTTTCTGACAGTTTTTTTTATTGCACGTGTGTGTCTTCAAACAATTCTTAAATGTGTGCTGAATGACATTGTTCGACGCGCTGTGCTGCTTTTATGTCTTTGTTGCCTGTGAATGTATACAGTAGAGAGCGCCGTGTATGAGGCTCCCCTGGGAGGACTTTTTAATTTGTGGATTCTGACCCACGTGCCATTCGCTCAAGGCCATCCATGAGCTCTCGGTACTGGCTATATCTGCAAAAACACTTGATACTAAAATTAGTCCAGACACTGTGGTGCAAAAGGAGAGAAATCTGAGGGGGGCGGTTTTGGGGTGTCAGGCAAGACAAGGCAAGTCAGGGCTCTGTAAACACATATTTACTCAACAACATTTATTTCCCTGGAAGAATACAAGATTTTTTCTTCTGCCACATTTCTAGATTTTTTTTTTAGAAATAAAATATAAATCATGTCGTGAGAAAAAACATTCACACATGCTTGATTGCTGTCATTACACAAATGCAACAAAACCATACAAAAAGATTATTAAACGTAAAAGTAATAATAAAAAAAACACCCTTGAACATTTCATTAGCACAACCTAATTTCCAGGCAAAGATCAAGTGAGAATGAGGTCAGACGAGAGACACTTGATCCAAATGCATTTCTTGTTAGAGTAAAATCTTCAGCACCTACCTGCAAGGATGTATAGGCAGACTGGCGTCTGTGCTGCCCTGCCGTATCTGAGGCGTCTCTGCATCATCACAGCAAAACATCCACCGGCTGCAGCTTCAGCATGAGAAGAGTGCCTCCTAGTGGCCAGGCTGAAACATGAGCAGAAGGAGGCAGCAGAGAGTGAAAGAGAGATAGAGAGGGAGAGAGTCAATCTGTGTCAGAGCCTTAGTGAAATAATAGTAGAGTCAGCTAATTCTAGTTTAGTGTACCGTCAATAATAGTAAGCTTGTTTGACCCTGTGAACGATGTTCCCGCTCGGGTCTAACTCAGCGTTTTCCTTTCTGCTGCTTGCTTTGCTCCGGCTCAGGATTGTGATGGCAGGTTTGACAGCCATGAGTCATCCTAATGTGTTCAACTCTGATGATCCAGAAACAGTCCAAATATTTACCAGGATTCATGAGGAGGATTTGTTTAGTGTTTGTCACAGCAACATCAGGTCCGCTGTCAGGTGCAGATACAGATATTATTCATCCGCGATCTGTGATTAATATTTTCACAAGATCTGGGGGAAGTTGACTGGAAGTTGTTTATTGTGTCATACTGTAATTCGCTCCCCCTCTGATGAAGCTTTGTTAAAGAAAAAGGAGCGGCGGCGTGCAGCTACTTGATATTCGTAGGTGCGTGCAGCTTGTTCCCATTTGACCAGGAGGAGTTGGAGCTGATTTGAAGACAAGAAGAGTAGAGGTCTTTAATTACAACCCTCTCTGTGGCTTCAGGCACCACTGGCCTCACTTCACAATTAAGACCAGCAGTTAGCACCGAGCCAATAGACAGAGATGGGAACTTTAAGGGGCCAAGGGAAAAAAAGAAGTCTCTACATCAATATCCAGCTTGAAAAAGGAACATTTTAGTTACTCACTGAATCTGGTATCACATATTTGAATATTTCTTCTTTAAGCTGAATAAAAGGGGCATCAAGCACATCCATAGGAGTACACCTGCTGGATCTTGTTCTCAGGCTCCCCCATTTCTCAAACAGCACAGTGGTGCTTTATAATACATGACCCCATGATGCATTCAGATAATGCCAATGGGCCGCTGTTAGTGTTCCCAGAAGCCCCATTCAACCCCTCCCATAATATGTGGCTGCGGTGCAGTGGGACTGTACTCCAGTGCTGTAATGGCCTCTGCAACGGTAATGTGTTTGGACAGATGGGAGAGGCAAGTGCTGATGTGCTTAACTACGCATTTTACAGCTAAACTATTAAAGAGTTGTGCTGTTTACACACCAGCATTTGAATACCTGTCTTCAGGCCAGTTTAATTATCCGGGCCCTTCTGTTATTTCTGCTGCTTTGTTGTCTCTCAGCTTTTGCACGAGGCATGAGAGATTTGTTTGCAGCTTCATTAAGATATGGTGGTGGTGGTAGCGGTTTGCAGGGAGCAAAAAAAAAAAAAATAATAATAATTCCCGCTCAAGTATCTCATACTCTATTCTCCCAGCCTCCCCCATACATATGCAGATACTGTACACATCCGTTTTCTTATAAAGTCATTTAAAGTGAGGAAATTAAAAAAATGCCCTGTGATGCCTGCACTTTGAAATCTCTCAGGGCTTTAGGCAAAGGGGAGGGGACACACACCCCCAGTGCCTGCGATTCATCCTGAGACGTTTGATTAGTTTATGAGTACTTATAGAGGGGGAAAGGGTTTGCATTAGAATTTTGTTTCATGAATTCCTTTATATGTTCATCTTCAACTGCATGTTCAAATAAACCACTAATCAAAGAGAAAAGAGGGAAGAGGGCATTTAGCCAGCAGAGCCATAGTCTCAGGGCCTCAGTGAGCTGGTGGATATGGTATTGAGAGACCGTAGGAAGCAATGGTTTTTAATTATCTGGACTACGTACAGGATGCCGTTTTTGATTGTTTTAATGAGGCAGCTGGCCTATTGTCTCCCCTTAATTCCTCTATTGTTTTTAGAATATGTCATAGTTCTTTATTCTTTTATCAGGTGCTCTGCAGGAGGATTTAGACAATAGCCTTCATTCCAACTGCATTGGCCACTGCACAAAGGCAGCTCACACTGCAGACAGTTAGCAGGCAAACAAGTGCAAATCACAAGCTGCACTTTCCCCAGCCTTTTCCCCAGTTTGACGACTTAACGGTTTTGGTCTTTTGCTCTAACTCTTGACCCACACCCTCAGCCCCTTTCTCCATTCATGCTGATCGTGCCATTGTCATAGGTGGCTCACCCGTGTTTCTCTGATTTAAATCGCCTCTCATGAAAAGACTGTCGGGAGGGAAACAGCCATGAAGAATATTCCTTCATGGAATATTCGTTTGTGTTATGTTGCCCACCTGACGCCTCCATGGAATCAGCTTTCAGAGCTTTACATCTCCATATGTACAGAAAAATGACATTTCTGCAGAACAGTCTGTATGCAGACGTCCGTATATACATGTGCTTGTATGTTTGTGTGTGGACGTTATAGCTGCACAGGTAATCACATACATGCATTCAATTTCTAATTTAGAGTGCTGAAGGATCTCTGTGAAATAAAGATACACTGAGCATCATGATGCATTTCAGAGATCAGTTGGAATCTATAGGCATGATGTACGAAGTAGCACAAAAAAATGCCACAAATTAGAGAGAAACAACCATGATTGCCAGTTCTAATTGTGATGACAATATGAGCGTAGTTTAAACCATAATCCTGCAGCCTGAGCACATGTATCTTACCTCCCTGTCTTAGTGGAGTGAGTGACTGTAACGAGCAGAGTGCTGCCTCAGTGTTTTGTATAGCTCACTAAAACTGGGACATGCAGTCCTAAAACTCACTTCCAGCATTCTCACACACAACAGATGGATCTGTAGCATTCTTGGCTGAAGGGATGCAATCTGAGCGCATATTCTGCTGTCAAAATGCAGTAAAACATTTTCATCAGACTCCACATAATCTGCTTCATTTCAGCTGAGGAGAGCACACAGTATCTTTGATCTGGATTGATCCAAAAAACACTGATTTGTATCTGAGCGTCAAGGCCTAGTTCATAATTCTCTTTGTACGCTGAGCGCGTCTGAACTAAGAGATCCTTGCAGAGGAGAAGAAACTTTTGTGGCTATGACTGCGATATATTCCACACCATTGTCAGTGGCAGTTTGTATCTACCTTGATGGTAACTTGGGCAGACAGTGGAGAGGAGTTTTGTTATTTTAATTAGGAGATAAAAATTCAAAGGGCCTCTCCAGGCAGTGTGTGGTATGACAGAATCAAAACGATGAAGTGGAGCGGCCTGAAGTGTGTGTCTCGTCACAGCAGATTGGCCGACAGATAGGCACTGCTCTTTAAAGTGGCGCTGACATGCACACGCTCATGCAGGCGCACACACACTCATGCAGGCGCACACACACTCGGTGTGCACACAAATGGGACTTTGAAAGATAGCATATTTTAATACCATTTCTCTCCTTTGACACGTTTGTGCTGGTCTAATTTTCAGTGCTTCACCAGCAGATAGGAAGGGCTAGAAAGGTTTTAATCAGGACAGTGATGTGAAATCTGAAATATTCAATTTTGAATTGAAAAAATGGGCCAACTCATTCTGGAAACTCAACAATGATTTATATATAACGCATACTGTTTTAGTCAGACACGACGGCTCTGTTTCCATCCCACAGTTTTCTATTTCGAATAAACATTCAGAAAAGTAGATTGTTTTCATACAGAGCCTCACTCGTGCACCTTCACCATGTCTACAGGGTGGTTTTAAACCTGGTGATTCATAGGTTTTGTGTAAACATGAGTAATCAGTGTTTCACATGTGCGGGGGCTTTCTAACAGCGTCCCCCTGCCTTCACACCTCTCCTCAGGACTCTCTTTATTCCACATCAGCCAGGGCTCAAATCACATGTCCCCTCTCAGCCTGACACTCCGTCGGTATGTTTGCACATCTTTGAAAGCTAACAGCGTGCTTTAATTAATTGTCCAGGTTTCCTCAGAAACAATGTCCTAATTCTGCCATTTAGCGGGAGCGTATCATAGTTTGTTGTTATCTCCCCAGCCAGATTTCTGTAAATAGTCATATTAAAAACTTTAATCTCTTCAATGGAAAATGAAGTGCAGCTGAAAAGCCTGTCATGTGCTGAGATAAATATTATCTAAGCTAAAACCTTCACTCTCTCCCTCTACCCCCTCCTTCCTTCCTCCTGCCCCCTCCCCCTTTCTCTGACTTAATGAATATGTTCAGAAGATTTCAGAGGAATGCTTAATCCCAAAACACAACAATCTAATAATATGGAGGACCTGTCTCAGTGTTCTAGCTGACAACAGCACTCTAGGCTAGAGTTTACCCCGGCTGAGGTACGCTTTGCTTCTGGATATGAGCGCCAGCAGCCTAAAAAGACATCTGAGTGACAGTAAAAAGAAGGACATTAGCTTTTAAAGGGAGTATTCACCCAAATTACAAAACTGTATTTTACCAGGCTTTTAGATTTTCTGCCTCCACGTCAACACAAGCAAACATTTTTGGTGCTCATTGCAATGAAGTTTGACATTTAAAAAGCAGCATCTTTCCAGAAACAGTGTCCCTGTGGAAAATACAACAGAAGAAATCATCTCTATAAAAACCGTTAACAGTCAGTTATCCAGAGCAATGTTGGCACTGATTTTGGAAACACGTGTTGCTGATGGCATGTTTTAATGTGAAAACTACATTCACCATTATTGTATCTGGATGGCAGCAGAAACCTGAAAAAGAGTTTGTTTTTTCAAAATATAATGTAGGTGTCGGTCTTTTTCATTCCTGGGTTGCTATGAAGCTTTACACTTTCAGAAAATCACTTTTCCACTTTATGTTCTACCCATCACCCTGTTTGAACTCCACAGTTATGCAACGCACCGTTGAAATACTGAGTCTCCGAGAGGTATTGCATGCCATCTAAGGTGCACACAAATATCATTTCTTCCGCTGCGTAATGGCCTGACATTTAAGACTAGAATTACTCATGTGTACATGCAGGAAAGCTTTCTCCTCTCTCACAGCAAGCATTTAAATGTCTCTTCTATCTCTGTTTTGTCCAGGTGGCCAACTGTGGTGCACTACCACCAAGAACATGATGGAGGGCGAGGAGCTGGTGGCGTTTGCGGTGGACTTTGACTCACGTCTGCAGGCGGTGAACCACATGTCTCTGAGTGAGGGCATGTACCCAGCCAGGCTGCTGGACAGCATCCAGCTCCTGCCACAGCAGGCCGCCATGGCTTCCATCCTGCCTACTGCCATCGTCAACAGTGAGTGTCCATGAACGCTCCGACACCAGCACACGTACACGGAGCTGGAACGAGACGTGCTTTTGTTTAGACATGCACAATCTCACACACACATTCTCTTGTTCCTTCTCCTTTTCTGTCCCTCTCTCTCTCACACACACACACACACACACACCAGTCCACAGCCTGCACTCAGTCACCTGCTTAACAAGGAGCGTCGTCTCCGCCGGGCGTAGATTAACCCAGATGAGTCTCTGCACTGGAGATAAGAGCCATCGACCTTCAAGTTTTGGGTTCACATAAACACACTGAGGCTCGAACTAACGTGTTAATTGCAAAATACACGCCTCATGCAAATAGTGTGTTTGTTTACTTAGCGAGGGCTATCTGGGTTCAGCTCAACAGGGAGGCTTCTGTAAGCAGATGGTCCAGTGTTCTTGTTTGCCCTTGAGAAAGGGCACCAACCCAGTGGTAGCAGCACAGCGATATGCTGCAGCCGAGGATTTGGTGGAAAAGCCTTTTAACGCAGGCTTTGAGAGTCAGAACTGTAGAAGTATAGAAGAGGAATGAGTGTGTGTGTGTGTGTATATGTGCAAGCTCTTTATCTATATACTTGTGCAACAATATGAAAGTACTGTTTGCATCCTGATATCATGTCCCCTTTGTCCCCTTCTGTGTCCCTCCAGAGGACATCTTCCCATGCAAGGCATGTGGAATCTGGTTTCGGAGTGAGAGGAACCTGCAGGCCCATCTCATGTACTATTGCAGTGGGCGGCAGAGGGAGCCAGAGACAGTCGTGGAGGAGAATGAAAACGGGCCCCACCAGACACCCAGTATTTGCCCCTTCCCACAGTGCAACAAGAGCTTCTCTGGAGCCAGGGCCCTGGAAATGCACTTGAGCACCTCACACAGTGGTGAGTGACAATGTCAATAAGCCCGAAATGGGGAGAAATTTGATTTTTAAACACAACAAATGCCATTGTTTTTATATTATGGCTCTCGCAGATGGCTACTTTCACTCGATTTTAAAAGAAAAATGTTTTAGAAAAAGGGACAGGGTTTTAGACACGTTTGGAAAAATGACTGTCACTTCTTTTGAGAAATATACATATCCTGCTGTCAGCTAGCATAGTTGACAGTTTATCCTTGAGCAAAAAAAATCTAGTGGATGGGAATAAGCTTGGCATAATGCATGAGCGTTTGATGGTTTCTACAGTTAACTCTAAAGGAGAAGTGGGAGGCGAGATTCTGAGCATTTCTCCCTTTTATCTCCTTCACAGGTGTCAAAATGGAAGAGAGCCTCCCTCCTGGCACCAGCTTGAAATGCACAATCTGTAACTACACGGCAGATTCTCTTATTACATTCCAGCATCACATCATGTCTCACCTGTCACAGGCGGCCTTCAGATGCAATCACTGCCATATCAGCTTCCAGAGCCACAGGGAACTCTTACAGCATCAGGACTTACATGGGCACGGCAGCAAACTTCACAGGGAAGGCGACGGCACCGAGCATTCCCCCAGGGGTCCTGAGGAAAGCCTCCAGCAGCAGCAGCAGCAGCAGCAGGCCCGCGCTGAGCTGGCCAACAGGAAGGATGCTCTGCTGGGAAGTCCCAAAGGGGCCCTCAACAAGGAGACCAGCACAGACGGAGAGGCTGACAAGGCTGAGAAGAAGCCCATGCTGTCTGTTCAGAAGGGAGAGGCCCACCCAGGCAGCAAAGCCAGTTTTTCTTACACTAGGATCAAGTCTGAGCCCTCCAGCCCCCGACTGGCCTCCTCCCCTGTGCAGCATAACATGCCTACATTTCCCATGGGCCCCTTCTTGTCTCAGTTTGCTTTCTCCCAAGACATTTCAGTAGTCCCGCAGGCTTCTGAGATTCTGGCTAAAATGTCAGAGCTAGTTCACCGGAGGCTGCGCCATGGAGGGAACAGCTACCCCCCTGTCATCTACAGTCCTCTTATGCCCAAAGGGGCAACCTGTTTTGAATGCAATATCACCTTCAGCAACCTGGACAACTATTTGGTCCACAAAAAGCACTATTGTAACAGCCGCTGGCAACACATGGCAAAGTCTCCTGACTTCTCCGCCCTGTCAGATAAGGTCCCCGAGGCGGTGAGCCCCAACAGTGGTCACAGTTCTGTTAGCATGTTGGCTGGCTGCCACCCCACAGAGGCCGACAGCCACCTCATGCAGTCTGCTTGCCTGAACTCCAATGTGTTGGACATGATCAATGCTGGGGCTAAAGGGCCTGATAAGGATCTAGCAGGGCAGGTGAAGAAGGTCTCTACCCCGACTGGGGCTGAGGAGAGGCTCAATGGCAAGCAGATGGAGGGGAAAAGCCCCAGTACAGGTTTGGTGGAAAGTGACAATGATCCTACCAAGACTACTTGTGAAGCCTGCAATATCACCTTCAGCCGCCATGAGACCTTCATGGTCCACAAGCAGTACTACTGTGCCACTCGTCACGATCCTCCCATGAAACGTATGTCCACCAACAAGGTGCCCTCCATGCAGAGAACCATGAGGACCCGCAAGCGCAGGAAGATGTATGAGATGTGTCTCCCTGATCAAGACCACCAGAGGCCCCCAATGGGTCAGCCGGGTTTTCTCGGAGTTCCACCTATGAACCCTTGTACATCCCAGGAAGCTGTAGAGAGCCTAGCAGACCGCTTCCACCCCCGCTGTGATATCTTCCCAGGTATGGTACCCAAACACCTGGAGGCCTCTCTGACTGTCACTAAACCTATTCTGGCTCCCAAATGCAACACTGTGGAGCCGCAGGAGCTGGATGCTCCCATTGATCTCAGCAAAAAATGTTCACCAGTCCCTGACAAGACATGTAGCTCTCCCAAAAGACTTTTGGACTATCACGAATGTGCAGTGTGCAAGATAAGTTTTAACAAAGTGGAGAACTACCTGGCGCACAAACAGAACTTTTGCCCTGCAACAGCCGCCGCTGCTGCTGCTGCTGCTCAGCAACAACAACAACAACAGCCCCAACAGCAGCCACAACACAACGAGAGCGGCAGCTTGGAGTCGACCATGTTCCCAGATGTGAAGAGTGAAGGCAATAACAACCCTGATGACGCCTATGATAAGAGTCCAGGCAAATGCGAGAAGAATGGCAACGGGAAGGTGATGGTTCAGAATGGAGGCATGTTTCCTCCTCACATGGGTCCTGTGCCGGGACTCAAGCCTTTTGCTGAGCCCCAACTCATCCCATCAAAAGATGAGAACAAGAACATGTTTCTGCCCCACTGCCTTTATCCTGGAGCAATAAAGAAGGTGAAAGGTCCTGAGCAAATATCGCCATATTTTGGGATAAAGCCAACCGATTATGTGACTGGGGGACCAGTGATGCAGGGAGAGGCCGGTGACCAGGAGCAGAGTGTTAACGGGGGAGGAGGAGGTCCTGGAGGAGGAGAGACAGGAACAACCAGAGAGCAGACCCCACAGCCGGCTGCTAATGGCTGCCCCCACCCTGGCAAGGAGCCCCTTCCCCTTCTGCCCAAAAACCGGGGCATGGTCATCGTCAACGGCGGGCACAAGCCAGAGGAGCGTTCAGGCACAGCCCCGCCACAGCAGGAGAACCAGCCCCAGCCAGACAGCCAAGCCCCCAATCCATCTCCCACGTGGGCCACCGAAAATCAGGCCGACTCCAACGAGAACATGTCACCTTCCTCCAAGTCCCCAAACGAGGAGGCGGCACCCACAGCCAATAAAGGCGTGAACGGCTCTGGAAGTGGCAAGTACTGCCGCCTCTGTGATATCCAGTTCAACAACCTGTCAAACTTTATTACCCATAAGAAGTTTTACTGTTCATCACATGCTGCAGAGCATGTAAAATAAGTTGAGAAGAATAAGACATCTTCTTCCTTTCCTTCCTACACCTTTTCCTCCCAACTTTTACTCCTTTTTTCTCCTTGGTTTTGGTACACTGTTGTGTCTGGAATAGTGCATCATGCAGTGCTAAACGCTGCTTGTGGACAATCAAGAGAAGCTTCTTCTTTCATCGTTTTAAGACTTAAAAATGCAAAACCATTGGTTAAAAAAAGAAAAGAAAAATGAATCAAGAATAATATTGGTGCCACTTTCACATTAATTTATTTTACAATCAGTATTAATAGGAGTAGTGATCTTAATTTAAATTCAAAATGAAATTTATATCAGAGTTGTTTGTAATGTTATTGTATAGTCATTCTTGTGTAGCACACATATTGTTTACACTGTAATGTAGGCTCAATGAAACAATAGACAATACAAAAATGAGATGCATTTTAGACACAAAAATAGCTACTGAGGCACTTGCGTATTCTTATTTGCTGTACCAGTTTCTGTATATGCCCAAAATGTCACTTGCAGATTGCTTCTAATGACTTGTTAGCCTTAACGATCACCATTTGGGGGTGATAAACAGGCACAACCCTGCATCTCACATTTTGGCATATACACATGGCTTTGCATACATATGTGGCTGTTTGTCCCTGTCTCTTTTCTTCAACTCAGATGTGGATGTTTTCATGAGGATGGCAGCATTCTTGTATAGTACTTGTATTTCTGTTTGATGATACACTTTGGTCTCCCTTTTTGAAATTTGCTCTCAATGCAATACTTTGTAAATGGGGGAACATTACTGAAAGCAGTATTATGAAATGGGGACTGTGCATATAATTATTTGTAACCCCATAGGGAAAAAAAAAAGAAGTTGTACAAGAATTAAGTTTATTGCTGACGAACAAGATGGGTGGGAGGTCAGTGGGGATACTGATGTAAAATGATCATTCCAATGTCCTGATTATGGGGAGAAAATGTTTCTTAAAACGTTGTTGCTATGCATGTATATGGATGGAATTAAATTCCAGATCTGTTGGAAATTTTTATTTTGATGTGGTGTCATAATTAAACTTAAATCCTCAGGATAAACCAATGCTCTCTGGTCTTTCTTTCACACTATTCTGTACCAATCAAAACCATTCATATTTGCCATGAGAATAACAATGCTCGGTTGCAAATAGGCTCAAAACTACATGAAGATTTATTTTCAAAAAGGTTTAGCTGTTTCCAACTTATAAAAGTCATAAAATAGAGGTCCAGGTGGGGTTGTGATGTAACTCAACTGTATGCAAGTAACAGCTGAAGCTAGTGCAGCCCAGCAAGAAGAATTGAATTCTTTCTGGCTACAGCATGGAAGAATATTAAGACAGAACTAAATGAGATAATAAAGTATTGGGTTGAGCAGTGATGTGTGTGACCTTTACATTGATAAGGAATAATGTAATATTTTCTTGCACTGGCCAATCAGGTGAAGAGCCTGAAATAACAACTTGAAAGATAAGATGAATCTAAGACAGAAAATATTTCATCACACTGAATACCCTCCAGTTATCTGCAATTAAAAAGCTTCCAATGAGTTGTGCAAAAATATGTTCTGAAATTGACTTCCTGATGAACCTTAGCAGACATGTATACAACCTCTACAGATTGCTGCAGAGAAAGGTAAAAAAAAAAAAAAGATAATTTGAATTTTTTACTGAATATTTAAAACATATTCAACTATTCCTTTTTCCATATCTGGGGTGTAGTTACATGTTGGCCGTGGGTCACTCGCTCTGCTGTTTGGCTTGTCGCTGGTTGACTAGCTTCCTCAGGTGCTGGCTGATGGCAGATGGCTTCTTGTAGATCATTCGCCGGTCTGCTCCTTTTATGTGAATGTGATTGGCTGATGGGTAGGATTCCTTCAGAAACCTCTTTTGAAGCTTAGCTACCATCTGGTGCAGGGGGAATATGATTTACCATGTTACTAGAGCATTGTTCAGTCACTGTACCAGACTTAACGATGCAGCATGAAGTTGTGCAGCTACAGTAAACATACTCACTTGGTTTAGGTGTTCAGGCAATTGTTCATCAAAGGAGTCCCCAGTGAGCACGCTCACTGATGTCCTGCTGGAAAGGGGCTTAAACTTGGTGATATCCCTTTAAAAACAGAACAACACAAAAAAAAAGATTAACTTAGTGAAATAGTTCAATGTTTACACCGAATTTAACTTTCATTAAGAAAATAGTGGACAAAAAAGCTTTCTAAGTATATTTGTCATACCTTACTTGAGCTGCACTTTCATTCAGAAAGAAATGTTCATCTACAGCACTGCTTTGATGGGCAGGGTTACTCAGTAAGTATTTCTATCAGCAACAGAGATGGAGAGAATAGATCTAAAATGAATGATTAAACTTTACAAAACACTATTTACATGAACTTTAGAAACAACAGAATACAAAAAGATATGCATCACACATTACATAGCTTAAATAAATCAAAGCTCTCATATGAAGACCATGTAACATCTCACATGCATTCTAATCTACATTCATCTGTTACACAAATCATGTCTGGCAGGAAAAGCTTTAACTTTAAAATTGTAATAAAAAGAGCAATAGAAAATAAAATGCATGATTCTCAGCTTCATCCAAATCAAGCAGAAGACACTGTTCTCCTCTGAGGCAGAACGAAAGCGTCTGATTTTTAAAGTCAAACACAGAGTGCCAGATCTAAACTGAGCTCAAACAGACCTCTAAGCTCTGCTCAAGTTAAGGGTGACATATTGCTCAGAGAGGTTAAAACAATATGTTCTCAGCTTCGGTTTGTTTAATGTCTCTGCTGACTTTATTTCCTCTTAATTTTAAATAGCAGAGGCTTAAAGTAGCCTACACATCAAGGCCATTTATTTCTATATGGATTACTGTACAAATACTTTAAAAAATGCAGACAAAAATCATCTTCATATTTTGTGTCCACCCTTTTCCTTTATACACTTACACACAGTTTTGTAAGGTAACCAGCAGGCAGGTTGTACGAAGCATCGTGGAAAACTTGTTCTGTGGATTTAGACTGTCTCAGTGTCTTCTGTCTCTTCATGTAATCCCAGACTAACTCCCAGGTTGTAAGATCACAGCTCTGTAGGGCCATAACATTTGTTGCAGGATTCCTAGTTCTTGTGGTTTGAGATAGTTCTTTATGACACTGGCTTTATGTTTGGGCTCCATATCATGCTACAGAATGAATATGTAAATCAAAGCATATTTAAATTAACTCTGGCAGTTTGCCTACCCATGGAGAGTTACTCAAGCAATGCTGATAGAAGATTTATTTAGCTAGTCAATTAGCAGGCACAGTTCCAACCTAATATCAGCACATACAGCACTGACGGTTTGCTTCTTTTTATGTACACCCCAAAAAATATTGCATCACTTTCTGGTTGTCTATAATCACTGCAAATTAATACAGTGGATTTTAAAAACACAACATTTAAACAGTTGTGTGCAAGTTTTGTCACCAAGATCATTACTAAGGTAGCATAATTCAGTTAACAATTCAACATTCACAATAGTTATTTTGTAGTGAAAGCAGTGTCCAGCTCATTCAGAGGAGCAGCACCAAGCAAAAACATCCATCTAACATCTGGACCCTCACTCTTGTTCTCTCTGATTCTGCAGCACAAGGCTGTCAAAGTTCACCACACTACAGAATAGATGGAAATTTTCAAATTGAACAGAATTCCTCTTTAACTGTATCTATCAGTCACATGTGATGAGACCAGATAGCTTTGGTGCCGTTAACATTGTAGCAAACAATTCTGCTCCAGTTCAATTAAGCAGTGGTTACAGAACATGCCCTTGAGAAATGGACTGCATGCTCTATTGAGTTCGGTATGCTTGTGAGCGTGTGTGTGTGTGTGTGTGTGTGTGTGTGTGTGTGTGTGTGTGTGTGTGTGTGTGTGTGTGTGTGTGTGTGTGTGTGTGTGTGTGTGTGTGTGTGTGTGTGAGAGAGTGTGTACATTATAACCTTCACTAGCCTGTCTACAAAACCTTTTTCTGTCCTTGGAGAATTCAAGCACAATGATGTCCTTATCTCCTTGGCAACAACTGTAATACTTGAAAAGCTGAAATAGGTCCCTCATCACTGCTGCCATCAAATCGTGGGTGGCTGGCAGCAGAGAACAAGGCGTCTTAACGAACTGTTCACATTCATCCCCAAGCAGACGTCATCACACCATACAGACAGCTGCAGTGGAAGAAAAACGAATCCTGAACGGATGATAGAAAAATGTCACTGAGTGTTCACAGAGGGCCAATAAAGGGTACTGCTTCTGTAAACAAAACAATGAAAAATCTGAACTGAAGTGAAAAATTAGCCTCCCTGCAATATTCTTATTGTCTCTGTCCCTAATGCGCAAACATGAGTCTTAGCGGGTTGTTTTTCTGCTAAAATAAGGTGTCAGTGTATGGAAAGCATTTCCGCATGTTTTTAAAGATATTGGTTGTTGTTCATCATCAGAATCCATTACCACTTCTCAGTCTGGGATGTTTTCAATAGGAAGTAAAAAAATGACTACAGGACTCCATGACAGGTAGAAGTGTCACAGCTGTATGTGTGATTCGCAACAGATCTGAGAACGGACGAGTGCAAAATAAAGATCCCCTCCCCTGTCGAAAAAAACTCATCTGCAATAAACAGCAAAAAGCTTGTAGCTTATATTAACAGCCTTTTCCTCACAAACCGTATGACCTGTCAAAAGGCCGAGTTTTACAATATAGAAGCCATCACAAGATACAGTGCAATTGCGGCGTCATGTCAGCTCCAGGAAACGGGTTCAATTTTCATTTATTTAAAAATGACGCCTGGTGTCATATCATGTCAAATTCTCAGTCTCTGACGGTATGAAGACAAACGCTCCTGCAATCATCACCCACTCGTATCTCTGCTGAGGAGGAGACATGATTATTCTTGCACTAGCACCATCCTGTGGCTGCACAGCAAAGATGGGAAGAATGTCATTTAAAATGCCTCGAACATATCACTATTTCTTTCCCTATTTTTAATTAGGTTAAAGAAACTGTCTGAGCAGCAGAACAAAGTCCAAGTCAGGTGTTTAGATTATAGAATTTTCAAAACATTTGTGGTATAATGGCACCTTTCAACACTGATGGCTACATATATCTATCAGTAAATCACTTTGAAATCACCCCTGACCTGCTGTGTCACTTTCAGCATGACACAACAATCACTCAGAGCGTTGAGGACATGCTTTGCTTTTGTGTTTATGTGGGTGGATGCGTGTGTGCGCCAGCCTAACCTGGCGCTGGATGACCTCCTCTGAGACATTTTGGCCTTTTATAGTCGGTTCAATTGCCCCCAGGATGATCAGCATGCGGCTCAGTCCTGTAGCTGCTGAAAACTGCCTGGCTTGGAGTGACGGCAGCAGCTTGCCATACCTGAAAAATACACACAGAAACACATATTCAAAAAGACTTTAGCAGGCGACAAAATGAAGCTTAACTGCTGTTTTTCTCTGCATTATTTGATTTTTTTTTCATCCTGTAGATACAGCAGAACAGCAACCATCAATAAGTTAGCAATGACTTGGAGTTCTGTTTCTGTTCACCTGATGACTCTAGCTGCAAGATCCACTTTGTTATGAGCTCTTTTAGAGTATTTCACTTGTTTAACTTGTTGAATACTCCAATATGTTCAAAAGCGGGTCACTAGGTTTGCTTGTCAAACAACACACAGTTTACCATAAATTTTTACTGAAAATATGAGACGTGCTGCTGTAAAGAATTCTTTTTTAAGAGTCTGTGCACCACAGGGCTCAAAACAAGAGGCTAGAAGATGATGACAACAGAATTGTGCAATAGTTCATCACTGCCAGCAACACCTTTCAAGTTATACTAGTCTGTTGATGATTTTACAGTGTGCCTATCAATACCAGAGTGCCCTATTTTTCAAGCATAAAGCAGCAGTAAATGATCAAGTTATTATAAATCATGCTGCCCAACAACATGCCAAAGTTCTGAATGTCCCTGTTACAACAACAGGCACAAATAGCAACTCAAGCAAAGTCATACATAACACTTGCCTTCGCAAAGACATTTTCACCCTGAAATCTCAAACTTTCTCTTCGAAAACATTTGCCTAGGGAATGAGAAATACTCTCTTTTTTTGGCAGATGAGAGAAGAAGAGCTGTGGGATTTTGTAACTCAGGAGGCCCAATCGGTCTCAGCTCACTGGTGCTCTGAATTGGCTGGTCTCAGCCTGTGGAGCCCAATCAATAGTGGCGCGCGCCTGCTGCCGCCGCCGCCGTGCTGCGCAGCCTGCCCCTACATGCAGCCAGCACACTGTAGCTCTGTCCCCCATGCACCGGGAGACACTCGTCCCTGTTTCAGTCTGATCTGAGCTGGGCTTGAAGCATTGTGCCCTTGGATCTTATCAGTTTCAACATCTGAGAAACTATAAATCATCTATACACAGTTTCAGTTTAAATGCTGGTTGAAAGGTTAGTTTTGACTATATTAGCAATTACTAAATAGTTGGCTCCATAAAATGACAAAAATAATGAAGATTTTCCACAACAGTTCACTTCAGAGGACTTGTTTTGTCCAATCAGCAGTCCAAAATCCTACAATATTCAATATACCATAGCATAAAACAGAGGAAAATGCAAATCTCTTCATATGTTGAAGGCAGGTTTAGGACATTTTTAGCCATAGCTTTATAGATAATGTTGTATATATGGGTCCAGTCTGAAATATCTCAATTTTTACTAAATGCAAGCTCGTCATGCTTTCATGGTGCGCAGAGGATGAATGCTAATGGTTTTGACAACCACATGGTATCCCATCTTTGGTGATTTCATCCTGTATTTTAATTTATCAGAAGCTTTATGTGTGGTTTATGTGTTTAGTGCTAATTAGCAAATGTTAGCATGATGTTATGTGTAGCCAACATGGTGAACATGTCATTGTGAGCATCTCTCCAAGCTAACATTAGAATTTAGCTCAAAGCATCACTACTGTGTGCTTATTGTAGCTACAAACCTACAAAACCACCAGCATGGCTAAAGGACTATAAACTGAAAAGTCGCTTGTCAAATGCTTACTACTAATCAACAATTAAAGCTGTCACTAATATTTTCTGTTGATCAACTATTCAGTTAATTGACTGTTTCAACACTAAAATGTAGTAATACTCAAAAATTCCAGCATAAGGCAGCATTGCTTGCCACAGGATACTACATTTTGCAACAGTCAGGCTTCAGCACCGCTTCACTGCCATTATACTGTTCATATCAAGCTGCCCTCGTAAACATGCACTTTTCATGTGTAAAATAACCTATTTCACCTGTTGTTGATATGACATGTTGCTACCCGAAGAACTGTAGCTTGACATATCAAGCTCAGCTCTGGCAAAGCATGTCAGGACTGATTGGTCAGATAAAGCCGATACCAACAGCAGAGAATAGGTGTTCAACTGCCACAAATGGCTTTGGAAAGATAACATATCTGCCATATTCACGGTAGAAGAAACAGTCCGTTCAGGTCAATAATAGATACAGACGGAGGGGAAAAAGAAACAAGGCGACTGGTCTAATTCTCAGTCTTCAGTAGACAGAGAAAACTTTTCAAATCAGACCTCCGGAGAGTGACATTTTGACATTTTCATCTTCCTTGCCACAGTTTTCCCCTGAAGTCATTCCGGCACCACAATTTAGAACTGACTCCTCGACCTGGTTCTTAAGGGACTTCTCAGTCTCTGCACATTTTCCACCTGTCACCCCTTTCTTACCCCTTGGTTCCAAAAATAAAGGGGTTGGGTGGGGGGAGTGGGAAGAGAAAAAAGTCTCTCCCTATCAGCCCCCCAGTTCGAATCTAGTCAAATCATTCCTGGGTCTGGCATTGAACATTATTTCAAGGATTCTCCAGCCACCTGTCCTCTTCCCTCCTCTTTTTTCCATTTTTAATTCTGCCCCCGAGTGAGGATTATGCGAAGCAAGGCATGCGTGTCAAAGGGAAATTTAGTGGGTAAAGACAGCCAAGATTGGCGGGATGAATTAAACAGATAACGGGAAGAGACGAAGTGGGGGAACCATGTAGAGCAAAACGCCTCACCGATGTTGGTCATTTCAGAGGGGCTCTTTTTTTTTCTCCCCACAGGAGCGAGGAGGCAATATCTAAATTAATATAGTGATGAAATGAGTTTGTGCCGTGGACTTTCTGCTGTTTGACTTTCCCATCTGGATTAGTGCAGGCTGAATGGACGCTCTGTTACTTTTGTTACAACTGCGCAATTCACTGTCGGAATTTGGCCCTGTAGTGATAAGGCTCCCCTCCTCCTCCTCATTACCATCTCATTTCATATGCAGGGCCTCTGTTACCTGAGAGCCTGCTCGCACACAAAACACGAACTATTACACGAGCTTCTGCCAACTATTACAATGAGCACAGAACATTTAAACATGGACTATTACACGAGGCTCAACTAACTATTACGCAAAAGGAACCTTCTTAAAAACCTGGCTACTCCAAAGACGGCCAGAGAGCATTAGAAAACAGAGCGCATACGGACACATGCACAGATACATGATGAGGCTTCTAACTCTTGCTCTGTATACAAAAGAATATGAATGTTTGATGACTTAGCTAAACATCTAAGGTTAGCACAACGATGGAAGGCCTGAAATTGCCATAACATAGTAACCATCAACCTTCACTTTCCACAAGTTATTTTAAGAGTTTAAGAAAAGGTGAGACTGAGCAGAGCAGGTATGTTTTGAATTTCCTATATTGATCCGATGCAACTGCAGCTCCATGACTGATCATTAGTTACCATGAAATATTATTTTCCCAAGCAGTGACAGTCTGCACTAATAGCCTATTGAGACAATGTTGACTGTCTAAGCCTCAGATGTGCTTACTTTTGTCATCCGTCAGCCACGTCATATTGATGACGATATACAGAGTGTCCAAAAAAAAGTCACCACCTGGATTTAACTAAGCAAATAGGTC
Source organism: Amphiprion ocellaris (assembly GCF_022539595.1). Lineage (NCBI taxonomy): Eukaryota > Metazoa > Chordata > Actinopteri > Pomacentridae > Amphiprion > Amphiprion ocellaris. Next base: position 31,409,725 of record NC_072774.1, read on the forward strand.
AGAGCCTTTCATTGGATAATTACTGCAGTGATGAATACGTTTCAGCTGCAACAACTTATTTAACCCTAACTGATGCAGTGAGGAGCTTCTCATTTCTGAAACAACCATGTGCGAAGACATATCCTGTGGTCATGGAAAGGATGTTAATCTGTCTCAGAAGGGTCAAATTATTGGCCTGCATCAAGCAAAGAAAACAACTAAGAAGGTTTCTGAAACTACTAAAATCAGGTTAAGAACCGTACAACACATCATTAAAACCTGAGGGATAGTGGAGAACCATCACCTTAGAGGAATAAATGTGGTCGGAACAAACTCTTGGATGATCGTAGGAAATCAACAGTTGAACTCACGGCTATGTTTTATAGTGAAAGTAAGAACATTTCCATACGAGCAGTGTGAAGGGAACTTAAAGGATTGAGACTAAACAGCGGTAGCTCTAATAAAACCACTGATCAGTGACTGGACTCTAGAGCAATGAAAGAAGGTCATGTGGTCTGATGAGTCCAGATTCACCCTGTTCCAAAGTGATGGGGACATCAGGGTAAGAAGAGAGGCAGATGAAGTGATGCCCTCAACATGTCTAGTACCTACCAGCCTGTGGGGGTTAAGGTTATGATCTGGGGTTGGTCAGGTTCAGCAACATTATGTTCCCAAAGAATGAGGTCAGCTGACTACCTGAATATACTGAATAACCAGGTCTTTCCATCAGTAGAGTTTTTCTTCCCTGGTGCTCATGGACATGCTCCAAGATGATGATGTCAGGATTCATAGGACTCACATTTAGAATGAGTGGATCATGGAGCATGAGATGGATTGTCCTCCACAGAGTCCAGACCTCAGCCCCATTAAGAATCTTTAGGATGGGCTGGAGAAGACTTTGAGCAGTGGTTCGACTCTCCCATCATCAATACAAGATCTTGGTAGAAAATTAATGCAACTCTGGACAGAAATAAATGCTGTGACACTGCAGAAGCTTACTGAAACGATGCCACAGCGAACGTGTGTCATTCTCAGAGCTAAAGGCGGTCAAATTAAATATTAGAGTGTGCAATTTTTTTTTTTTTTGAACGGGCAGTGTATGAAGTATTTACTGTGCGAGTTTGTTGGTAGTGCAATGCTACCTAGTCATTTATGACTCCTGTGTATTTGTTATTTTTGCATTAAAAACTGCGATGGCCATAAGTGTTGGATTTTACCATTATGGTTGTTCTACCAGGAAAGTTCTGGTCCTGTAAAAGTTTAGTTTAGTTTTAGGGTGACACCTTGTAAACCAACATTAGATAGCTATTTGCTGTGATTGGTGGATAGGTAGAGAAGGTTGAGGGATTTGGTTGTTAGGGTAGGATGGGTCATATCCGAGCTGATCCAATCTAGCAACAACTGTTAGGGAACACCAAGCAAGATAGCAGCCTTCATACTGATTACTTGCAAGCTACAGCATCTTATTGCAAATCTTTTCTTCAGAACAAGTAAGCTGAGGTAACTAATTATAGATATTATGGACTTTTTACTAATGTGCAGTTTTATTATACAATGTCAAATAAACTAGATTGCACTAAATAGCTGCCATACCTATACTACTGAGGCTTAAATATAACAGCATTTTCCAACAAGGGAACTCAACAACATGCAACCTAGATAATCCTGTAATCGGAATCTGCAAGAATCTAAGAGTTCAGGTTCTGGGTTCTCCTTATTTTCCACTGCATGTGATACTAATATAGATCTTATTTAGCATTTATATGTGTTGACAGAAGAGCCACACTTACAGCTAATACCACAAGTCTGTTCTCAATGTATTCTTGTTTTTAGTATTTAATAGACAAAGAAATTGCATTAGACCTCAGCAGAATGACATTTTGGCATTTTCATCATCCTCGCCACAGTTCTTATATCTGGGATCCACATATATAAGTGCACTGTTACAACTAAGATTATGTTTTAATCCAACCTTATGAAACAAGTACAACTAGGCAATTAACATTAGCCTTGGGGCTACAGTATCACACACCCACTTTATTAGATGCTCCTGTACTGTATAATATTAACATTCAAGTAGTTTCATGAAAACACAGTTCAGGATACAGACACTGTGGTATCACAAAAACAAAATACTGATGCATCACTCTTTAAGCAGTATCCTCTATCAACTGCATATTTATATCTTTAATATTTCATAGTTTATTTTTATGTTTGATTTCTTGATTCACTTTCAACCTAAATTAATGAACCACTGGTGTCTGCTGAGACAGTAAATAGATAACAGATACATCCATTATCCTTATCTGATTACGAAATAATAACGCAAATGTGTGTTTTGCTTGTTACTGCTCTTCTTGGATGTCTGCGTTTTACTATTTAGAATGGAGGATGTGCAGAGTTTGACACTAGACAGTTATTTTCACATTTATCTGCTGAGGAGATCAAGCTTCTCTGTTCTCATCAAAATCTGAATTGAAAGTCAAAACATGGTCATGCTACATCACAAACGGCTGGGATGTCAACCATAATCCAATACGGGGGGTGACACAGGTGTGTAGCAAAGGTCAGTAACGTAATACCTGCTAATAATGTAATAAATCTGGCCATTTTAAATGTAATAAAGCCAATTACACAATAACTTGCCAACAATGTAATAAGTTATTACGTTATTGGTTGGTTATTACATTAATGGCCAAGTATTAAAAAATCTTTTTAAAAATCCTTTGAAACTGTAATAACTGCAGCCGTTAATGTAACAACATATAAATAGGACTGCATTTGGGAAGAAAAGATTTTTTTTGGAATTTGGTATAGAGGATGCCATAGTTGTCATATTCATTCATCAAGGATACGTCCCATGTAGCTCTCACGCTCCTTAATTATGGTTGTAAGAGCCAATTTGAGAATTACTTGTAGTACAAAATCTTTATTTAGAATATTGTTTATTTGCTTAGATACGTAAATTCAAAATTCCATGTCAGCGTCTCTCTTGGATGTTGCGTTGTCAAATGAATTTACCGTATTTTTTTTCCTTGCAAAAAATTTCATTTTTTAAACATTTGGCAAGGAAAAATGATTCAGTCATCACGTAAAACTGTCTTTAAATAACTGGACTGGCACTATAATGGAACTTAACTCCAAAAACTTGAAAAGTACTATGTACATAATGAACTAAGGGTAAAACATCAACATAAAATTGACATTACTTCTTCCAGTAAATCTCCTTAACTTTGTACATTACTGAGAAGAATCCATGCTTTCATCCACTGGTTGTCTTCACTAAATAACTGTTTTATGTGTAAACTTAGACACTGTTGGTTCAGCAGCCTTGTAGAGCTTCATAATACTAATGGAACGGTCATTTTCTGTCTAGTTCTAGGCTCTGCAAGTGCTTCTCTTCTATATAAGAGAAGCAATGCAGTCCTATTTATGTATTATTACATTACTGGCTACAGTTGTTACATTTTCAAGATTTTTTTAATGCTAAGCCATTAACGTAATAACCAGCCAATAACTTAATAACTGATTACATCATTGGCAAAAAGTTATTACTTTATTGGCTCAAAAATGTTATTACATTACTGGCAAGTTATGACATTATTGTCTGTACTACTTTTAAAATGGTCAAAATTATTACGTTATTGGCCATTACTATGTTACTGGTTGCTATCAGATGTGATGTGGACATTCATAGATGTTGCATATTTATAGTTTCTGCTTTATTTTGTTCTTAAGGGAAGAAGATAATGCACATTCAAGAATTTTTAGCGTACCACAAAAACTACATCAGACACATCTCATTATTTACAGCAGAATATTTTTTGGAAATCTTTAAATAATCCTGTAATGAACTAGACTGAATTTGCTTTTGTGATGAGTTTACAAGTGTGTAGTGGTTCCAAAACCTTACAATTTCTGCGTTATTATTTGCCTGACAATCAGACTTATGTGCCAAGAAGTCACATGTATAGACATAACTTTAAGCGCTGCAACACGTTTTTCAAGGCATTTACAATTATTCTTAAGAATTCAGCAGAATTACTACACAATCCAGTCGGAATTAAAAAGTGTAATACCGAGCATGAACACAAGGTGTCCTTCTTGTACCACAGCATTCCCTGTTGTGCTTGCAGCCTCCCACCCTGCATCAATACTATAGATTACACCAGGGTAAACAGACGGGGGCCGCAGCAGGCCTACTTCATTAGTGGAGCGTAACAGCAATAGTTACGCTTACAGTGGTTCTAATTACAATTAATTGGCATTCCTGACTCGTCTGGGAGTCTCACGATGATGGGGGAGGATCAGGGGGCCAGCTGAGTCAGGAGAGGACTCAGGGAGGAGACCAACACACTGGGAGCCATTACAACAACCAGTGTGAATTATAATGAATCACACTGTTA